>NC_090440.1:1926004868-1926314360 GCF_031143425.1 Pleurodeles waltl
AGTAAGAAAATATATTTTTCTACATAAAAACCTATTGGCCTGGAGTAAGTCTTTGTTCCTCATTTATTGCCTATGTGTGTACAAGAAATGCTTAACACTACCCTCTGATAAGCCTAATGCTCGACCACACTAAGACAAAATAGAGCATTAGACTTAGCTAATTTTGCCACTATCTTACCTCTAAGGGGAACCCTTGGACTCTGTGCACCCTATTTCTTACTTTGAAATGTTATATACAGAGCCAGCTTCCAACATTGTTGTTGATGCGCCCTGGATCCAAGGCTCGGATGTCTGCAGCGGTGTAGCTGAGCAGGGTGGAAGGACCAAGGTTCTTGGTGCTGGGCAGGGTCCAGGTGTGTATGGGTGCAGACGGGCTTGCTTTTGGCATGTCTTTGGCCCAACAGTGGCGTTCCCGCTGTGCAGCTGCGCTGCAGCCTCCTTTCAGTAGGTCCTGAGAGGAGGGAAGAGCTCTGGGAAGCAGTGGATGGGGCAAGGCGGAAGGTGGGAAAACAGGCCACAGGCGCGAGCGGCAAAGAGGGAAAAAACAAGGAGTAGCAGTGTGTAGTATCTGCCGCGCGTGTGAAACGAAACTACACGTGCGGCAGAGCCGCTTGCACGAGCCGTTTTCTCGGTGTTCTGGACGCGCGTGTGTGGGCGCGAGGGACCGAGGACGCAGAGAAAACCACAGTTGGTGGAGGAGAGGTCGAGCGATTTGCGGCGCGCTGCTGGGGTGATTATTTGGACATTTTAATTCATGTTGTGACCGAAGCAAGAAAATAAACGACGCTTTGTTCACTTACAAACCTGTTTTGGAAGCTGGTTTCTCTCATTCAGCATACTTTATGTGGCGACGAGCTGTGGACTGAATCACCCCAGAATATCAGTAACTCGCGTGTGCTTGGTGTTCTCCTAGACTTTAATCCTTGTGATCAAAGCTTAACAGGAACTTCCTGCTGTGTCTCCCATAACTCTCTGGTCAAAGGGGTGTATCTACAGGAAGTCTACATCCCTAAGGAAACGTGGCAGCTATCTTTAAACAGTAATTTTTAACCAAGAACTCTATATGTTTTTCTTCAGTTCACAACTTACGGCGGAGCTAGTAAGTTAGTAAAGACTTTACTATATTGTTTTACATTCTCTTAGCGTCCATCCAGCTGTCATGCAATCTGTTAACCCTCCACCGCCATTTTTAGAGACACCTGGAGAGCCGGTTAAACCATGGAAACAGTAGTATGATGCTTTTGAAACGTATTTAGGGGCTATTGGTGCGTCAAGATTCAGACCTGAAAGGAAAAAATGCTTGTTGCTGCATTCCTTAGGGTTCGAGGGAAGATCTGTGTTTAAACACTTACCTGATCTTCAGCTGGAAGAAGGCGAAGAACTGGATGAATTTGAAGAAGCTCTTAAGAAACTTGTTACCAGATTTGATACACCACCCAGTTTAGTCATAGCGAGACATACGTTTTTCAAAAGGGAACAGAAAAATGGAGAAGACGTCAATACCTATATATCTGCATTGAGGAAACTTGCTTCAGATTGTCGGTTCGAAACATTTACTGATCAGTTAATCCGTGACCAATTCAATTGTCACAGTTCGGATAAGTCTATCAAACAAAAGTTGCTGTCCTTGGGGGATCCGTCTTTATCGGATTCGATCAGAATTGCGAAAAGCATTGAAACGGCGTTCAAATCAGCCAAGGAATTAGAACGGGCACAAGTTGAACAAATTAATGCAGTCCAGAGATCTGACGACAGACGCAAGATGAACATTCCGTCTTCTATCAAAGGAGAGGGGCCAAACACAATAGTTTCTTCAAACAAACTAACATATGCTTTAGGTGTGGTTATCCATCACATCTAAAAGGAGGGAAGATCTGTCCAGCAAAAAATGTTCAGTGCAGATTATGTGGCAAAATAGGACATTTTGCTAAAGTGTGTCAAAGTAGCAAAAGTGACAATACTAAGGTCAATGTTGTCGCTGGTGAGGGTGATGACAAAATGTGTGAATTGATGAATGAAATGCAAGAAATGATTTTGGCTGTGGGTGACCATGACATAAAAAGTGGAAATCCTGATCACTGCATTGATCCTTACATTTTAATACAGGTTGGTGACAAACATTTAAAGTTGTTAGCTGATTCTGGTGCCAGAATCACTATGATAACTCAGGAGGTATTTTAACAAAATTGGGGAACACGAAAATTGTTTCCACCAGACAGGTCACCAGTGTCGTACGAAGGTAGGAGGATTGATTTAATGGGGTACTTTGAAGATGTTTTGATTTTCAAAGGACGACACATTTTTGGAAAGGTCTATGTAGCTGTAAAAGGTTTGAACATTTTGGGGTGGTTCCATCAAGGGTTGTTTGGCATGGTTTTGCGTCCAGGTACTGGTGATCAGGTAACTGTTATACGAGATTCCGCTGATATAGAAAATCTGCTTAATCAGTTTCCTAAAGTTTTTTCTGGTGATTTAGGTAGAATTAGAGGATTTACACATAAAATAAAAGTAAAAGACAATGCTGTTCCAATTAAGCATAAATTAAGAGGTGTACCATTTAGTGTCAGGGATGAATTAGAAAAAGAGTTGGAGAGTTTACGAATGAAAGGAATCATTGAACCGGTTGATTCTTCGTTATGGTTGTCACCTTTAGTTGTCGCAAAGAAAAAAAATGGTGAACTAAGAGTATGTGTTGACTTGAGGGCTCTTAACAGAGAGATCTGGGTAGACTCCCATCCTCTGCCAAAGATCAGTGAAATGCTCTCTTGCATTTCTGGAGCTAAACTCTTTACAAAACTTGACCTTGCTGCTGCTTATCACCAGGTAGAGTTGACACCAGATTCTCGTCACTTCACCGCCTTTGTTTCCCCGTGGGGGACGTACCAATATTGTTGCATGCCGTTTGGGCTGGCATCAGCGGCTTCAGTGTTTCAGAGGATAATGTCTACGCTGCTCAAGGATATTATGAAGGTGTGTGTGTTTCAGGATGATGTGCTGATCCATGCGGCTGATCGACGTGAACATGATGAGATTTTGATGCAAGTACTGACAAGGTTCAATTGTGCTGGAATTGTGTTAAAAAGAGAAAAATGTCAGTTTCTCCAAACGTCTGTCGAGTATTTGGGGCATGTCTTGACTCCCGAAGGTGTTTATCCCAGACCTGGTCTGGTAGAAGCAATTGTGAAAGCTCCTGCACCTCAGGACAAAATTGGTGTAAAATCTTTTTTGGGACTTTGTGAGTTCTATTCTAGGTTTATTGAAAATGTTGCCACTATAACCAGACCTATTTCGAATCTGCTCAAAACAAAAACAGAGTTTGTGTGGAATCCTGAATGTGCTGAAGCATTTGATGATATCAAACAAAAATTGGGTGCTGTTGGTGTGTTACAATCATATGATCATAATTTGGAGTGTTGTTTGACTGTGGATGCCAGCAAGTTCGGGGTTGGAGCTGTTTTGACACGGATCAGTGGAAAACTGGAGCATACTATTGGATTTGCGTCAAGAGTGCTCAGACAAAATGAATTACACTATTCTGTAATAGAAAAATAATTATTAGCATGTTGGTGGGGTATAGAGAAGTTTAAACCTTACCTGTGGGGAAGACATTTTTTACTCCAGACAGACCATAAACCCTTAGTTTCTATTTTGAATGGTACTAACGTCAGGAGTAGCACACCAAGAATTGCAAGATTTGCAGCCAGGTTGTTACAATTAGATTTTTCGGTTGTGCACATTTCTGGAGGAAGGAATGTGAGAGCAGATTACCTCTCTAGATATCCCATCAAGGAAGATGCTGGTGGGAAAGAAGATATTCAGGATGAAAATTGTTTCATTGCAGCCATCGAATTGGAACGTACTGGGTCATTTTCCGAAAAGTGCTGGAAGGAAGCATCGACAAATGAAACTGTACTCACTAAAGTCATGAAGTATGTCGAGGAAGGGTGGCCACATGAGAAAAATTTGGATTTTAGTTTTCAACCATTTTTTAAGGTATCTGATGAGCTGTCAATTGAAGATGGCGTGTTACTGAGAAATGATAAAATTGTACCACTGGAAACTATAAGATATATGATTCTGGAAAAAGCACATGAAGGTCATTTGGGTTCTACTCTTACAAAGAAAAGAGTGAGAGAATACTATTGGTGGCCACAAATGGACAGAAACATTGAAACATTAGTCAAGGATTGTCACGTCTGCTCCAATAGTGATAAGACCCTCAAAACATCAACGCCTCCGCTTAAGCCTATTGAATGTCCATCAGGTCCCTGGGAAAAAATTGGTATTGATTTGTTAGGGCCGTTCAACTCACTTCCTTCTAAATTGCGTTACGCGTATGTTGCAGTTGACTACTTTTCTAAGTGGCCGCATGTGAAGTTTGTAAGTCATGCTGATTCTACATCTGTTGTGTCATTTCTGAAAGATATATTTTTGGAAGAAGGGTTTCCCAAGGAGCTTGTGTCTGATAATGGGGTCCAATTTGTTTCAAATGAAGTTGAAGGTTTTCTGAGTGATTGTGCGGTCAAACATTTGAAAAGTTCTCTTTACCAACCACAAACAAATGGTTTGGTTGAACGCTTTAATAGAGTGGTTGTTGAATGTGTCCAGTGGGCTTTAGCCAATGGGTGTGTGGTTGATGCAGCTGTAAAGAGTATGCTTTGGTTTTACAGAACAACGCCTCACACTAGCACAGGGGTGTCTCAGTTTGAAGCGCTGAGAGGAAGGAAGCCTGCCACGTTATTTAGACCAGCTTGGTTGTCAAAAATTTTCAAACATTCTATGTGTAAAGAACACATTGACGTCAAGGTTCGTTTGGGTATGAGGAAAGCTCAAGAGAAACAAAAAACTTACCATGACAAGAAAAGGAGTGTAAAAGAGTTACGGTTTGTGGTTGGAGATTGGGTGCGGATAAAACTACCTAGTTTTGTCAAGAAAGGTGACTCAAAGTTTTCTGAACCTTTGAGAGTTGATAAAGTGTGTGGTAATGCTGTTCGGGTTGGTGGGCGTAATTGGTGGAATGTGGGAAAAGTGGTAAAAGTTTTGCCAAGAGATGTTCCTTTGTCGCTTAGTGACCCGTGTGAGCTGAATGGAAGGATGAAGGAGTCCGTGATTGTACATAAACCTGGTGGGGTTGAACCATTAAATCCTAAGGAAAGGGACGCTTGCTTCGAACTGGTGCCTGTTAGGAAAAGTTGTAGAGTCCACAAATTACCGATGAGGTACCGTTAAGCGAGGTTTTCCAGGTTTGCTCAAGTTTTAATTTCTCTCAAGAAATGCAAAATGTGATGTTTGGAAATGTAAAGCGTAAGATGTATCATTACTTACATTTAGAAGTATCTAGTGAAATAGGTATTATTACCTGATGTATTGTTTTTGGTTGTTTTCCAAGTTTTTTTGGGGTATTGGTTTATTGTTTGTTTTCATGGGAGGGTTGGTCTTGTTTGGTTTTGTTTAAAGAAAAAAAGGAAAACTAAATGTAGTATCTGCCGCGCGTGTGAAACGAAACTACACGCGCGGCAGAGCCGCTTGCACGAGCCGTTTTCTCTGTGTTCCGGACGCCTTGTGTGGGCGCGAGGGACCGAGGACGCCGAGAAAACGACAGTTGGTGGAGGAGAGGTTGAGCGATTTGCGGCGCGCTGCTGGGGTGAATATTTGGACATTTTAATTCATGTTGTGACCGAAGCAAGAAAATAAACGACGCTTTGTTCACTTACAAACCTGTTTTGGAAGCTGGTTTCTCTTATTCAGCATACTTTACAGTGAAAGCAGGGGAAAAGTAATGAGAAAGAAAGCACCCAAAAAATGGTGGGAAATGAAGGTAAAAACAGTGAAAAACCAAGGAAATGCAAGGAGAAAGCACTCAGAAAATGGGGCAAAGGAAGGAGAAAGCTGTGAAAAAGAGGGAAAAGCAAGTAGAAGGCACTCAAAACACAGGTGGAAACGAAGGCGAAAACAATGAAAAATGAGGGAAAAGAAGAGAGGAAGCACTCAGAAAATGGGGAGTAGCAAAAGCAATACAGCAGAACGGGGATAGCTGGCCTGGGACCTGCAAATAAGATTCAGTGGACACATATGCTCAACTTGGGGAGGCTTTTAAACTAGTTGTTAGGGGGGAGTGCATAGCCAAGGGGCATAGCCTACTAAAGTCTGTATACATGGGAGACTAGCTGTGCTGAAGTCAGACCTCAAACAATTACAAAAATACAGGGAATCAGGACAGCCGTACCCACTGCAAGACATATATATCAAATTATAGACATTTAAAGAAGAAGTAGATAGGGAAACTCAGTTCTAGAGTAAATAGGCCTCTGTAGAACATATAGGGAGGGTGAAAGACTGGGTCACACACGAGCTAGGCTTACTAGACCACAGTGGGCAGCATTTGATGTAGTGTCAATCATGTCGCTTGATAGCACGCCACAACATCACTCGAAAGACTTCTTAGAAGTGTTCTCTGAACACTACCCTAAACTATATGATTCTAAAGGTACCCAGTGCACCAAGCATATAAATAATCATTTAGAAAACGCCAATCTGGCTTGGAAGTGGCTGAGTGAGAGACACTATGCTCCTCTATAATGCTAGCAGGAGTGAAAAATGCCATTAGGGATTTGAAAACCACTAAGGCTCCTAGAAGCGATAGATTTATGAGTTTGATAAAGAATATGTCAATGAATGAAGAGGATCCTTTTTGTGGCAGATGGACAAGGAAAGCCAGAGGTCAACTGCTACCAACACTAAGGGCCATATGTACGAACACTTTTTCCCATAGACACAGAATGGTTAAAAACCTTTGCTACATATGGCCCTAAGTGAGGCTGTTGTTATTGCTCTCGATACTTGTGAAATAATTGTTCCTAGGTTGATTCCCCTATTACATGGCTTGCTACTGGGTGACCAATCTGGATTTAAATTTAATTAACAGCAGATAACCTGAGAACACCGTTTGCTGTCACATATTAAATAGACCCAGATATCAGAGCAGCTGCAATATTCCTAGGCGGTGCTAAAACGTTTGACTCCTGGGAGTGGTCAATTATGTTTACCACCCTTGAGAGAAAGGGTTTGGGCCTCAACATAGCGGTATGTATCCGGCTCCTATATAACCAACTCATAGCCTGTGCAAGGGTAAACAGCATGCTGTCTACGCTAATGGAAATAAAGAGATGCACAAGACAGAGCTGTTCCCTCTCGCCAAACCTGTTCGCGCTGGCGATGGAGCCTGTTGTTAGTCTGTTTAGAGAATTCCACAGCGATAAAGTTATAAAATGTAGCAACCACAGGATTTTACTGACAATATGCACTGACATTTTTTGCTTTTGGTAAAGAATCCGGAGACCTCGCCCAACCCCATAATTAGAGAGATTATCCCCTATGGCAGATGGTCACGCCTCACAAGAAACTGGGCCAAAATTAATATGATGCCCCTAACGAGAAACACTACTGCCACTCCCCCAAACAGTGGAGTGAGTTCTCATTCTGTTACTTAGGCGTACAATACCACTGGAATATTGACACACTATACCGTGATAACTGTGGGGTATGCATAGCCAAAATTACTACTAATATTGAAAAATGGAACGGCTGACCGTATCGCCGTTATGCACATATAGTTTTACCCCAGTTACTATTGCTTTTTCAAAATTGTATCCTCTCCTCAAACTACAAGCTCTTTAAACAGCTATAATTCTTGTCAGTGAGTTAGCGTGGGCAAGAGAACAGTCTAGAACCTGAAAGACTGTACAACTACCATCCAGAATGGGGGGAGTGGTTGTGGCACTAAAGTTTGAGATCTACTACGTAGTAGCACAGGCACAGTTCATGCATCACATTGGTTCCATATTACCCGGAGGCCCCTACATTGTGAGATGGAGAAAGGGCTGTCAGCTTCGACCCCATTAAATACTATCCTCAAGAAACCACCCACTAGGCCCAGAAGTGATATCCATCCAGTTAATTGTACGTTATGGGTGTTGTTGAGATTAGCATGCATATGTGATATAGATGTGATGTATTTGCTGATGATGCCACTACTTGGCAACCCTCAATTAGAAGCAGCGTGTGATCAAGCTACCAAAAGGCCATTGCAGCAAAGACAAGTATGCATACTAGAGGACATGTACTGGGAGTGCAGAGTCTGACACTAGAGGAACACCAAAACTAGAGCATACACAATACATTGGATGCACATTTCTGCTGTAGACTTGATTCGACTGTCTCTCTTGATATCGAAAATCTCTCTGGCCAGATTGATACCAACGATTTATAATAGGAAAACATGCAATAAACCAAGAACTGAAAATCAGGCTAGGGAATGTTCCTATCGGCACTAGACCTCAAGGTTGCGATATCAGTGGATAATGGACATACTGTTGTCTCCAACAAAAAATGGCATTAGTGGATGGCAGGCATAATTTGACGCACTTTAACTTTTGCTTAGAGCTAATTTTATCCCACTGAGTATGCACAAAAGGGAAGTGATAAAAGATTCAGTAGGTAGAAGATATGGTGCACAGGAGGCGGGATTTTTCCATCTGGCATGAAAACGCCCTGAAAATAGAATTTGGTGGGGATTGAATGACATGCTCAGTGACATGATAAGGCTTTTGAAGCCATCAGTTTGGAGACACCCCTTATGGTGTGCTTACTTGGTTATGTCAAGGATATCCATAAGCGATGTAGGAAATATGTGGCATTGGCTATTGATGACTGCCTGAATGATCTGTGGTGATGTAATACCAAGATATATGGCACACTTCTTCCGGCCTGCCTCCACCCCAGAGATAAAGGAGTCTGCTAATCAATATCTACTAGCAAAAGGATAAAGAGACAACATCAGAACCAGCAGATGCAGACACAGAAGAACCATGAAGTGGTCAGGCCTTCAAAAACCAAAAATCTTTTGCCAGACATGCATGTCTAGCGTCCTGAATTATCTACTCACCAAATTGTAACACACATGACCCACAAGCTGGTCTCACACAAATACATTTATTTTATACACATGTATCAAGCCAGATTGAATTTACACATGAAATTAATTTGAACAGTGGCCTAATTGTTATGATTTTTTTTTCCCAGTCTTAACTAGCACAAACTTGCCCCAAGGACATTGAAGCGCTTCACATGAGCACCACTTACATTAAAATAGGTCACATTCATTTTTAGGTTTCACCTGCACAGCGCTTGCTTGTGAAATCTATTGTATTCAATATAAATCGTAAAAAGGGCTTGCATCCCGCCTTTGCTTTTCATTGGTTCCTGTGCTTGCCACTTACTTTTCCTCTGTTACTATTGGAAGTAACTTACTTTTTTCCTGCGTTTACCAATGCTTGTTCGTGTGTTTGCTCTTATCAGCGTCCCGAGGCCCAAGTAATGTTTACATCCACTTTTGGGGAACTTTTAAAAATGTTTTGACTGCACAGTGCTTGCGCTGTGCTTTTTTTTTGTTCTCCCCTCTTTATGTAATCTTCTTGTGGCTGTTTCCCAGGCGCAGCGGCTTGTGCGCAGCAGCTTGTGTTCCCATTCTGGGCCTGGCTTGTATGCCCCTCCCATGTGTGACTTGATTCGCTGGAGCATCCTCTGCTCCACTGTTGGAAAATGGGTTATTGGTAGGGCAGGTAGGTACCTACACCTAGCAACAAGCCACAAACCTCCACAAAAGTACAGTTAGGTCTCAGTAAATTAATCCCAGCTCTACCCTTGGTAGCTTGGCATCGAGCGTCAAGGCTTAACTTAGGAGACAAAGTGTAAAGCATTCAAATATCACAAAACAGTAATTAAATAAAACACAGGAAACAGTTTAAAAATCCAAAACCAATTTATAAAAATAGCTTATATTTTTATCTTTAAAATGACACAAAAACGATTAAAATCGGTTCAGGGGAACCGGAGATATGAATTTTTAAAGTATTATTATTTTCTAGCGCTTAGAAACAAAAAGCGCCAATCGGGTCATCTGGTTGCACCAGGACCGGGGCAAAGTCAAACTTTCAGGCCGACCGCGATGGAGCCCTGCTCGGCTACAGGTCGCGGGAGGCCTCGGTTAAAAAGTTACCTTCTGACTTAGTCTTTATTTTGAAGTTTTTCTTCACCGGGACGAACCTGCCAGTTGAATCCGACCTCCTGGAGCCCTTGTCCGGATACGCGAAGTCGGTTTCCTCGGTGGTGATTTTTACCTTCGGACTTAGTCGTTTTTTCGAGATGAAAATCCTTCGACCGGGGTAAACCTGGATCTTGATCCGACGTCCATGGAGCCCTTCTCGGATACGATGGCTGGGAGGTCCCGGTCAACTTTTTACGTTCGGACTTAGTCTCTTTTTCGGATGTTTTTCTTTACCGGGACGAACCACGAAGTCAGGCCGGGTCGCGGTTGAGGCAAGCCGGCTAGAATTTCCGCGTCGGGTCGGTCACTTTATGGAGCTTTTTTCCAAAATTTCTCCAATCTTTTCCAAACTTCTGGGGCTTCACCCAGATGTTCTTTTAAGGTTCTTTTGGGGTCCACAGCTCACCCCAAGGGTCCAGAAGTTCTGTGATGGTCCTTGGGGGTGCGGACTTCAACTCCCAGAATGCACCTGGCGCAAACTCCTTTTTGGCCACTGGGCAGTGGTCAGCTGGTCGCTTCTTTCAGGAGTTGGTGCAGGGGACTCTGGTTAGCAATTTTTCACCTGTAGCAAACAGGGAGTCCCTCCTTGAACCAGTTGAAGCCAGGCAAAGTCCTTCTTGTGGTGAAGCCCAAGTGTGCAGCTGGTGCAGTCCTTCTGAGTGCAGGTTCCAGGTGCAGGCCAGGGGTCCAGCAGGGCAGTCCTTCTTCTTCTTTAGTTCCTTTCTTGTTGAATTCTGGAGGGGATCTGAGGCGTGGGTGCAGGTCTGCCAGTTTTATCCTTGCTCCTGGGTGAAAAGCAGGGGGGCCCTGGTCCTCCAATCAGGGACAGGGTCGTCCCCCTGTGATGACCACTTCCTGGGAAGTGTGGCAAAAATCCATCCCAGAAGGCAACAGTCTCTAAAAATCCAAAATGGATGAATCTGATTTTTAGAGGAGAGATCTGGCTGAGCCCACCCACTGGTGTGGCTAAAAATCATAAACACACCCCTCTCCTGCCCTCTCCTAATCTAGTCAAGGGGGCACCTAGCTGTCTGGGGTTGCAGGATGTGGGGGTGTTGCTGGGTGCTCCAGATGTCCTTCTCTGCCTTTGAAGACCAGTTTGGCAGCCCTCCCCCTTCCTGCTTCCCCATCTGCTGAGGGGAGATTCTCTCCCCCAAGCACATTCCTTTGTGTGAAGTCAGGCCACTTCACACCTCATTAAAGTAGCCTGGCAGAAGCTGCTGCAGGCTGGCCAATCAGAGCACAGCAGCAAAAACAATGCAGAGCTGAAATTGGCAACTTTTTAGGTAAAGTCTAAACTTTTTACCTGCACTAGTTATATTAAATCCAACAACTGGAAGTTGTGGGATTTATTATAACAATCAATTTGATACCAAATTCTTGGTATGTAACATTTAAGGAGACTTTAAAATTTTAAAATAAAGTCTGCCCATTCTAGCCTATGAAGGCCATTTACTTCAATGAGGGAAAAACGAATTTGGCTGTTTTTACCTCACCAGGGCTTATAAATCTATTTTTATAAAGTCCCTGCTTATAGTTACATGGCACCCAGCCCTAGGGGCACATAGGGCACACCTTAGGGGTGACTTATATGTAAAAATAAGGTAGTTTAAAACTTTGGAAGTACCTTTAATTCCAAAGTCGAATTTGCATATAACTTTAATTTAAAAGCAGCCAGCAAGGCAGGCTTGCTTTTAAAATGACACTGGGCACCTCAGCAATGCACCTAGGTGTGCACCACCTATGCTGTGGTCCCTAAACCTACATGCCCTACCATATACTAGGGACTTATAGGTAGGTTAACTTAGCCAATTATAATTAGCCTAATTTGCATATCCATTTTACACAGAGCACAGGCCCTGGGACTGGTTAGCAGTACCCAGGGCACCAGCAGAGTCAGGAAAACACCAGCATAAAGTGGAAAATGGGGGCAAAAAGTTAGGGGGCCTCTGCAATCAGCCCCAGTTTCTCACACAACCCCCCCCCAGCCCACACGCCCAGGAGACTCAGCCCAATCCTGGGAGAGTCTTCCTGGCTTGTTAGGCGAGGAAGACAGTGAAGAAAACTGGCTGTCCCTTTGCAGGGCCTACTCTGCCTTATATCCTCCTGTCAGGGTCACTCCCTCTGGGTAGTGAAGCCATCCCAACAGTAAAAGGACCCAACTCAAACTGAAACTTCCCTCTAGGGGGGTTTTCCTCCTCTCTCTCTGCCAACTTGGGTAGTGAGGTGCCCACCTCCCCTACTCCAAACTTTGCTAGGGCAACACCTAGCTTACCCAAAGAGGTCACCCAACACTTGAGCAACCCCACCATGACCAATAGGGTCAGGGGGCCTACTTTGCTATTGGCCCTGGGGTCTGCCTCCCAGGCCAAGTACAGTGCTGCCAGGAAGGCTAGCACCCAGCAGAGGCTACTGACAGCTGTCAGTACCCAGAACCACACCCTAAGCTCTCCACTGACAGGTGGCTGAGCTGCTTTAGGGGCATCTTTGGGGTCCTGGCACCCCTCTTGCTGTCTTGAGTGGGGGGCTACCACCTCCTGTGGCAGACACCCTCCTTCCACTCTCCCTTCTGTCAGTGCAGGGGCAACACCCTGCATCTGGACAGCTGCCTGACTACTCAGGACTTCCTTGGGGTCAGGTGAGGCCTCACCAGTGCCAACATTGGGCTCCCCCCTTACTGGGGCAGAGGGCCCTTGGCTCCCTGGAACTCTCTTTAAGAGTGGCCTACCCTTCCTTTTCTTCTTTCCTTTTCTTGGGGACCCCTGTCTCCTAACTGTAGGGACTGACTCCCCAGGACTTTGGGTTGGGGGGGCGCCCTGGGCGACCACCCCATCTGTGACCAGACTCACCTCTGGGAGGTCATTGCCCAGGATACAATCTAGGGGGAGGTCAGCACTGACTACCACCCTAATCCAGTCAAGGATACCCTCCCTCTCTAGGGGCACTATGGCTACAGGTTTGGAGGTGACCTCCCCTGTGGCTATCCTGACTTTCTTTGTCTTTCCTGGGACATACATGTCTGGGGTCACTAACCGGTCACTCACTACAGTGTGACTGGCACAGGTGTCTCTCAGGCCAGTGGTAGGGATCCCATTCACTTGAATGTGGTGGAAGTGCCTACTCCCACCCTCAGGGATCACCAGCTTACCATCTGGTCCTGTCTCCCAGCACAATGCTAGGAGGACTTCATCATCTGAGGAATCCTCCTCTATGGCTACACTGGACAGCCCAGTGCTAACCACCTTCTTTGGACAGGCTGCTTCTCCTCTGAAGTGACCTGTCTGCTGACAGTCAAAGCAAGCCCTACTGTCCAAGAGCTTTTTTAACCCTGGGTCTCCCTGTCTCTGCATGTCAGAGTGGGAGTGGGATTTACTCTCCTCCTTCTTAGGGTTCTGGGGTACAGAGGGAGTCTCTGTGGTGGGCTTACCACCTCCCTCCTTAGGTTTTTGGGGACCTGTCCCCCCCTTCTTGGAGTCTCCCCCCTGGGACTTGACAACCACCCTGGTTCTCAACCACTCATCAGCTGCCTCCCCTAGCTCTCTAGGGTTGGTCAGCTTAGAGTCCACTAGATGCTGGCGTAACCTTTCTTGGATACAATTGGTCAAGATGTGCTCTCTCATGATCAGATTGTATAACCCCTCATAAGTATTTACTTTGTTGCCAATAATCCAGCCCTCTAGTGCCTTTAGTGAGGTGTCCACAAAGTCAACCCAAGACTGGGTACTGACCTTCTGGGTGTCCCTGAACTTCATTCTATATTGCTCTGGGGTCAGACCAAACTTCTTGACTAAGCACCTCTTCATACTAGGGTATGAATCTGCCTCCTCCCCCCTTAAGGTCAGAAGCCTATCCCTCCCTGAGTTGGGGACCAACTCCCACAAAAGGGAACCCCAGTATTGAGGCTTAACCTTTCTCATTTGGAGTGCCCTCTCAAAGGCCCCTAGCCACTTATCTATGTCATCCCCCTCTACATAAGCAGGAACCACCCCCTTGGGTAATCTGGGGCAAACTCCCCCACCCATGGACACCTCAGCTTCTTTATCGCTGCTTCCATCTCTTTTCTCTTTGTATGCCCACTTTTTCTTTTCTAGGGCCAGCTTCTCTGCTTCCAAAGCTATGTAGGCTAGCTGGGCTTCCAGCTCTCTTTCCCTGATGGATGGGTTCTCTCCTCCTGAAAGGACCCTCTTCCTACCACTAGCTTTGGGTCTGCCCCTAGTGACTGTATCCAGTGAGGACCGTTCCTCCTCTTCCTCACTTGGGGTCTGATGCCTTCCCTCCCCTGAGTGGTTAGAGTTAGCATCTTCCTCTTTTTCTTCCCCCTCTGGAGCTTCCTCTGTCTCTACCTCTTGGGCCTCAGCCCATGCTGTCAGGGATTTAATCAGGATTTGCTTCCTGAGATCAGGGGTTGCAGGCAACCCCCTCTCAATACACAACCCCCTAAGCTGGACTACTGTCAGTGTGGGTAGGCTAGCCAGATCAAGCTCCATGGTTCCCTAGTTTTGTGTCAACAAAAACTTTTTGCAAAAATTGGAAACAAGAATTTAGAAAAATTACAAAAATTCAATAATTGAAATTAATCCAAATTAATGTAAAAAAAAAAACATTTAAAATTAAAAATTAAAAACAATTTTTGCACTAGGACAATTTAAAGGATTTTTAATTTGTTTTATCTAAAACTGTAACGTGATATTGAACACAAGTACAGGATCCCGTTGCTGCTTCCAATTATGTTGGAAAATGGGTTATTGGTAGGGCAGGTAGGTACCTACACCTAGCAACAAGCCACAAACCTCCACAAAAGTACAGTTAGGTCTCAGTAAATTAATCCCAGCTCTACCCTTGGTAGCTTGGCATCGAGCGTCAAGGCTTAACTTAGGAGACAAAGTGTAAAGCATTCAAATATCACAAAACAGTAATTAAATAAAACACAGGAAACAGTTTAAAAATCCAAAACCAATTTATAAAAATAGCTTATATTTTTATCTTTAAAATGACACAAAAACGATTAAAATCGGTTCAGGGGAACCGGAGATATGAATTTTTAAAGTATTATTATTTTCTAGCGCTTAGAAACAAAAAGCGCCAATCGGGTCATCTGGTTGCACCAGGACCGGGGCAAAGTCAAACTTTCAGGCCGACCGCGATGGAGCCCTGCTCGGCTACAGGTCGCGGGAGGCCTCGGTTAAAAAGTTACCTTCTGACTTAGTCTTTATTTTGAAGTTTTTCTTCACCGGGACGAACCTGCCAGTTGAATCCGACCTCCTGGAGCCCTTGTCCGGATACGCGAAGTCGGTTTCCTCGGTGGTGATTTTTACCTTCGGACTTAGTCGTTTTTTCGAGATGAAAATCCTTCGACCGGGGTAAACCTGGATCTTGATCCGACGTCCATGGAGCCCTTCTCGGATACGATGGCTGGGAGGTCCCGGTCAACTTTTTACGTTCGGACTTAGTCTCTTTTTCGGATGTTTTTCTTTACCGGGACGAACCACGAAGTCAGGCCGGGTCGCGGTTGAGGCAAGCCGGCTAGAATTTCCGCGTCGGGTCGGTCACTTTATGGAGCTTTTTTCCAAAATTTCTCCAATCTTTTCCAAACTTCTGGGGCTTCACCCAGATGTTCTTTTAAGGTTCTTTTGGGGTCCACAGCTCACCCCAAGGGTCCAGAAGTTCTGTGATGGTCCTTGGGGGTGCGGACTTCAACTCCCAGAATGCACCTGGCGCAAACTCCTTTTTGGCCACTGGGCAGTGGTCAGCTGGTCGCTTCTTTCAGGAGTTGGTGCAGGGGACTCTGGTTAGCAATTTTTCACCTGTAGCAAACAGGGAGTCCCTCCTTGAACCAGTTGAAGCCAGGCAAAGTCCTTCTTGTGGTGAAGCCCAAGTGTGCAGCTGGTGCAGTCCTTCTGAGTGCAGGTTCCAGGTGCAGGCCAGGGGTCCAGCAGGGCAGTCCTTCTTCTTCTTTAGTTCCTTTCTTGTTGAATTCTGGAGGGGATCTGAGGCGTGGGTGCAGGTCTGCCAGTTTTATCCTTGCTCCTGGGTGAAAAGCAGGGGGGCCCTGGTCCTCCAATCAGGGACAGGGTCGTCCCCCTGTGATGACCACTTCCTGGGAAGTGTGGCAAAAATCCATCCCAGAAGGCAACAGTCTCTAAAAATCCAAAATGGATGAATCTGATTTTTAGAGGAGAGATCTGGCTGAGCCCACCCACTGGTGTGGCTAAAAATCATAAACACACCCCTCTCCTGCCCTCTCCTAATCTAATCAAGGGGGCACCTAGCTGTCTGGGGTTGCAGGATGTGGGGGTGTTGCTGGGTGCTCCAGATGTCCTTCTCTGCCTTAGAAGACCAGTTTGGCAGCCCTCCCCTTCCTGCTTCCCCATCTGCTGAGGGGAGATTCTCTCCCCCAAGCACATTCCTTTGTGTGAAGTCAGGCCACTTCACACCTCATTAAAGTAGCCTGGCAGAAGCTGCTGCAGGCTGGCCAATCAGAGCACAGCAGCAAAAACAATGCAGAGCTGAAATTGGCAACTTTTTAGGTAAAGTCTAAACTTTTTACCTGCACTAGTTATATTAAATCCAACAACTGGAAGTTGTGGGATTTATTATAACAATCAATTTGATACCAAATTCTTGGTATGTAACATTTAAGGAGACTTTAAAATTTTAAAATAAAGTCTGCCCATTCTAGCCTATGAAGGCCATTTACTTCAATGAGGGAAAAACGAATTTGGCTGTTTTTACCTCACCAGGGCTTATAAATCTATTTTTATAAAGTCCCTGCTTATAGTTACATGGCACCCAGCCCTAGGGGCACATAGGGCACACCTTAGGGGTGACTTATATGTAAAAATAAGGTAGTTTAAAACTTTGGAAGTACCTTTAATTCCAAAGTCGAATTTGCATATAACTTTAATTTAAAAGCAGCCAGCAAGGCAGGCTTGCTTTTAAAATGACACTGGGCACCTCAGCAATGCACCTAGGTGTGCACCACCTATGCTGTGGTCCCTAAACCTACATGCCCTACCATATACTAGGGACTTATAGGTAGGTTAACTTAGCCAATTATAATTAGCCTAATTTGCATATCCATTTTACACAGAGCACAGGCCCTGGGACTGGTTAGCAGTACCCAGGGCACCAGCAGAGTCAGGAAAACACCAGCATAAAGTGGAAAATGGGGGCAAAAAGTTAGGGGGCCTCTGCAATCAGCCCCAGTTTCTCACATCCACAGAACACTGAACTGGGGCCGACCACTGGTGTGCATTCACGTGCCCTCTTTTACGAGTGTGCTGGGGAGAGGAGGACGTGCACTGGAAGCTACCTGTGCGTGCCACCCCTGGGCCTGTGCCCTAGTCAGGTACAGGCAGTGGCAGAGCAGAGGCTCCGGAGCCTGAGCACCATTCCCGTCTCTTGGCAGCAGCAGCAATACCACTGTCCTCCATGGTCAGCGCACAGGCCCCGCAGCAACCCTCCTGCATTCCATTTCAAGATGACCCCCATGTTGTTACACTGCTGAAAGGTACCGTGTATGCAGTCCTTAATCACTGTCCATGTTAACTGTGGCCTTCAGTGTCAGGACAGCACCAGGAGGTAGCAGGACATGACTCGCATGGTAGATCTCAGCTAGCAGGTTTTGGAGCTCAGGGTCAGGTCCATGCGCTCAGGTTTCCCCTCCCTTCATTCCCTCCTGCATGCAGTGTGTTCTCACGTCAACAGTCTGCTCATGTTAGCAAGACTTTTGTTGTGCCACCTTCTTTTCACCAAAACAGTGGATTTCGCTCCCTGCCCGGCCTTCCGCGCCACCTCCACTCCGCACTTTCTGCTTACTCCTTCCCTGCCGCTGCGTCCCCAGCGGCCCCTCCCGCCTCCCCCCTCCTTCTCACCGCTTCTTTGCTAATTTTCCCGCCGCTACGTCCCCTGCAGCCCCACCCCCCAGCCCTCTCATTCGACAGGCCCTCCCGCCTCCCAGCTGCCACTCCCACCCTCCCCTCCTCTTATGGCAGACGCGGAGCGCCAAAGGCAAGCCCGTCAGCGCCCGTCCGCACCTGGACCGCGCCCAGCGCCAGAACCCCTGGCCCTCTCAGACACATCTACTCTCCCCTCACCTTCCACTCTCTCAACCCAGGCCCCCGCCCCACATGCACCACATCTAGCCCCACACACACTCATGGCCCCTTTACCTGCCACACCTGCCACTTCTCCTGCTCGTCATCCCTCACACACACACCAACCATAGCGACCGCATGTAGGAAAGTACCATCTTGACTGGCATGTTACCCCCATATTTCACTGTATATATGTTGTTTTAGTTGTATGTGTCACTGGGACCCTGCCAGCCAGGGCCCCAGTGCTCATAAGTGTGCCCTGTATGTGTTACCTGTGTTATGACTAACTGTCTCACTGAGGCTCTGCTAATCAGAACCTCAGTGGTTATGCTCTCTCATTTCTTTCAAATTGTCACTAACAGGCTAGTGACCAATTTTACCAATTTACATTGGCATACTGGAACACCCTTATAATTCCCTAGTATATGGTACTGAGGTACCCAGGGTATTGGGGTTCCAGGAGATTCCTATGGGCTGCAGCATTTCTTTTGCCACCCATAGGGAGCTCTGACAATTCTTACACAGGCCTGCCACTGCAGCCTGTGTGAAATAACGTCCACGTTATTTCACAGCCATTTTACACTGCACTTAAGTAACTTATAAGTCACCTATATGTCTAACCTTTACCTGCTAGCTAAGGTGCCCCCACATTGTTCAGGGCCAATTCCCCGGATGTTGTGAGTGCGGGGACACCATTACACGCGTGCACTACATATAGGTCACTACCTATGTGTAGCTTCACAATGGTAACTCCGAATATGGCCATGTAACATGTCTAAGATCATGGAATTGCCCCCTCTATGCCATCTTGGCATTGTTGGCACAATCCCATGATCCCACGGGTCTCTAGCACAGACCCGGGTACTGCCAAACTACCTTTTCAGGGGTTTCACTGCAGCTGCTGCTGCTGCCAACCCCTCAGACAGGTTTCTGCCCTCCTGGGGTCCAGCCAGGCTTGGCCCAGGAAGGCAGAACAAAGGACTTCCTCAGAGAGACGGTGGAAAATGGTGTTAAGGCAGGGGAGGAGTAGCCTCCCCCAGCCTCTGGAAATGCTTTCATGGGCACACATGGTGCCCATTTCTGCATAAGCCAGTCTACACCGGTTAAGGGACCCCTCAGCCCTGCTCTGGCGCGAAACTGGACAAAGGAAATGGGAGTGACCACTCCCCTGACCTGCACCTCCCATGGGAGGTGCCCAGAGCTCCTCCAGTGTGCTCCAGACCTCTGCCATCTTGGAAACAGAAGTGCTGCTGGCACACTGGACTGCTCTGAGTGGCCAGGGCCAGCAGGTGACGTCAGAGACTCCTTCTGATAGGCTCCTCCAGGTGTTGCTAGCCTATCTTCTCTCCTAAGTAGCCAAACCCTCTTTTCTGGCTATTTAGGGTCTCTGCTTTGGGGATTTCCTTAGATAACAAATGCAAGAGCTCATCAGAGTTCCTCTGCATCTCTCTCTTCACCTTCTGCCAAGGAATCGACTGTTGACCGTGCTGGAAGCCTGCAAAACTGCAACAAAGTAGCGAAGACGACTACTGCAACTCTGTAACGCTGATCCTGCCGCCTTCTCGACTGTTTTCCTGGTGGTGCATGCTGTGGGGGTAGTCTGCCTCCTCTCTGCACTAGAAGCTACGAAGAAATCTCCCGTGGGTCGACGGAATCTTCTCCCTTGCAACTGCAGGCACCAAAGAACTGCATCACCGGTCCCCTGGGTCTCCTCTCAGCACGACGAGCGAGGTCCCTTGAATCCAGCAACTCTGTCCAAGTGACTCCCACAGTCCAGTGACTCTTCAGTCCAAGTTTGGTGGGGGTAAGTCCTTGCCTCCCCACGCCAGACTGCATTACTGGGAACCGCGTCTTTTGCAGCTACTCCGGCCTCTGTGCACTTCCGGCGGAAATCATTTGTGCACAGCCAAGCCTGGGTCCACGGCACTCTAACCTGCATTGCACGACCTCCTGAGTTGTCCTCCGGCGGCGTGGGACTCCTTTGTGCAACTTCGGGTGAGCACCGTTTCACTCCTCTTTGTAGTGCCTGTTCTGGCACTTCTGCAGGTGCTGCCTGCTTCTGGGAGAGCTCCTTGTCTTGCTGGGCGCCCTCTCTGTCCCCTGACGCAATTGGCGACATCCTGGTCCCTCCTGGGCCACAGCAGCATCCAAAAACCCTAACTGCACGACTTGCAGCTAGCAAGGCTTGTTTGCGGTCTTTCTTCAGGAAAAAACTTCTGCACGACTCTCCACAGCGTGGGACATCTATCCTCTAAAGGGGAAGTTTCTAGCCCTTGTCGTTCCTGCAGAATCCTCAGCTTCTACTGCCTAGTAGTAGCTTCTTTGCACCCACAGCTGGCATTTCCTGGGCATCTGCCCACTCTCGACTTGGTCGTGACTTTTGGACTTGGTCCCCTTGTTCCACAGGTACCCTCGTCTGGAAATCCATCGTTGTTGCATTGCTGGTTTTGGTCTTTCCTGCAGAATTCCCCTATCACGACTTCTGTGCTCTTTGGGGAACTTTAGTGCACTTTGCACTCACTTTTCAGGGTCTTGGGGTGGGCTATTTTTCTAACCCTCACTGTTTTCTTACAGTCCCAGCGACCCTCTACAAGGTCACATAGGTTTGGGGTTCATTCGTGGTTCGCATTCCACTTTTGGAGTATATGGTTTGTGTTGCCCCTATCCCTATGTGTCCCCATTGCATCCTATTGTAACTATACATTGTTTGCACTGTTTTCTAATACTATACTGCATATTTTTGGTATTGTGTACATATATCTTGTGTATATTTGCTATCCTCATACTGAGGGTACTCACTGAGATACTTTTGGCATATTGTCATAAAAATAAAGTACCTTTATTTTTAGTATATCTGTGTATTGTGTTTTCTTATGATATTGTGCATATGACACTAGTGGTACTGTAGGAGCTTCACTCGTCTCCTAGTTCAGCCTAAGCTGCTCTGCTAAGCTACCATTATCTATCAGCCTAAGCTGCTAGACACCCTATACACTAATAAGGGATACCTGGGCCTGGTGCAAGGTGTAAGAACCCCTTGGTACTCACTACAAGCCAGTCCAGCCTCCTACACCGCACTTTCATCAAACACAACACCCCAACCCAAGACTCACCCACCCTGCCCCCACCAACCAACCCCGCAGCACACCAGCCCACAACCAGAACATGACCCCGCAACAACACCCTCACGCACCATACCAACGCCACCCACCACAACCACCTTAACTGCCTGCTCCTCAACATCTGCTCCCTTCACAAACATGCCATAGAACTCTGGGACCTCATCACATCACACTCACCTGACATCGCCTTCCTCACGGAAACCTGGACCAACCCCTCCTCAGAACCCGACATAGCCATAGCCACCCCCAAGGGATACAAACTCCAACACAAAGACCGCCTCAACAGGCCAGGCGGTGGCATCGCCATCCTACACAGAGACACCATCAAAGTCACCACCAGCTCTCAAGACACTATCGACAACACTGAACACATCCACTTCCTCATCCACATTAACAACAACTCCACACTCAGAGGTACACTAATCTACAGACCACCCGGACCACACCCCGCCTTCTGCGACACCATCGCCGACAGTATCAGCTCGCACGCCTTCACCTCCACAGACTACATCATCCTCGGTGATTTCAACTTTCACTTAGAAAACCCACAAGACCACAACACTACCTCCCTCAGAGACAACCTCACCAACCTCGGACTCAAACAACTGGTCACCGCACCCACCCACTCAGCAGGACACACGCTCGACGCAATTTTCACCTCAAGCCAACACATAGCCTACACCCATACCACCGAACTCCTCTGGACTGACCTCCGCTGCGTCCACTTCTCCTTCACCAAACCCCCCACACACTACCATCACCACACCACACCCTACTGCATGTGGGCCAAGATCCCCACAGAACGACGAAACTCCCAACTGGCACATAAGCCCCCCCACACCAACGACCCCAACACAGGAGCACACAACCTCTCCAAATGGATCACTAACTGCGCAGACACACTAGCCCCCCTCAGAAACACATCGTCACCCGCAACATCAAGAACGCCCCATGGTTCACCCCTGAACTCCAAGACTCCAAGAGCAAATGCCGCCAAGCTGAGAAAATATGGAGACTAGAACCTTCCACAACCAACTTCTCCACCCTCAAAACCACCATTCGCACCCATCACCAACTCATACGCACCGCCAAAAGAGATCACTACAAGACACGCCTTGACAACAACTCCCAAACAGCAAAGAACTCTTCACCATCATCAATGAACTTGCCAAACCCAAAGCCAGCAACATCGACCCCCCACACACACAGCCCCTATGTGAACCCCTTTCCAACCACTTTCTCCACAAAATCCTGGACATCCACAACAGCTTCATACCACACCCACCCACCACACACACCCCTCACTCACCCAACCCAACCCCCACTCAGGACCCCCCCACCACACTCTCCACATGGACCCCCACCACACACGAAGAAACCGAAAAAACCATGAACTCCATCCACTCCGGTTCCCCCTCCGACCCCTGTCCACACCGCATCTACAACAAAGCTAGCCCAACCATTGCCCCCATACTTTACAACATAATCAACTCCTCTTTCGACTCCGCCACCTACCCAGACCCCTGGAAGCACGCGGAAATCACTGCTCTCCTAAAAAAAAACAAGCTGACCCAGAGATCCTCTCCAACTACCGCCCCATCTCCCTCCTCCCTTTCCCCGCCAAGGTTGCAGAGAAATTAGTCAACACCCACCTATCCCACTTCCTCGAAGCAAACAACACTCTTGACCCCTCACAATCTGGGTTCCGCAAGAACCACAGCACAGAAACTGCCCTCATCACATGCACTGACGATATTAGGACCAAAGTCGACAAAGGCAAGACAGCCGCACTCATCCTCCTAGAGCTCTCCGCAGCCTTTGACATCGTCTGCCACCACATACTCCGCACACGCCTCCACAACATAGGAATTCGCCACAAAGCCTTAGACTGGCTCACCTCCTTCCTCACCGACCGGACCCAGAGAGTCGGCCTTCCGCCCTTCCACTCCAACACTACCAAGATCACCTGTGGAGTCCAAAAAGGGTCCTCCCTCAGCTCCACACTCTTCAACATCTACATGATCCCCCTAGCCAACATCCTCCGAGCACACGGAATCACTATCCTCTCCTATGCAGATGACACTCAACTCATCCTCTCCCTCACCCGCAACCCCACCACCCCCAAAAACAACCTACACGCCGCTCTCCTCGACACCGCCAACTGGATGACCACTAACCACCTCAAGATCAACTCAAACAAAACCAAGATCATCATCTTCGGCCCCAACAAAACCACGTGGGACGACTCCTCGTGGCCCACCGCCCTAGGCCCAGCACCCACCCCCGCAAACCACGCACGCAACCTCGGCATCATCCTCGACCCCTCCCTCTCCATGGCACAGCAAATCAATGCTCTAACCTCCTCCTGCTTCCACACACTCCGTACTCTAAAAAAATCCTTCAAATGGATTCTCCCAGAAACCAGAAAGACAGTCACCCACACATTCATCAGCAGCAGACTGGACTACGGTAACGCCCTCTATGCTGGCACCACACTCAAACTCAAACGCAAACTCCAGAGAATCCAGAACACAGCCGCACGCCTTGTCCTTGTCCTTGGCCTCCCCTCCACGAACGAATCTCACCACACCTCGAATCCCTTCACTGGCTCCCCATAGACAAAAAAATCACATTCAAGATCCTCATCCACGCACACAAATCCCTCCACAACACCGGCCCAACCTACCTCAATGAAAGAGTTAACTTCCACACTCCCACACGCAACCTCCGATCAGCTGACCTCGCCCTAGCCACAGTCTCCCGCATCCAACGCACCACCACAGGAGGCAGGTCTTTCTCCTTCCTCGCCCCCAAAACCTGGAACTCCCTCCCCACCGACCTTAGCAAAACCAAAGACCTACTGGTCTTCAGAAAGAACCTCAAGAGATGGTTGTTCGATCAGTGACTCTCCCTGCCCCCCGTCTCCCCTCCCCCAGCGCCTTGAGACCCTCACGGGTGAACAGCGCGCTCTACAAATTTTTTTGATTGATTGATTTTCCAGCAGAAGCACCTGTGCAGCTCCACTGTACATCCTGCTCCCCCCCGACCTGGGCAGTATCCCCCACTTTCAGAAATAAGCTGTGCCTCACCTTCTGCATGCACGGTGTTACATCCTTTATCTGAATGAAACTTTTGTGCCTTCCAGAAGCAGCTTTACATCTCCAGCACACCCTTTCTGCAACTTCCTGGCCGATGCCTGATAATGCGTACCGACCTAAGTGCTTTACTTACATGGGGACTCGTTTTAGGCCAATGAACCTTTACCCTGATTGGAGACACCTTAAGACGAGATGTCTGTTCCGCATTTCAATCACTAGATCAATAACCTCACCAATATTCACAATAACAAATCAATCAAACTAGTTAATTGCATTAATAAGAATTGAAACACAACATGACCTTTCAGCCATGAATAACTACACAACTTTAGTAAGATTTATGATATGTATTCCCTATTCGTTACACTCTACTAGCAAGTTTATTAGGCTCAATACCAGAAAACACATCAACAATGTCACAATGTGGCAACTTGAATATGACTTCACTAAAGCAAAGATCATGAACATTAGAACAAAGCACAACGTCAACATGAATTAACCTTAGCAGAGTATCATTAGCACGCTATTCAACAAAGCAAAGATTCAGTCATATGTCTATTTGCATTCGAATTAGTGAACTCCTTAGCTAACCTCGAATTAGTGAACTCCTTAGCTAACCTCGAATTAGCATCCGCATGTTGGGCTTCATGCAAAACAATTTAGTATCACAAATTTAGAAAAACATCTAACTATGGTCTCTATCAAAAAGCAGTTGGTACCTAGAAAGAAAGGCAAACAGACAATTACAATTTCAGCATCATATAGTTACCCTCCGTAATGGGTCATCATACAGAATCAGTCTTCGTCCTCAGGACAGCAGTTGATCCACCATCAGCCAGGATAGAACAACAAAGTCTTGGCAGAATAGGGTAAGTAGGAATACTTCCCTCATAAGGAGGAGAAGTAAATATTGGGCAAGACAAAGTGAGGATGGTTTAAAGTATCAGAGCAGCAAGGACTAAGTCAGAATATCAGCGCAACACTAAGAGTGTCCCTCTAATCTCTCAGCAAGAGACACGAAAAATGGCTGAGTAAGAGTGGCAGGATAAAGGCACGCAATGGCTGATTTCTCCTTGTGACACGTCGTCAAATTGAATTTGCCAGACAAGTCTCTAATTTCCAATTGGTCAGTATTTGGTGCATCCTTATCTCTATCCAATAGTCCGTTGATCACCTTACTAGAATTTTTCACTTAAAACAGTTCTCATGCGGTTTATTGGCTCCTGTGATTTACGTCTTCAACGGGTAGAATGTCAGGTAGGAAAAGTTACACTCCTCGTTTCAGTCAGTAGCTCCATTGTCTTTACCAGTTTGGGCGACCTTGTTCCTGTTGCGAATTTACACTGTTGCATTCAGCAAGAATGTCTCCTTGAGCAAGTCGGGTCTCATGAGAAATAATTTACTACGGTTACACACACATCTCTAGCTTCTGGAAAAGTACAGTTTGATGTCCTTCAGCAAGACAGCACATTGCATGTTAGAAAAACACATTTAATATGAGACCAAGCAGCTAGGCCCAGACCCCTGCTAACTAAGGCCTAAGGATGAACTCAACAAAACCTTAACATATATATCTTTCAAATCTAATACAAAATACAATAATACATTAATAATTCATTATTAGTCCATTTCATTAATCATCATATACATTGGTGGACACTCCCCGTGGGCACATTTCAAACGCGTATGTTAACACTAGTCCGTCACATTTTCTAGGCAGCTTTATTACACGTTATTTTGCAAGCATTTCATATTAATTTCAATTATAAAAGCTACACTCCAACATGCCCACACTCCAGATGGACATCTGTACAAATGCCCTTTTCTAAGTCTCCTGTTCCCGAGGAAAAGAAGTGTTTCTTCCCAGGAACCATCTGTATTCCACTCCAAACCTCCACAGGTTGATTGCTCCCCGTAGTGACACTTCACCTGACACGCCCTTCTCTTCTCACTGTCTGGGTGACACAGTGGCAGTTCTTGGCTATTTATTTCACTGTTAGCTGACGATTTACACTTTGAATAAATACCATGACAGTCAGTATTTTAACAAATAATTCAAAGGCAGCAGCAGCTGCACTACTTTTTATATACTAAGTTTGTAACTTCATTTTTGAATGTGTACAATGTTTGAGACCCCAGTCAAACGTGCTGAAAATAACTAAATCAAAGATTTATTAGAACGGTTCCACTCTGTGCACTTCGCAGCAATTTTTATCTTTTCTCTTTATTCTTCGCACATTGAGACCAGCGGTTAATTTGTAAATAAAATGGTGCCGGTGCTCAAAGCCTCCTCTTAAACATGCGGCTGCTGCAATTAAATCTGCGAACACGGAATACTGAGGCAGGGTAATCCTGATGCCGTCTCTGACCTCTTCAATCCATTAAAAGCCACTCCCTGCCCCTTAAGCTCACACCTGCAGCTTTCTGCTTTCTCTCATTGTGACGCTTTTTCTTTTTTCTCTTACTCCGCCTTTCCCAAACATGTCTTTTGCTCGCAGCAAATGCTTGAGGCAGCAGACTAAGCTCCAGGCCTCAAAAATAAGTGCTGGTGCTCAGCACCATAAACAACAAGCACAAATTAAGCACTGACTGAGATGTTCCTACGTGTTCACTGTTGCTGTGACGCACGGATTGGGTCATTTCACAGTGGTTCGGTCTTGCCGATGCAACCACCCTCGCCTTACCAGTGACCCTCTTCTGATGCTTTGTTCCCCCTGGCACTCCCATCACAGTTTCACCTTCCAGACGGAATTACAGCATCTAGGGCCAGATGTAGGAAAAATAAAAATTGCGAGTCGCATTTTGCGAGTCAATGCGACTCGCAAAATGCGACTCGCAATTTGGTATGCCAGGAAATAAACCGGTCCAATTTAGCGACTCGCATCCGGACTCGCAACGCTGTGTGCGAGTCCGCAGATTGCGAGGTCGCTGTTTGCGAGTGTGCAAAAAACGAACTCGCAATTAGCGAGTTGGAGTCGCAATTTGGTAGTTCTCTTAAAATTGCTTGCAGGTGCAGCAGAACACTCCAGAAAGCACACCAAAACACTCTGGAAACACTTCCTGGCACATGATGATGACATCACAGCCAGGAAGTTAACAAATACACCTGGGAGGAGGCTGGACCACACCCTTTTACAACTGCCAGTCTGCACACTGAGCTAGCTGCAGCAGCCATGGAGGGAACCCCCCGAAAAAGGAAAATTAAATTCTCTGAGAGGGAGCTTGAGGTGCTGACCGAAGAATGTTGTCAGCACCATGATGAGCTCTTTGGGAGAGCTGCCCTCACTGTTCCAGAGGCCACCAAAAAGAAAATCTGGCAGGAAATGCAAGAGAAAATCAATGCCCTGGGGGTGAGCCACAGGACAATTGAGGACATAAGGAAGAGGTGGTATGACCTCCGCTCCCGGACCAAGGAGAGGGTGGCAGAAAGGCTCCGGGAGATGAGAGGCACTGGAGGGGGACCATCATCTGTGCCACCACCCACACCCCTTGAAGACAGGATTGAGCAAACCTTTGAGCCGGAGGCAGTGTGTGGATTTGGGGACCTGGACACTTCAGAGCCCAGCACATCAACCGGTGAGTACCATGTGATAAGCCTGTACCCCTATCAATGTCATACCCCACCCACCATGTACACATGTGCATGCACAACCAAATTAGCTCCATTTCAGGGTAGAAAAAGCCAGAATGATGCATTATGGGAAATGTAGTCCAATAGGCAGTGCATAGGCAAATGTTTATTAGGAATTGTGCAAAAGATACTAGACACTGACAGTGTGTTCCCCATGTCCCACAGGTCTCCAGCAAGACACCCCCTACACCCCAAACACCCAGGCCCAGGAGGACACCCCAGGACCCTCCAGCACCCCCACATGCACAGTCAGCAGCATTCCTGCAGTTGTAACGCCTGCTGCAACAGCAACGCCAGGAGCTGCCCCAGCAACAGCCAGGGAGGAAACAGGTGCGAGGACAGGGCAGCCACCACTGCGCAGGCGTCGCAGGGCAAGAGCGTCTGATTTCCGGATTCATCCTCCAACCAGCAGTGAGGCACATCTGCTGCGGGGTCAGCGCCTGCAGAACACAATATTGGGCAGGATCAGTGGGGTGCTACACCGCATTGAAAGACAAAACCATGCAAGGATGCGGCACCTCAACAGGCGGATGGACCTGATGTGCCAGAACACTGGGGACATTGCCTCTGCCATCAGGGAACTGGCGGCCGGACTGCTGGGTCAGGCAGAGGCTGGGCGGCGCAGGGATCGGCAGATTATGTTAAGACTGGACAGGATGGCCACATCAATCGGCAGGCTAGCCATCAACACAACAGGCCTGTCGAGGAGGACAGTTGGCCTGCAAATTGAGATGGGCCATTTTGCTGGGGATGTTGCCAGGGGCCTGGGACGTCTCACACATATCATAGAACTAATGGAGACACGTGAGATGTCGAGGGCCACTGGGGAAACACCCCAAGATAGTGAAGAGGGCTCCACAGTGAGCAGTGTATCTGCCACTGACAGTAGGGTGCTAAGGAGTGGGAGGCAGAGCACCATAGATGCGGCTGGGACCAGCCAGGCTGGCTGGAGGGGCAGGAGAATGTTTTGGCTTGAATGTGCCACATGAGTGGTTGGCATTTCCCTGCCCATGGACAATTTCATCTTGTATATAGTTCATGCATTACATTATTAAAACAGTTATTTTTCTTCCACTTAACAAAAGGAGTGTTTGGTTAATGGGTGAGTATGGTGGGAGTTTACACGTACCGTCCAAAATATTGCGTTGCAATGTGTTCCCGTCTCAGTCTGCCTTGATTAGCTAGACTCCTATCCCCATGATGGCGGTGTGGTTGTTCTTGCTCTTCCTCATCAGGATCTGGGTCTGCAGGGGTGAGAGGTAGCCCACGTCTGGTGGCTATGTTGTGGAGGATGGCGCATGCGACCACAATTTTGAAGGCGGTAATGGGGGTGTATTGGAGGGCGCCTCCGCTGCGGTGGAGGCATCGGAATCTTGCCTTCAGGAGTCCGAAGGTGCGCTCTATGAGGTTCCTAGTCCTCTTATGCGCACTGTTGTATTGCCTCTCTGAATCATTGCTGGGTGTTAAAAATTGAGTCATGATCCATGGCCTTAGAGCATATGCACTGTCACCTGTTGGGCACAAAAGTACACTGTTAGTAAGTCCAGATAGTCGTGCACAGTGAACTGTGTGTATGTCTGCAAGGTGTATGCAGCTCTACCTAGGAGGTATCCGTCTCCAAACTCCCCACGTTCCAGGCGTTGATGTATCCCACTATGTCTAAAAATGTATGAGTCATGGGTACTGCCTGGAAACTTAGCTACGATGTCCGTGATGACGTAATGGGCATCACAAACAACCTGTATGTTGAGTGAGTGGGTACACTTTCTGTTGCGGAAAATATGTTCCAGATTAGCGGGGGGCATATTTGAATGTGTGTCCCATCTACACATCCAATGACATGGGGGAAGTGGGCAATGCGGTAAAAGTCCAGCTTCGTGCTGTTAATTTCTGCCTCATTCCTTGGTAAGTATATGAACTGAGACCTGTGCGCTACTAAGGCATCTAGGAATGCCCTGAGGAACCTTGACACTGCACTTTGGGATACCCCACCTGCCACGGCAATGACCCCCTGATAGCTCCCTGAGGCCAAGAGGTGCAGTGCGCATAGTACTTGCACATGCGTAGGGATGGCGCAGCCACGCAGAGTCTTGTGTTCTAGCGGTGGTTTTAGTAAATCTATTAATTCTAGAATGGCAGCGCTGCTAAGGCGGTATTTATCATAGATCTCCTCTTCAGTTTGCTGGAAAAGGGTCTGCCTTGTTCTATATATCTTCTCCTGTCTGTGGCCCCTCCTCCTCCTCTGCTGGGCTGCGTAGACTCTCCTCCTCACTGCTATCAGGTATATGTCCGCCATCTTGAGTGACCCAGATGCCTTCTGGGTCTCCTTTTATACTTTGGTAATGGTTACCACCTGCTTTGAGTTAGTGGTAAATGCGACTTGCAAACTGTTTTTTTTGCGACTAGTCGCAATATGCGAGTTGCAATTGCATATGGGTTGCGACTCGCAAATTGCGACTCGCACATTGCGGGTCGCAAAAAGGGGTCGCAACGGGTGCGACTTGCAAACGGGTCCCATCGCTTTTTGCGAGTCGGAAATGGGCTTTTTGCATCCCATTTCCGATTTTGCACTGTCGCAAATTGCGATTCGGCCCGTTTGCGAGTCGCAAACGTTTGCTACATCTGGCCCCTAGTGCCTATACAACACACTTTAATTTTGCTCTGGCTTTAACTGTATTTCTTTTATTCAGTTCAAAGCATCCACGCCATATCATAAACTCCTTTTGCCATGTTGGGTTCTCCAGAGACCCGTACTCATAGCCACCTGTAAAGTTATTCATAAGCCACTTTAGTACATATGTAACATGTTTAATAACACAGCTCTGCAATGGAAGTCTTGACACAATGACCTATCAGTAACTGACTTATTTAAATTCCATAACAACATGAATTCTTCTGATTGTGCTTACCTCTCAGAACCTGATGGCATCCAAACATTCCGCCACAAGTATAACACCACAGCATGGATCACTGGTCTCGTAAAAAAAGAAACTTATAAGACAAAAAGAGAGATTTGAAACTGAGGAAACCTCAACTTCTATAACAACTTTGAATGAACCTGGTAGACTTCTCAACTTTGAGATTGCAGACCCATAACTCCTTTGAGGAGCATTGGCCCACCACACTATGTGCTTAGTACAGAACTTTCTGGGTTGTATGGTGAAATGACAACACATTGCGTAAGCCGGGGACACAAGGGCTTCTTTGTTGCCCCGTTTCTATAGCAATGAGGTCATGAGGATGCAAAGATTCTTCAAGACTTCAGCCATAGAAATATCTATATCATTAAGAAAGTCATAACACTATTATGGAGTTTCATTAACTTATATTGCACAAATGCTCACCAAGCTAAATCTTACAACAACAAAAAATAATATTCATCACATAGGCGAGACCTAATGCATTTACCAATGCTTGTTTCGTTAATGCAGGGGCAGATAAAGTGACTTGGTCATGATCACAGCATGCTTAGTCAATGCCAAGAAGCCTACCTAATTTTCCAGTTCCAAAATTGGCAGCTCTGGCCGCCCCTCGTCTCCCAATCCGCATACCCTTCCTGAGCAGCTCTATATAGACCTTTTGTGGAGCAGCTACACATCCCTGTGCACATCCGGGTTCAGAGTGACCGATAGGGAAATCAGACAGTGCCCAATGGGCTGGTCTCACAGATCAGTTTGTGGGCCTGTGTTATGGCCAGGTGGGGCAGTTTTTACTGTTGATTTCTCTAATATTAAAACAAACGTTGCCTACAGCAAACACAAATGCATGCAGTCCCGCATACCTTGAAAAGTACCTATAATGCGTGTCTTTACAAGTTCAAAACTGGCCTGATTTGCAAATGTGGGACACTTTTTTAGCTATCTGGTTCGCTAACGTGGGCCACTTTTATTTTGGTTCCCGGGCCTGTTTTTGTCCCAGTCAGAACCTATGTACATCCGACAGACATGCAAGGTAGTAATTTATAAGTATGCTGCTTGTGCACAGGGGCCTGAACTGCAGTGTCTGGTGCAGGGGTGGTCCACCATCAATGAGGAAGTCAAAGAAGCCTGAGCAGTGGCTGAGCACAATATTTATTTAAAGCTGATGATGCTCGCTTTGTATTTCAGCAGCTGAGAGCTGGGGAAGTGGAAGAAACAAACCTACTCTTATTTGTTCCTTCTGCCAGGTGCTGCATTGTCTGGGCACTGTGGTGGGGTCCAACGCGTTGGTGTGACTTACAATCAGGTACTAACAGAGAACAATACAAAAGACTGGATATGCACACAGAAACATAGAAGTTTCTTTTTACACATTATTTTTGGTTACATTACCTACACAGAAGACAAGCAGCCACAGCACACTGTGGAAGGCGAATACGCAATTCTTCCTGTGTGCTGTAGAGAGAGCATAGCTTAGCTGTGCCATTATATCTCATAATGTGAAATGAAGGCGTGGTTATTTTCCTATATAAATGTGTGTAAGTGGCTTTTCATATAATGTGGTGCACTGAAATGCATAAAAGTCAAGTGCACATGAGTATGACTTTTCATGTACATCACATTTATTCATCGTTTTTGCAAGTATGTTAGATTACAGTATTTTAGACATTGTTATTCCCATAATAATTTTATATATATCATGAGAAACGTGTGGAAAACCATTTAAACTAAAGTGTATTCATGTTTATTTATGGTGGCCAGAGTGAAGGCTTGAGTTCTTTTTGTATTTTTAACCTTCAAGGTGCAAGTGCAATGGCATGAGTCTTCCACTAATAAGAAGGCTATTGTCCAAAGAAGATAAGAGAGCCTGAAGAAGCGTGTTACCAAGGACAGACAGAGTATCCTGAATTGGCAGCTGTAACTCTCCTTTGAAATTCCTCATTGTGAAGGTCCACCAAGGTCAGAGGAAGAGATTTGAAAGTAAAACACCAATTAGAAGGTATGATTTGTAACCTTGTTTTTCAGTGGAAAGTTTTGGTTGTGATGTCAGCTTCTGGAAGAATTAAGATTTAAGTGTGGTTGAACTAGTTGTAGATTCGGATTCCTCTTGCCCTTTGATCAGAGCGGACCTCTCTGAGGTACAGACCTCACATTTTTCCTAAGTGACTTCATGCTACTCGCACCTCCCTTGTCAGGAACTTCTACAGACGTTCTGTTGTGCTGACCTTTTTCTCCGAATTTCATAGATATTAGAATAGCTAGGAACCTAGAATTAATGGTTAGGCAGCAAAACTTGGATTTGGATTTCATGCATCAGATGCTTTTTCTAATTTTCTGCATTATCGCTATTAAAATACTGGTTCTGCGCATGTTGATTAAATTCAATGTAGTGCAACACTTTAGTTCTACTTTGGTGACTTTATATATCCATACTATGGTTTTGAGACTCATTTATGTAAACCTGACTTTGAGTCTGAAATAAAGCCCTTTGAATTTTATTTGTTCTCTGAGATTCAGTGTGTGGCCAGTAGGTTACACTGTAATTTGAACTGGGAAATATTATTAGTGTGTCTCCTCACCCCTTGGAACTGAGAAAAAGACTCATCAGACCCCAGATCTAGGAATAGCGCCCAATGCTGGATCAGATGGTAGCAGAGAATGGTTCTCTTTCCGAAGTGAGGAGAACTGAAACCATATTCTAGAATAGTTAGTCCCCAGTGCCCAACTTCAAATGCCCATACCAGAAGTGGAAGATCGGCGAAATTGTGTAGACTTGGAAGAGAGTCGTACTGACAACAGGCGATACAAGGATTAATAGGGTTGTGGATTGCAGCAGTTCCTATTTAGTTTGCAGTGATTGCGAGAATTTAGGTGGTCTCTTGCAGAGAGGTTTTTGCATGTTGTGTGCGTGTGAAGAAGTCAAAGAGGTTATCGGGTCCAACGTGGCCTAAGATCCCGGTATACTATTAAAAGGTGCAGAAGACACCATACTGAATTGTTTGCCAAGAGGCTGTGTTCATTGTGAGATGTCATCAACGGCACAGTTAAGATAGGGATTTACTTTTGTGTGAATGTGAGGAAATCGGTATAGTGGATCTTAATGCGCAGAGTGAAGCTGTACTAATCTAGATGATACCCTGCAGGTCAAGGTTTCATTTGAAGTGTTTGGAAATTCTCTAGTGTGTTTGAACTATTCATTCTTTAGGGGAGCATCGTGGAGTGAGTGTACGTGCAGATTGTAAAGAAGAGGGAACTGCTGCGAGGAGCAAAGGCTACATCATAGTATGTGGCGCTGGTATAGGTCGGTTGATGTGGTGCCATGTTACTATTGGTTGAAGACATCATAAGGGACCATGCTGTGATTGGTAGTTGCTTCCAAGCAAGGAATTATGGATACAGCATTGTTTTGAACTGAATTGAAGCTTTGTGGGAATTGTTGAAGAATGAATGCTTTAAATGATGTGAGGCTTGTTTAGAGGTGACTTACATATCCCCAGTAGAGAGGGCGAAGTGGCCCCTCCTGAAGATACCCCAGGTCATTATATGGCTATTAAAGTAGGGCTTCATACATGTGTTTGGCATTGTCAATGGCACAATATCACAGAGAAGGAAGGTCCATTGAGATTCCTGTAATATGGCACATTCATTTTGAGGATTATTGAAAACTTGAGGAGAGTGCTGTACAGAATGAAGCCACCTCCAAGACCCACACAATATGAAGCACTGAATACTTGGGAACGTGCTACCCATGTGAGAGAAAAGGAGAAATACCAGAGCAGGGCAAGGAAAGCTATATGTACTTATGCAGATGCTAGATGGGACGCTGAGCAGAAAAGGTGGGTAACAGGCATGATGGAAGGAGTTAGGTTGTACCAGAATTTGACCACAGATTTGGTTGAGGGAGAAGGGATAAGGAAAACGATAAGAAGATAGAAGGAGATGAAACAAAAGAAACTTGATGGTATGAGTATAGACAGTGATGATGACTCTAGAGATAGTCTTTAGGATGTGTTACTATCTGGACATCCACCCCCATAATAATGAAATCAGGAGTGAGCATGGGACTAATGGCACTGGTGGCAGTGGTATGATTACTTTTCCTACTGCCACAGCCAAGGTGACTCCCAGTCTTGCAGGAGCTGTTCCAGTTAATGCACCTAATGAATCTAGAAGCAAAGGTTTGAGAGAGTATATCCCGGTTGATCCTACCATGAGTATTGTCAATGCTCTTACAGTCCCAGTTACAATGGGCTCGGTAGTCGGAGGGTTCTGGCAAAACAGTTACAATTTGGCTGTACCCAATATTATTGGGGGACAGAGTGGAGTTCCAAATAATCCAGATGCTAGAGAGTTTGTCCCTTTAATTCCAACACACACTAGCACTTCATGTGGAGCAAGTGCAGATATGACTTTGAACATGGCAGAATGCACGTCAATAGATACTTATCAGAAAGTACCCATCCGTACTACTCCTGCATGCAAACTGTCTTTAAATGAGTGGCATGGTTTCCTAGGAAATAATTTGATACCTAAGATTCCTTTGGTAACTCAATCCATTAGTGCAAAGGAAATAGATGACTGGGTACAATTTTTTAATGGAGGTACCCCATCTAGAGAGAGGGAGTACAGAGACAAGTTGAAGAACAATTCCATCATCACTGAAGGAAAGAACTATGGATGTGGCAAAGCTGACAATAGCATTGGATGCAATGATTATTGGTAATCTTGGCCTGGAGCAATTAGAGACTTATCAGGAAGATGAGCTTGCATATATGTGTAGGGATAACACTAAGCGAGCAGGCCAGATTCATGACAAATTAGCAGAATTGGCTCAGAAATATTAAGTATACCTAAATAAAAACTAAAGCTCTGCAGAGGAGCTATCGAGTGTGCTTCAGTGAAAAAGACATTGCAGAAATGGGAACCCCAGGATTGAAAACTCAGAAAAATAAACTAATTCATAATATTAGAAAATGGAATGAACTAGGTAAGTGGGAGACCAAATAGGCAAAAAAAAGGAGATAAGGAAACATTCAGGTGAACCGCCTCCAAGTGGAGCAGAGAGAAGTGTTACAACCTTTCCTTTGAGAGAAGTACCTGGTGGAGGTTCAAGTGCCACGGAGTAGAAGTGATCTTGCATCATTTATCAATGATTTCCTAAAATTATGAGAGAAACCAGTCGAGTGGTATTGACAGGCTGAAAGGTTTGTAAAAATTCCATAAGTGTTGTGGATTGATTTGAGTACCTTGTTTGACATTGTTGTTCCGAGTGATTTGTGGATACAATGTAAGATAGCTGTCCAGTGGCCTGAGACTGAATCAAATAGGAATCCAATAACTAATGGTCCTTCCTCAATAGTGATGAAGAAATATCAGCAGGTCATGACATTTCTGAAAGGGAAAGTGCATTCTCAAGATGTTGACTGGGTTAAAATTGACAGAGAACGACTCAAGAACCAAAGGAGTCCATTGATTCCTATTATTAGAGGTTGTTACAAGCATTCAAACAGTGCAGTGGTATGGAGACGTTAAAAGCTAAGGATATGGGACTTTTTTGTCATGATTTGTGACAGGATTGAGTCCAGAAATCAGCATGATGATACAGCAACATTTGATTTGCTGGCAGAACAAGTCAAGTGGCAGGATTTTGCGGTACGCCAAGTACTCTCACAACAAAATTGAGACAAAACAAAAGAAAATGAAGGAAAAGCTGATGCTTGCTCAGATGAAAGCAGCTCAAAGAACTAGCCAGATGCCTTCAGCTGTAAATAGTCTAGAGGTGATGCAAAGTGTACATCAGCAACCACAAAATCCAACACAAGGTAGAGGTTGAAGAGTTCCTATAGACCCTGGTACAGGAATGGATGTAAACAGTCTAAAGAGATCAACTCTCTGTCACATCTGCAATAAGGTGGGACATTGGAAGCTGGAATGTTGTTTAAACCCAGCTAATCAGATCCAAAATGCAGGATTTGTGCCTTCTCAGAATAATATTCCTAATCAGATGCAGGATGCACAAAGACCCAGGAGTCAAAATTTTAATGTGCCACAAGCTCCAATGATGCACGTTTCCCAACCTCCGATGCCACAGAATCAGTGGGTCGCGTCAGAACATAAATCAAGGTTTGAGACTGAATGTGAAATTGTCACGGGAAATTAATCCAATCCAACAATTTCCTCTGTTTGATCTGACTGAGAGAAATGGCTCCAATCAGTCCATCTGATGGTGCCTGAGAGGGGAGGAAGACTGCCTACTTGGCTCAGCCTTAGGGGTAGACCACAGTGAACCATTTGTAGATAGCGAGGTGGATGGCTATCACGTGTCATTCTTAGTCGACACTGGTGCTACCCGTTCTACTCTAGGAACAGTAGAAGTTCCAAACCTACCTCTCTCTGGAAAAAACAGTCCAAGTTGTTGGCATAGAGAATAGACAAATGACAGCTCAAGAAAATGCCCCAGTCACAGTGAAAATAGGTTCTTTGAGGATAAACACAAATTTACAAAATGTGATTGCAGTCCAGTGAATCTCTTGGGAGGGGATTTGCTATCAAAACTGAATTGTGTTACCTTTTGCATCCCAGCCAGAATAGAGATTTAAACCCAAGATGAAGATGCCTTCTTTAAAGTATCAAGAAATATTTTACGTTGTGCTTTATTGACTTTTCTAACCGTTGATAATTTGTATCCAGATTTGAGAGCGACTGTAAAACATGAAGTATGGGATTAGTTCGGAAAAAACATCAGACTGATAAATGGTGTGGAACCTGTCCAAATTATTGTTAAACCTAATGCTGATTTCCCAAGAACACCACAGTACAATTTGACCCCTGAAACAATTGCTTGCATAACTCCTGTGATTTAGTCCCTGATACAGCAGGGAATTCTGAAGGAGATAATGGAGAGTCCTTGTAACTCTCTCATTATAGGTCTTCATAAGGTGGGTGGCAAATACAGAATTGCACAGGACCTCAGGAAAATAAATAATAATGTTGTTCTATGGTGCCCCGTGGTACAGAATTCAGCTGCAAAATTGTTTCAGATTCTGTGTGAGGCTGAGTGGTTCACTGTTATTGATTTGTGTGAAGCCTTCCTTTCAATACCGTTGCTTGAGGACAGTCAGCCTCTCTTTGCATTTTGGCTTGGAAAAAGGGTTTCGGCATGGTGCCGAGTCAAACAAGGGTATACTGAGTCACCATCTATTTTTAATCAGATCCTGAAGAAAAATCTGGAATCTCTGGTCATGCCTTGCAACTCAATCCTGATCCAGTATATCGACAGCCTAATCGTGGCATCGAATACTCAGAAAGCCTATTGAAAGGACACCATTCCTTTACTGAACCATCTGGCTGGGACTGGACATAAAGTTTTCCCAGGAAAGTTACAATATTGTCAAAAAGAACTCCAATAACATGGACACCACATTGAAAAATGAGTGAGAAAGTGTCACAAGAGGATTTCAGACATACTAAAAATGAGTCCACAACTACACAGGGAGAAGTCAGGATGTTTTTGAGAATGGTGGGCTACTATAGATAGTGAATACCGAACTTTTCCCTGGTGGCCAAGCCTTTGTAGAGGCTGACACAGAAGAATGAACCTGATCCACTACCATAGGATAACGATTGCCTTGTTGCATTTATGGAGCTGAAAGAATGTCTCTGTCATGCCCCAGCTCTAGGGATGCCCGAATATAAACAAATCTTTTGCACTTTTCTGCAGTGAGAGGGAGGGCTGTGCTCTCTCTGTGCTAACTCAAATGCATGGAAATGCTAAGAGACCCAAAACTTCTGCATTGCCTGACTAACTTAAATCAGTAGCAGCTGAAAGCACTAGCATCAAGAGGTGTAAAAATATTGTTATGGGTCACACATTAACTGTGTACATTCCTCACTCTGTTGAGCTTTTGTTGACTAGAACCCAACATCTCACAAGTAGTTGGCTTACTAAGTACAAAGAAGTTATCCAGGCACCAGTGAATGTGACTATCAAACGCTGTGGGATTTTGAATCCTGCTACTCTGTTGCCCGTATTGGGTCAGGGAAGCAATGAAGATTGTGAAGGTGACCATGATTGTCTTGATGTTACTGAACTGTGCACAAAGCCGAGGCCAGACATACTTGATGAACCATTACCTGAATCAGATTTTGTCCTCTATGTTGATGGCTCATATTTGAAAGACAATGGATGAAGTCTGAGAGCAGCTTATGCTGTTTGTACTCTTTCTTGGGTTGTTGAAGATTCCTGGCTTCAAGGAATATTCTCTGCCCAAGTGGCCAAATTGATTGCTCTTACCAGAGCATGTTGTGTTTCTGATCAAATAAAAGTGACAATCTTTACCGATAGTCAATATGACTTTGGTGTCATTCACCATTTTGAACAATTGTGGAGGTTTATGACATCCTCCCGATCTCCAATCCAGAATGGCGAACAAGTGAGAATCCTTATTGATGCGTTACAATTGCTTGAACAAGTCGCAGTGGTCAAGTGTCCTGCATATCAATTTGGAGATGATCATATGACTTTGGGCAGTAGGTACACCAATGAGGTTGCTATATACTTTGCACACAATGGCCCTCATTACAACTTTGACGGGCGGCGGAGGCCGCCCGCCAAAGTTGCGCCGCAGGAATACCGCACCGCGGTCTGAAGACCGCGGCCGGCATTCTGAGTTTCCCGCTGGGCAGGCGGGCAGCCGCCTTAAGGCCGCCCGCCAGCCCAGCGGGAAACAACCTTCCCACGAGGACGCCGGCTCGGAATCGAGCCGGCGGAGTGGGAAGGTGCGACGGGTGCTACTGCACCCGTCGCGTATTTCACTGTCTGCTATGCAGACAGTGAAATACAAGCGGGGCCCTCTTACGGGGGCCCCTGCAGTGCCCATGCCATTGGCATGGGCACTGCAGGGGCCCCCAGGGGCCCCGCGACACCCCCTACCGCCATCCTGTTCCTGGCGGGCGAACCGCCAGGAACAGGATGGCGGTAGGGGGTGTCAGAATCCCCAAGGCGGCGCAGCATGCTGCGCCGCCTTGGAGGATTCTGACGGGCAGCGGAAAACCGGCGGGAGACCGCCGGTTTTCCTGCACTGACCGCGGCCAAAGCGCCGCGGTCAGAATGCCCTAAGGGGCACCGCCAGGCTGTCGGCGGTGCTCCCGCCAACCGCGAGCCTGGCGGTCACAGACCGCCAGGCTCGTAATGAGGGCCAATGTTTGTACATTCAATGGTGAATTCACAAATGAGGGAATTGATGAGGCTAACTTCAACCTCTTGTTGACAAACATTTATACTTGGGATGAAGTGAAGAGGCTTCAGAAGGAAGTGTCTAAGGAGGAACAACAGAGTTGGGTCAGAGCAGGTTGTGTCTAAAGAGATGATGACATTTGGGTTTCAGTGGATGGACGACTAGTGTTGCCAAATAGTCTGTTACACCTTAGCCTTATGGCTAGTCATTTCCATGGTCCAGCTCACATCGGTACGGATGATATGGTGAGGTTGTTCAGACAGACTCGGTTCAATCCTAGGTTCAGATTGATGGCTGAAGTGTTGTGCCATATGTGCATTGTGTGTCAAAAGAACAATGTTGGGAAGAGAACAGCAGATACCTGGAGTCATATAGGAAAGTCAGGAGAACCTTTTAACAGGATACAGATGTACTTCAATGAGAGGCCTGTGTGAAATAGATTGAGATACGTTTTGATTGTTGTTAGTATCATTTATCATTGGGTTGAGGCTTATCCAACTACAAGAAATAATAGTCTAACTGTAGCTAAACTGTTGTTAAGAGAACTCATTCCCAGATTTGTCTTCCTGACTTCTCTGGAATCAGATCAATGAACTCCTTTCAACAATGAGGTCCTGAGGTTGTTGTGTGCAGCATTTCAAATATAACAGAGATTGCAGCTATAGACCTGAAGCTTTAGGTCTAGTGGAGCAGGTGAATGGCACGCTGAAATTCAGATTGGATAAAGTGTGCGCATTGACATCTTTGAAATGACCGGATTCTCTTCCTCTTGAGTTGATGAGTCTTCTGAGTCTTCGGAGTGTACCTCCAAGAGATCATAATGGGGAGGGCAATGAGACTACTAGCAATTCCTGCAAATGCACTTGTGAATATTCTAGATGATATGGTCCTAGATTATTGCAAAGGACTAGCTGATGTAGTGCGTTCTGTGTCCCATCAGGTAGGAGCAGCCAGAGCCCCTTCACAGCAGGAACAGTGCAATAACCTTAGTCCCGGCGATTGAGTCTTTGTGAAGAAACATGTCAGGAAAACATGTCTGGAACCTGTTGTCGTGGGCCTTACCAAGTGATCCTAGTCACGACGACTGTTGAAAATGTGGAGGTCTCCACAACTGGATTCATGTTTCCCATACTTGCAGCATTGAGTGTCCCCTTCATACAACAGCACCAGTTCCAGAAGAATCAGTGGTGCGAGAAAGACAACAGTTTTAGGTTAGACAACCTGTCGGGGACCAAACTGAGCTTGAAATGGAACTTAATTGAGCCGAAGGGGGTCTTGAACAAGTCACGACTGAAACTGATGTTGAAACAATTGAGCCTTGCCCTGTGGTGAACGAGTCAAACTCAGAATCAGACCCGGAAGAAGGAACAAGTGCAGGAAGAAAGTAAGTGGAAGCTGGAGACCAATGGCCCAGAAGGAAGGAAAGAGGTAATCTGCCTTAAGAATGTGTGCCACTGATGACTGCTGAAGAGACTGAGAACTCTGACTTGAGCGAAAGTGAAGATGAAGGTGTGGCATTCAGAAAATCAAAACGGGTCTAGTCATAGGTTTTCTTCACCGGAGTGGACCTACTTTGCAAATGACACAAATCAAACGTTTTGGGAGTATTGGGATAAATATTCAGGTTCAGCTGAACCTCCATCAACTGAACATTGTAGTCGAATTGTAGCTTGAATTTTCATTGCCATCAATGAACGTGGTTTGTGTAAACATTAGAGAAATTGATTGGGATAGAGAATTCTGAAGATTTCCTTGGTCCCAGTAGAATAAGAAAGAGGGCTGACATTTAGAAGAACACGGAGTAGAGATATGGAAGTCTCACGAAGACTTTTATTAATGAATGAACTTTGAACTTTTGAACTCCTTTTGCTGTTCGCACTGGAGAAATCAATGTAGAAATATTTTGCTGCTGCTGCACTGATTTGATAATAGATCTGATTTCGACGATGCAACGGAACCAAATCTGAACAATAGAGGTAGATACATAGTAGGTGCTTTATTGCTTATATTCCTTGTGAAATTTGTAGTGCTGCTAATAGGAGTATTTTCTCCCACATCCTTTTGTAGAAAATAAGTTATCCCCTAGTATTTACCCACAAACTCTTAGACCTAAAGATAATACTGCCTATATGTTAGGTTATAAAGCATTGTACTTAGATGAGTCTAGAGGGGATTATTCAGCAAATGTGTATGTTAAGCTGCTGTATGAGTATGTTAACACAATGAATGCCACGACTGCTATGTCTTTATGCAGTTACAGGCCTCTGTGTCAAAAGGTATCACCTATCTTCATATTCCTGTGACATATGTGATTTCATGCAGTCTTTTGTTGAGTTTGTTTTATGGAACAGGACATTATCAATATTATTATTCAAATTATAATTTGATTCTTTCAGAGGTTCTCATATTAGATAATTTAAACAGGTGTCCAGCCCCTTCGGAGATAAAAATAATTGCTAGATTATTTAAACCCATTACAACATTAGATACCGTTTATGCACATAGGCACAATTTAACATCCATTATGTCAGAAGTTGAGGAGAAATTTCTAAATTTGGTTGGGGACCAAATAAGGGAATTAGAAGCTAGTTCAAAAATGGATGAGAGTTTTCGAAGTCACAATAAATGAACTAAAGAAGAGCTATGACATCAGTTAGCCGGAAAACTAGGGCATTAGCCTTAGATTGGAAACATAGGAAAAGGCTGTGCATTTGGATGGAGTGATCTGATTCAGGCAATGTTTTCGTGGGAGGGAGTGAAAGTGAACATACCTTTGAAGTTTGAGGAAATTACAAGTTATATCTAGACAGGGGAAGATGCTGTTATTAATGGAGTTTACTTTGTGTGTGCAGAGTGTGCTTATTTCAAATTGCCAATGGGGTGGTATGGTTCATATATTTTTTAAGTGTAGTTTTCCCAAGATTTATCATTTAGAACATTTTAATTACCCTGTCTGGACCAAAGGTTCTAGGCCCAGACGAGGTAGTAGTACTGGAGAGATAGTGGGTGATATATTTGGTGCTTTGATACCATCTGTGGGAGTAGTTTTGAATTATTTGAAGTTCAGAAGCCTGTCCATTATAGTAGATAAATTAGCTACTAGTATAGCAGGAGCTTTTAGACTTGCTTTAGACATGCAACGCGTAAAGGAAGGCAGAGCCTGTCGAATGTTGAAGGTTCAACAATGTTGTACTTTTATTCCTGATAAAAGTAAGGATTTGCAGAAGTATATCCAGAATATTTCAGGGTTGATGAAGAATTTGAAGGGGTTGGAAGCAATAGGTGCATGGGAAGCTACTGGAGACAGATTTTCTACTATAGGCAGATGGTTTCAGAATCTGGGAAGTGGAGTTGTGGGCTTCATTTCGAAGCCTGTCTTGATTATTTATAGTGCCAATAGTTCTGTTGGATGAATACAGGATTTTCCAGAGAATTAGGATTCAGAGAGGCAAAAAGAGAAAAAGAGCAGAGACTGAGCTGGAAGACATTCAGTGTAATTATTACGATGATATGGAACGTTTGGAGGAGTGCAGGCAAAAGCTGTTGAAGACAATAAGATTCTAGAGAGTCTCACTCAAGAATGAAGTGGGTTTATGATGACTTAATACATCATCAGAGGGATGGTTGAGAGAGCATTACTTGGCTGTGCCATTATGTCTCATAATGTGAAATAAAGGAGTGGTTATTTTCCTATAGAAACATGTGTAAGTGGCTTTTCATATAACATGGTGCACTGAAACTCATATAAGTAAAGTGCAAGTATGAATATGACTTTTCATTCAAACAACAGTTATTCATTGTTTTAGCAAGTATGTTAGGTTACGTCATTTTAGAAAGTGTTATTTCCATAATCATTTTATATTCATCATGAGAAACGTGTGGAAAACCATTTAAACTAAAGTGTAATCATGTTTATTTTAGTGTGGCCAGTGTGAAGGCCAAAGTTCTTTTTGTATTTTTAACCTTCAAAGTGAAAGCTTGTGTTGATGCATATCTTTTTAAGCTGCAGGTGTGATGGTATGAGTCTAATAAGGAGGCTATTGTACAAAGAAGATAAAAGAGCCCAAGGAGAAGTATCACCAAGGACAGAAGGAGTATCCTGAATTGGCAGCTGTAACTCTCCTCCGAAATTCCTGTGTGTGAGCGTGTACCAAAGTCAGATGGAAGAGATTTGAAAGGAAAACACCAATTAGAACATGTGATTTGTAATTTGTTTTTTCAGTGGAAAGTTTTGGTTGTAATGTCAACTTCTGGAAGCATTAATATTTAATTGTTGTTTAGCTAGTTGTAGATTCAGACTCCCCTTGCTCTTTGATCAGAGTGGACATCTCTGAAGTACCGACCTCGCATTTTTCCAAAGTGGCTTCATGCTACTAGGATCTCTCCCGACAGGAAGTTCAGTTGTGCCGACCTTTTTCTCTGAATTTCATTGATATTAGTACCTAGAATTAATGGTTAGGCCTGAAAACTTGGACTTGGAATTAATGCATCAGGGAATTTTTCTAATTTTCTGCTTTATCGCTATTGAAATACTGGTTCTGCACATGTTGATTAAATTCAATATAGTGTGGCGTTTTAATTCTATTTTGGTTATTTTATGTATCTATACTATGGTTTTGAGCCTTTTGAATTTAATTTTTTCTCTGAGATTCAATGTGTTTCCAATAGGTTACACTGTAATTTGTATTGGGAAATATTAATTGTGTATCTCCTCACCTTCCGGGACTTGGAGAAAGACTCATTGGACCCCAGATGTAGGCTGGATCACACACAAGAGCCTACAGTGTGGCACCCTGTGTTAGGCCAAGAAGTGGCTCAGTCAGCTAATTTGTGGCAGTCAAGTGCCACTTAGAATTCAGGACAAACTGGATCTGATTCAGGACATAGGCCCCCATTACAACCCTGGTGGTCGGTGCAGAAGTGGCGGTAATACCGCAAACAGGCCGGCGGTAAAAAAAAAAAAATTACAAGCATGGCAGTTACCGCCATGCCAAACCACCACTTCTCCACTCCGACTGCCAGGGTGTTAACGACCGCTGGGCTGTAGACTTCGGTCTCCAGCCCGGCGGCCATCACTAGACCGCCGGCGGTATTATGACCCCGCATACCGCCATGGATTTCGTGGGGTTCTGTACTGCCACAAAATCCATGGCGGTAGGCACTATCAGTGCCAGGGAATTTGTTCCCTTGCTCTGATAGGGGTCTCTCCCACCCTCCTCCCCCTCCCAGAGTCCTCCCCCTAAACCCACGACCCCGCTACCGCCCCCCAAAGGTGTCAGGACCCCCTCCCCACCCCCCAAATCATTTACACACACACACCCCACCCCCCTACACGCACACTCACACACCTACTACACATACACGCATACACACACGCACACATGCACACAGACATAAACGCACACATTTCCCATACACACAACACCCCCCTGCATGCATACACGCACTCACATACCCCCTCTACATGCTCACACGCACACCCCCATGCACACACACAACTCCCCCCAGCCCCCCTCCCCTAACGGAGGATCACCTTACCTGGTCCGGTGATCCTCCGGGAGGGAATGGGATCCATGGGGGCTGCACTGCCACCAGCTCCCCGTCACCAGAACACTGCCACACTGAATCCTGGGATGTGATTCGGTGGGCGGTGTTCTGATGACGTGGCGATGGAGGTGGAGCAGCCTCCACTTCACCGCCGACCGCCAGTATGGCTACTGGTGGCTCTCTCTCTGGAAAAGGGCAGGGGCTGCTAGCAGTGGGAGTCTTCAGCACCGCCGAGGTCCAAATGAGGCCCATAATTTCCAAAGCTGCCACTATACCCTATTCAGGCAGGAGAGCTATTTTGGATGTCTCCCACCTGAAATTGCCACTGCTTCAACAGAAATCAATGGAAAAAATATATTTTTATTTGTTATATCTTTTTTTTTATCTCCCAACTGCCTCCTCTAAAATGTTGGCATGTATGCACCTTACAGAGCATGGAGGCATGGAACAAAAGCTGACCATGCACTGTGTGCTTGGTAAGGAGTGTATGTCTCTGCCCTGGCTGAGAGTAATCAGCCAGTGGGAACAGGGTATGTGTGGCTGATGCCAGGGATCACCTCTTATGCTTGAATGAGCTTCCCTTTGATTGGCTTATTGCATCACAGGCTTTGCTGCCTGAGCCCACGCTAGAAACAGGGAATCAAAATGTTTGCTCTTTGTTGGCCCTGATGTTTTACAGCCAGCTTCTCTAGCAGAGTCTTGCACTGCATTCCGTGAGCCGTGATATCGAGACTACCCTCAGTGCTGTGATTGAAGGGGCTGGATTCCCTCGTCAGATAGGGCCAGTGGGTCAGAAAACTCTCTTGCCACCCCACCCAAAAAAATTGGCTTGTTATAAAGAGCAAGCGAGTGAATTTTTTTTAGGCGTGTTGGTGGATGTATACTTAAAACGTGTTATAGACTAATGGACAATACAGTGATTTCCTATTGTAACCCATCACTGCAATTGCTTTCAATTTGTTGATACATGGTATAGTACAAGCATGATTGTAATTTATGCTGTTAACTTTGCTGCATATGTTCTTATGTCTCAAAATGAATATATAAAATGTAGAAAAAAAAGAAAAATAGGTGATCTGAGCTCCTTTGTATTTGAGTAGAACAGTGTTGGAGATTGAATAGTCTCGGGGAGCAGGTAGGTGAAAAGAGGCTTTATTCAAAATGTACTTTGCCCATGGTGAGACATATCCGGTCAGCCTGGAACAGCAACTGCTATCCCTCTCATAATCCACACAAACCATTCACTAAACACGCAAACCATTTCTTGAACAGTAACATATTACATCACAATAAACATCATCTACCTCTGTATCACATCACCTTCCCCCTTTGAAAAAAGAAAAATAAGTGAAACAACGTAACCACATGGAAAAGTAGAGGCAATTAATATCTTATAAAGTCATTAAACTTCTTACGACTTCTTCTAATGCGAGATCCCACAGATCCCCTGACTTAATTCTGGTGAATTACTCTGGCTGATGCTGCTGAGGAATGGCTCTGATCAACTAACACATTGAATTCCACCTCAGGGCTACTTCCTGTCTCTGTTTGTTTACCTGAAGGTTGTAGCCATTGTGCCACTCAGAGTTAGGAACAGAACATTTTCTTTCGTACATGATGTTAGCTTGCTCCTGCGTAAGTTTCACTAACTGCCCTTTATTCCACCATCCTTTGCCTCCAATCAATGTTGCACCGCTACTGACTTTATACACGTGTACAGGAATGGAAAATTAAGATTCACCTTTCTTGACTCTGACGGGGCTCTTAATCAACATCCAGTCTTCAATCATTAAATTCTCACCTGACACACCATGGCCCTCATTATGACATTGACTGTGAATTCTGCTTACAGCCATGCTGACTGCTGCCAACATACCGCCGCGGTGGCAGATAACCACCAAACATATTATGACACACACATACCAATCCGTCACTAAACAGCCACACAGTCCGCCAGCCCAAAGGTCAGTGATAAACTGGCGGTATCCAAACCCACACTGTTATGCCAACAGAACAACGCTCACAACATTATGACCCACGAATCACCGCAGCAGACATCTAAAGGCGCTAAACCATTGGCAGTACATACCGCTGCACTCAAAATACACGCACACAAGCAAAACAACAACACATTGGCCAATTAAAACTACACACACCTTACACCCATACACACACCACACCCACACACCCACACCACTATAAAACACACACCCACAATACCCACATCCCTTTAAGACTAGAAAGAATTGCCACCAGAGAGAGATACAGCAAGAGCACCCATACAACCAGAGCCACATAACACCATCACCTATACACCATCCACACACCTTACATCACACACCCCAACACATCACCCCACACACCCTCACCCACACCACTCACACCACATCTATGGCCACAATGACACCCCAGATTCTCAGAGGAAGAGCTAAGGGTCATGGGGGAGGAAATCATCCGGGTAGAGCCACAGCTATTTGGATCACAGGTGCAGCAGACATCCATTGCTAGGAAGATGGAGCTATGGCAGAGAATCGTGGACAGGGTCAACACCTTGGGACAGCACCCCAGAACAAGGGATGACATCAGGAAGAGGTGGAATGACCTACGGGGGAAGGTGCGTTCCGTGGCAGCAAGACACCAACTAGCTGTACAGAGGACTGGCGGTGGACCCCCACCTCCTCCCCCACAACTAACAACATGGGAGGAGCAAGTCTTGGCAATCATGCATCCTGAGGGCCTGGCAGGAGTAGGAGGAGGACTGGACTCTGGTAAGTCAAATCTCTATTACTATCACCCCCCCCACCTGCATGCCATCACAAACACCCACCCTTACCCTCACTCCCATCACATCACCACCTCCCACATACCCCACCATCACAACCCACTCATCCCAATACCAAGCCCTGCATGCCACACCAATGCATGGACACCCCTCACAGACCTGCATGGACACCTATCACCACTGCATGCACACTGGAGAGAATCACCTAGCCCACCAAATAGCAACTCTCACAAAGACAAATCTGCCAGGGCAACAACAACCATAGTGGGCAACACACCCATGCACAATATGTCACACGCAGAAACAATAACACTGCATTCACATCCCCACAGGTACACCAGCCAATGTCACCGGAGAAGAGGTGTCAGCAACATCCAGATTCCCCCCCAGAAGAGGCCCAAAGTGATGACAACAGCTCTGCTCGCCTGGATCTGGATGACCAACCTGGCCCTTCAGGGATTTCCGGACAGTCGGTTACCCAGGCACAGTCACACACCACCACAGAGCCTCCCCCATCAGGAAACACCACCACAGCACCCACCCAGCGGGCCCATACCTCTGTCCCCAGGACACATCAATCAGCAGTGTGTCCACCACTACAGAGACACCAGGCCACCCCACAAACACAGGACGATCAGGGACCTGGGGTCAGTGGCAGGGGGCACACGGTTCAGGGGACAGACTCACAGGACAACAGGGAAGCTGGGAGGACTGCTGTGCGACAGGGTGAGGACAGGCCAAGGGAACCAGCTCTCCAGGAGGCACTCACCATGATTCTGGGAGAATACCAACATTCCCAGGATACGCTGGGCCAGATACTGGACAAGTTGCAGGAGAACATATGGCTGCAGGAGGGACAGTACCTTGGGATCAGGGAGGACTTGAAGTCCATTAACACCACCCTGGTCTCCATTGCAGGGGTGCTGGCAGACATGGCCTACACTATGAGGGAGGCAGTGGCACACCAACTGGCCCCTGACATTCGCCAAACCGATGAACAGCCCGCCACCTCCGCTGCTGCTAGTGGACAGGAGGCCCCGCCACAGGACCAACAGGCCACCAGCACCCCTCACCCTGCAGAAGGAGAACCACCCCACAAACGTTCCCTGCGATCCAGGCAGAAGCCAGAGACTATTGCCAAGACCCCCGCCAGGAATTAAGATTCTCCTGATTGTCACCCTTGTGTCCCACTCTGTCACCCTGTCCACCTTGAACTACCATTGCTTTCCTTCCTATGCCCGCTTGGACAATGCACCTGTGATACAAATAGACAGGACTCTATCCTGGACTTTCCTCCATCATCAACCCAGCCCATTCCACCACCCCCTCTACTTCTTAGCACTTAAGTAAACACCCTTTGAAAAAATACAAGTATGGAGTATGTCAAATGATTTAAGTATGTATTCATTTAACAAGGTTTAAACATTGCGATTCAACTGTACAGTAATGTATACATAGGAAAGACCTGTAGTTGGCTGCAGTCAACACAACAGGAGCGATAGTGGGTTACACATATCTACAAATAGAGATGCCAAAATGTACAGTGAGTGGCCATAGAAGTGGGAAAATCAGCCTGCCAGTGACAATGTCAAACACAAAACTATCAATTAAATGTGAATTTACACTGCCTTACCTGTGTGTCATTGGAAGTATTGATGAATTATTGCACGTCTGTTGTCCTCATCCTCATCCTCTGCCTCCTCATCTTCACTGTCCACAGGGTCCACTGCTGCCACATGGCCACCTCCAGCCTCCTCCTCCTGCAGAAAAGGTACCTGGCGACGCAAGGCAAGATTGTACAATATACAGCATGCCACGATGATCTGGTAGACCTTCTTGGGTGAGTAGCACAGGGATCCACCTGTTAGATGGAGGCAACGAAACCTGGCCTTCAGGAGGCCAAAGGTCCTCTCTATAATTATTCTTGTTCTCCCATGTGCCTCATTGTAATGTTCCTCTGCACTTGTCCTGGGATTCCTCATACTAAACCTCAGGGCCCACACCAGACCCATACACCAACATAGACTGGGTGTGAACCAGGGCTCACCTATTAGCCACACCCTGTGCCTCTGGAGTTGAGCCATCACTTTTGGTGCTATTCCCCAGGATAAAGGCATCATGCACAGACCCAGGATATTTTGCATTGACGTTTGAGATGTACTGGTCCGCTAGGCACACCATCTGCACATTCATGGAGTGAAAGCTCTTTCGATTTCTGAACACCTGTTCATTTCTCTGAGGGGGGACAAATGCAATAAGTGTTCCATCAATTGCCCCAATAATGTTGGGGACATGTCCCATTGCATAGAAATCAGCTTTCACTGTGGCCAAATCCTCCACCTGGGGGAAAACGATGTAGCTGCACATGTGTTTAATCAGGGCAGACAACACTCTGGTCAGCACTATTAAGAACATTGGCTGAGACATTCCTGCTGCCAAGCTCACTGTCACTTGGAAGGAGCCAGTTGCCAGGAAATGGATCACTGATAGCACTTGCACAAGAGGGGGTATCCCTGTGGGGTGACAGATAGCAGAGATTAGGTCAGGCTCCAATTGGGCACACACCTCTGTGATTGTGGCCCTGTTAAGTCTATAGGTGAGGATAATGTGCCTGTCCTCCATTGTTGCCAAGTCCACCAGGGGTCTGTACATGAGGGGTGTCTCCATCTCCCATTCATCCGCAGCGGTTGCAATCTATGGGGCAAAATGGTGAGCAGCTGGTCCTTATCTCTTATTTCCAACCACTACACTTCAATGCATGTTGTGATTGTAACAGTATTTTTTGGGAGAGGTCCAAATGGTGAATATGTGTACTGTAACACAGTTAGGAGCCATGGCCTGCACCCCCTTTAAATGGCGTTCGCCTGACTTGTTTGGAGGGACAGGTGGAAATGAGCAAATTCTGTTGACGTTGTGCGCCGTTGCGAGAGGCAGTCAAAAACCGCTGTGCAACTCCTCATTGTTTATTATTGGGCCCTATGTGGTACAGTGGCCAATGGTGATGTACGCCGACGGTGACGGTATGCACCGCTGTGAACGTCACTGCCATTTTCTATCTGTTCATTCACTTGCTACCTGACCTTCAACAGGAGAGGACCTACACTGCATGTGCTGCTGTGACCTGTGTCTGGAACTGAGCATGGCTCGTGTGACTGGGGAAAGGGCCCCTACCTTTACCTTGGTGGAGTTGGAGAGACTGGTGTATGGGGTCCTACCCCAGTACCGAATGCTGTATGGGCCTCCAGACCAGCAGGTGAGTACACTGTGAATACGATGCATGGTGTGTGAATGCAAGGAGTGCTGTGTGTGAAGGCCTCATGTAGGGTGTGTATGGTGGATGGGCCCTGGGCAGCATGCAGCATGTATGGTGGGCCATGTCTGTGCTAATAGGGATGGAAGGGGCATGGTGGGCCATGAGTGTAAAAGGCAGGACGGTCGGACTAATACCTTCCCCTGTGTCCATTTCCCTGTAGGTCAGCGCCCATCAAAAAAAGGGTATATGGCGTGCCATCGCCAAGGACGTGCGGACCCTGAGGGTCGACGGCAGGCGACGCATCCACTGTCGGAAACGGTGGAAGGACCTGAGACACTGGGCAGGGAAGACCGCGGAGGCCATGCTGGGGATGACCTCCCAATGAGGAAGGGGTGCCCGTTGAACCCTGAACCCCCTGATGGCCCGCATACTGGTGGTGGCCTATCCGGAGCTGGATGGGCGCTTGGGGCCATCACAGCAGGCACAAGGGGGTGAGTACAGTGCCCCAATATACAACTTGCGCCTGGTGGAGTGGGATCCAGGTGAGGAGTGTGGCCCCTGTGGGTGCCCCTAGGCCAGGCCTGGTATTGCAGGTTTGGTCCCATGTTGGGCAGGGTTCTGATGTGAAAATCCTCCAACCAAGCAATGTAGGCATCCACTACTCTGCAAGGATCTGTGGGTCTCAGGTATGCTGCAGTTGGCGTCAGGTATCCATGGCCTGGGAACTAGCATTTTGACTAGTAGTGCATTGCTACATTGCTATTGACCTCCTGCATTCCATCTCTGTTGGGCAGTCAACCATTGTGAATGCCATCCAGGATCTGGCAGCCCAAATGCAACAGACAAATGCATTCCTGGAGGGCATTCACACTGGCTTGGCTGCCCAACATAGATCAATCCAGGCTCTGGCCTCCTCTGTGATGTCAGCCATTGTCCCTGTTTCTAGCCTCCCCCCTCCAACTTCCTATACGCAGTCACATTCCCCTCAACCCCAACCTATCCCAAGCACACAGTCAGACGAGCATGCACCCAGGACAACACACAAGAGTGGACATGGCAAACACAAGCACCACACTTCATCCCACAGGCACTCACATAAACACCATCCAGAATCAGCCATACCAACATCCACTTCCTTCACTGTGTCCCCCTCCTCCTTGTCCTCCACCTCCCTCCCAGTTGCGTCTACACTCACACCTGCATGCACTACATCCTCATCCACTACCCCCATCACCAGCACACCTAACAGCACACGCCCCTCACTGGAAGTCACCACCCCCACTTCCATGCACACGTCCCCTGTGTCCTCTCCCACTGTGTCTGTGCCCCCTCCACCCAAAGTACACAAACGCAAGCACTCAGACACCCAATAGCCATCCACCTCACAACAGCATCCAGCCCATGCACCTGTACTCAAACACAGCAGACAGACACCTCCTACCACCACTCCCCTTTCCTCCACTCCCAAACCATCTCCCTCTTACTGCCCCAATGTCCCTACGAAGCTTTTCCTCTCCACCGTTGACCTCTTCCCTACCTCTCCCTCCTGCCCTCACGTCAGGCCAGGGCAGTCAAAACCCAGACAAGCACCTCAGCCACCCAGTCCACGGGCACAGTAGTGTCCACAGCTACTCCAGGTGGGAGAGGATCCCGGGCACTAGGCAGCCACACTGAAAGGGTGCTTGCACCAAGTGCTGCAAGGAAGGACAAGGAGGCCCCCTCAGCTGCTAAAAGGAAGGGCAAGGAGCAATCCCCAGCTGCTGACAGGATGGGCAAGGAGCAGTCCCCAGCTGCTGCCAAAAGGAGCGAGGAGCCATCCCCAGCTGCTGGCAGTAAGGGCAAGGGACTTGAACCAGCAGGCAGAAAGGACAAGATGCCTGGAGCTGGGACTCACTCAGAGCCCCCACCACCAACCATGGTGGTTCAGCCATCTGAGGCTGCAGGGGAAGGGCTGGAGCCTACCCCCACCACTGCTAGCACCACTGCCAGCAGCACCAGCCCCAATGGACAGCTGTCCGAGGCTGCAGGGGAAGGGCTGAAGCCTCCCCCCACCATTGCCAGCTCCACCAGCAGCAGCACCACTGCCACCACTGAGCAGCCTTCAGCTCTGGCGGACAGTGTGTAATCCTGCGCAAATGGGCTGTTGTGCGGCCTGGACCCAGCAAATCCTGTGGGTCTGACACTCAGGGGAGAGACTGTGACCTTGCACTCACCAAGATCTGCATCACAGGGCACAATGCCCCCTCCAGAACCAGTGGAAGAAGCCATCCGCTCACCCCATCCTCCCCAGGATGAAGCTCACTGGGCACAATGCCCTCCCCAGAACCAGTGGAGAAGCCATCCACTCACCCCATCCTCCCCAGGATGAAGCTCACTGGGCACAATGCCCCCTCCAGAACCAGTGGATGAAGCCACCTACTTGAGAGACTGTGGCCTTGCACTCCCCAGGACCAAGGAGTGGGCAAATCTCCCACTTGAGAGACTGTGGCCTTGCACTCCCCAGGAGCAAGCAGTGGGCAAATCACCCACTTGAGAGACTGTGGCCTTGCACTCCCGAGGACCAAGCAGTGGGCAAATCACCCACTTGAGAGATTGTGGCCTTGCACTCCCCAGGACCAAGCAGTGGGCAAGTCACCCACTTGAGAGGCTGAGGCCTTGCACTCCCCAGAACCAAGCAGTGGGCAAGTCACCCACTTGAGAGACTGTGACCTTGCACTCCCGAGGACCAAGCAGTGGGCAAGTCACCCACTTGAGAGACTGTGGTCTTGCACTCCCCAGGACCAAGCAGTGGGCAAATCACCCACTTGAGAGGCTGTGGCCTTTCACTCCTCAGGACCAAGCAGTGGGCAAATCACCCACTTGAGAGACTGTGGCCTTGTACTCCCCAGGATCAAGCACATGGCATGTTGCCCCCTCCAGGACCAGTGGCATTGTACGATCCTCCTGCTGAGGTGCCGCCCCATTCCCCGTCCCCCTGAGGTGCCTGGCTATTTTCGAACTGATGCCCCTGCAGTGTTCTCTCTGTGTTGTTGCAGGTGTAAGGTGGGGCCTTGGACTATGTGATGTGGCCCCGTGGCCCACGGATATTGAAGACTGGGCAGTGTCCCTACATTTGTAAATATGTATATACTTTTTGTTTTGGATGCACGCATTTATACTATTTTATCTTATTACACTCACTTTAATCTATTGGTGTTGTCCTTGCATTATTCCTAAGGGGTATGGGGTAAATATGTAATGTTGCTGCATCTGCTTGTGTGTATGGTCTTGGGGGTGTTGCGTGTTGTGTGTGTGTGTGACTCTCTTTTTCCTCCTCCCCTCCCCTGTGTGCTAGGCGAAAGTACTCACTGCGGTCGTCTTCGCCGGCGTTGTTGTTCGTAATGCAGCAGAGTACTTTCCATTCTGTGTTCTGTTTCCTCCAGGCTTTTGATGTCTTTGGTACCGCCCCGGAAAGGGTGGCAGATTGGACTGTCTTAATACAGTGGGCAGAACATTGTCTTCTGCCTGGCTGTAGGCAGTTACCACCATGGTACCTGTTGGTTTCGCCCTGGCGGCCGGTGTGTTAAAGTGGCTGTCTGTCTGAGCGGTTTCTGCCGTGGTCATAATTTCATATTTATTACCGCCGGCCTGTTGGCGGTATTACTGCCGCTTTATCACCGACCGCCAGTGTTGTAATGAGAGCCCATGTCTTCTGTAAAAACCACATCTCATTTTAGCTTGCTTTAAAATCACATTTGAAGCAACATTATCTCTGGTTGACTCCATATTGTTGTTCTTGTGAACAGTTTCTTTCAGCCATGATGGAAATAAAGGTGTTTGTACTTCTCTACCCCTCAACAAAGAAAAAGGAATCCCACCTGTTGTACAATGTGTAATTCCACACTTTTTGTTTTATTAACTGACCTACATCTAAACCTAATGCCATGGCAGACTGTACTCTTTCCATTATGATCTTATTTCCATGCTCAACTAAATCATTAGATATCAGTGAGTAAAGAGCTACCTTCAAGTGTTTAATGTCATGGTATGACAAAACCTCAAATACTTGTTCTGAGGTGAAATGAGTACCATTGTCAGTAACGACAACCCTTAATGATCCTTCGAGAAAGAATATTTGTTCGAGAAACTTAATGGCAGCATCAGGTGACTTAACAAATGAGTAATACATCCACTTGGAAAAATAATCAACAAATATTTAATATCTCCAGGTAAAGCAGAATAAGGCCCAGAAAAATCTAAACCTAATTTTTATTATGCATCAGGAAAGGAGGTTGAATTCTATGCTGTTTCCATATGCTTCAAGTGTTTATCCAAAAGTAAACACCCTGGACACTTGTCTATCATGACCCTTACTTGGTTACCCATGGCAGGGGCACCAATAATGTTGCAAAATGTTTATGCATGTTTTAGGAGTACCCAAATGTTCCTGATATGCTTTGGAAACTATGTTGTTACGTAATTTTGTGGGTGGAACAAAGCGATCACCTCTTAAGATTATGCCATTAACAATGGATAAGTTTTCAGCAACTTGGGAGAAGGTTTTCAATTCACCATTCAAACACCTACACTCATGCCAACCATGTACATTATGCTCAATGGCTTTTCCAATGATTGATCATCCCTATAAGCCTCGGTCCAGTCTACAAGAGACACACGTTTAACATTATCCTCAAAAAGTTTGTCTTCAATGTCTTCTAATGGCATGCGAGATAAACAATCTGCACAGAAATCCTTCCCACCTGGAATCTGTTTGATCACAACATTTTACTCCAGTAACTTGAAGACCAGTCTGGTAAGCCTGGCTGAAATCTTGTTCTGATTGCAGCCGTTAAAAATGTGCTCTAATTGTTTATGATCAGTGTGTAACTCAAAATTTGCTTACCTAAATATACATCCTGAACTTTTGCACGGCCCAAACACATGCTAGTGTCTCATGCTTTATGGTGCTATACTGGCATTTGTATTGCTTCAGAGACCTTGACCAAAAGCAACATTTTGCTCTTTACCAGCCACCTTCTGACTTAACACCGCACCCAGTCCTCGAACACTACCATCCACTGGTATGATGGAGGAACAATCTTCGGAAAAAGAACACAAAGCTGGGACTGTCACAATCAAGTTTTTGACATTAGCAAAAGCACTTTCCAACTAACTGGACCCTATTAGCATCTGACCTTTCTTAAGCAACACATTTAGGGGGTCATTCTGACCCCGGCGGTCTCAGACCGCCGGGGCCAGGGTCGGCGGGAGCACCGCCGACAGACCGGCGGTGCCCCGCAGGGCATTCTGACCGCGGCGGTTCGGCCGCGGTCAGACAAGGAAAACCGGCGGTCTCCCGCCGGTTTTCCGCTGCCCTTGGAATCCCCCATGGCGGCGCAGCTTGCTGCGCCGCCATGGGGGATTCTGACACCCCCTACCGCCATCCTGTTCCTGGCGGTTCGCCCGCCAGGAACAGGATGGCGGTAGGGGGTGCCGCGGGGCCCCTGGGGGCCCCAGCAGTGCCCATGCCAATGGCAAAGGCACTGCAGGGGCCCCCGTAAGAGGGCCCCACTGTGTATTTCAGTGTCTGCAATGCAGACACTGAAATACGCGACGGGTGCAAACTGCACCCGTCGCACCCCTGCAACTACGCCGGCTCAATTCTGAGCCGGCGTCCTCGTTGCAGGGGCATTTCCTCTGGGCCGGCGGGCGCTCTTTTGGAGAGCGCCCGCCGGCCCAGAGGAAATGTCTGAATGGCCGCCGCGGTCTTTTGACCGCGGTGCGGTCATTTGGCGGCTCCCTCCAGGCGGGCGGCTCCCGCCGCCCGCCGGGCTCAGAATGAGCCCCTTAGTGGTTCGACCGATTGAGCATAGCCTGGCACAAATCGTGCAGAATACTCGGCTAAGCCCAGAACTGAATGAAGAGTGTCTTTATCAACAGGTGCTTTGACTTCCTTAATTGCCCTGATGAGAGAAAACTTAGGTTTCATGCCAGAACCAGACATAGGGCCTGATTCTAACTTTGGAGGACGGTGTTAAACCGTCCCAAAAGTGGCGGATATACCACCTACCGTATTACGAGTCCATTATATCCTATGGAACTCGTAATACGGTAGGTGGTATATCCGCCACTTTTGGGACGGTTTAACACCGTCCTCCAAAGTTAGAATCAGGCCCATAGTGTGGCCTAAATATTCCAGCTCCTTGGTGGCAAACTTGCACTTGTCAAATCTGATTATCATGCCCCTATGTAATAGGATACACATCACTTTCTTCAAAATGTTATTATGCTTCTCCAGACTCTCTGCAAACACAAAAAAGGTTGTCCTGATGTGCCTGCACCCTACTGATTCCTCCAAGTAGACGGCCCATTAGTTTCTGAAAGACGCTCGCGACTGATGCCAAGCCAAATGGTAGACTATGATACTTGAAGGCACCATATGGCGTCGCAAAAGTTGTGAATTCCTGAGAGTCAGTGCTCAAGGTAACCTGGTGATATGCCAACCTTAAATCTATAATAGAAAACCAATTCCCCCCTCCAAGGTTGGCCAACAATTCATGAATGTTGGGCACCGGGTTGCGGCCCACCACAATATTCATATTGAGGACATGTAAGTAGACACACATCCTAATTTCTCCAGATATTTTCTGTGCTATTACAATGGGCGCCACCCATTGTGATCAATCAGTTGGTTGAATAATGCCTTGTGAAATCAAATCCTTAAGTGTGTTTTTACTTCCTCCCTGACACTTAATAGAACATGATGAACCTTATGAGCTACAGGCTGTGCTTGTGGTATCAGTTTGATATGATGTTCAAACCCCTTGACCAAGCCAACGTGTTCACAAAACAGTGCTTTAAACCCAGAAAGTATTTCCTCAACTGTCTCGTTGACGCAACCCACATAAGCCATGGGTATTTCTTCGACAACTACTGGGTTATGAGACCCTGGGGCCTAAATACAAAACCATTTTTGGTCGGTATTGCCACCCAATTATGTTTTTTTCCTTTTATAGCAACATAAACCTTTATGCAGGTCTCTCTTCCAAGGCGCTGTACCTTGGATATAAAATAACCCAGCTGTTCAATGTCTTTCTCCCCAGATGCCTTAGGGTTCACATCTGGAGGTTTCCATGAAACATTCCTACCCCATTTCTCAAAAAATGTGGTGTCCCCAAGAATGGTAGTGGGTGAACCATAATCTGCCATGAGCTCTAATGGAACATTGTCAATAATCTCCAGATTGCCCTTGTGATGCAGGTACTGGTGGTAAACTGTCGAAAATTTGCAGAGCTGCTTGACCAGGACTGCCAAACATTAGTGCAAATTTATATGCAGGGCTATAACACTTACATCAGTTTCAATCAAATGGTTTTCAAACAGTCTGAACCAGTCGGACCATTTTACTTTCGGTTTGCCTGGACAATCTAAAAAAGGGAATGGTTGTGCGATCTGGTTAGGAGTGTCTGAAATTAGGGAAACAATCCCCAATACAAACACAGTATAGCAGTTGTTGTTGTACCAAGAATACTCAAAAAGTGTGGAGAATCACAATATGCAGAAGAATTTTAATGTACTTGTAATACCCTATCTGAGGTATTCTCAAATAACAAAGTCAGCGCTGTTGTGCATGAAGCGGCACAAGAGAGAGCAACATTGTAGGAATAAAGTAGCAATTGAAAATGTGACCTACTGCTCTGCTTCCCAAATAAAAATGGCTGACACATAAAGTGTCATCAGCATGGTCATGTAGCCTGGAAATGCATGAGTGATCATGAGAGCACCCAGCAGCGCTCTTTAAATAATGCTGAGAGCCCCTTAAGTAAGCGTGTGGCAGCGATCCTCAAACAATGGTGAACTATAATGTCCAAATCCCTGCAAAATGTCCTAATTCTCAATGTGGGCAAGCCACAACCTTCGCAAGCTCTTGGACGAGGTCCCACAGAAGGTCAGAACCTGCTCCACATGAAAGCCTGGCAACTGGGCGAAGGTGAGGAATCCTTAGATCACCAAATATGTTGTAGATTGAATAGTTTTCAGTAACAGGTAGGTGAAAAGAGGCTTTATTCAAAATTTACTTTGCCCATGGCGTGACATGTCCGGTCAGCTGCTGTTGCTCTCATAATCCTACACTACACTACACGTGTGAGTCATAACTGCCAGTGAAACCCCTTATGGGTTATGGCAGTCATGAGATTGTGGCCTAGGTAAGATAGGCAAGTAGATGTGTCGGTACAGGGATTCCCCACTAACACTAAGAAATCCTATGAAATCTGGCACCCATCTGCACTGTTGGAGTACCCTTTAGTTGTCAAGAAGAGTCCGGATCACAGGAGGATGGGAGAGTCCTGTTTGCTAGCAGCGCCTTCGGACTGCGGCAGAGTGCCCCACACTTTATTTGTCTATTAAGGATCTTCTGGAGCATACAAGACCACAAGAGACAACACAATTCAGAACTATTGATGAAAGAAATAGCTGGAGCCTGCCTCCAGTCCGGGGACACTATCCTTGTGGTCAGTGTAATGTATGCCCCATTAACACAGCTACTAGACTAGTTGATCTGGGTCCAACAGAGGTTTGGAATTTTACCAAACACACCAATTGCAAAATCAAAAATTGTGTGTACCAAATCACCTGCCTCTGCGACCTTCGTTATATAGGCATGACAACCAGAGAAGTCAAGGCCCAGATCAGTGCCGCCGGATTGCAGCTAGACTGAGCACCCATTTCATATGGAATATCCATACCCCTGAAAATCTTAAATGGGTCATCCTTCAGACTATAGCAACCACAGACAAAACCACTAAAAATCTTTTTGAGAAAGAACAGAGGTGGGTTTATAAACTACAGACCCACATCTCTGGGCTGAATAATGATATTCCATGGACTGAAATTCCTTGAATTGACAACACCTTTTCTTTCCTCTCCATTCACATGCCACTTTTGCTGAAGACATATGTTGGTAGCCAGTGCTACTATGTCTATTACATTGGCTTGGTGCATTATGACACATCCTCTATACAGATAAAGACTACCTGGGACAATTGGCTTATTGGTCTCGAGCTAAATTCTTTTATAAGAAGCCCCTTCACCAGGGGACATTTCTTTCCTTTATTACAGATGACTCTTCTTGCATTTTTTAGTTCACTATGGGCCAGATATAGCAAACATTTTGCATGGTGCAAACTGTGAAAATCGCAGTTTGCGCCATGCAAAATGCCCATCGCGATGCACATTCACAATTTATGAGTCGGTACCGAATTGCAAATTGTGAATGCGACTCGCAACTAGGAAGGGGTGTCCCCTTCCTATTTGCGACTCGCATCGCTATGCTAAATTGCTTTGTGACCTCGAATGCGGTCGCAAAGCAATTTGCAGTTACCACCAGTGTCACACTGGTGGTAACCCATTCGCAAAAGGGAAGGGGTCCCTATGGGACCCCTTCCCCTTTGTGAATGTTGCCCAAAATGTTTTTTCAGAGCAGGCAGTGGTCCAATGGACCACTGCCTACCCTGAAAAAACGAAACCAAATGGTTTCGGTATTTTTTATTTCTTTTGCAACTCGTTTTCCTTTAAGGAAAACGGGCTGCAAAAACAAAGAAAACTGCTTTATTTAAAAAGCAATCACATACATGGAGGTCTGCTGTCTTCAGCAGGCCACCATCCCTGTGAGTGCAGGGACTCGCTATGGGGTCGCAAAAGGCGACCCACCTCATTAATATTAATGAGGTGGGTCTTTGCGACCCCATAGCGAATCGCAGAAGGTGTCTGACACACCATTCTGCATCCTATTTTGCGAATCGGAACTACCTACATTTGGCCCCTATATGACTTTTTGGGCCCGAAAAAGCATTGTTCCTTTAAGTTTCTTACTACTATGACCTATTTCTGCCCATTAGTTCCTATATGCACTGTTCCACGATAGCTGTGGTACAACATGATCTACTTCTGGCATACACTCTTACCTTTATTTTCATTTCTATTATTGACCCCCTCCTAGCAATACAAGTCCCAGAGTGCACCTCAGTCCCTCCCATCAGCTGATATCTTCTATTGCTCCTCTTTGGAAGGATTCACTCTCTAATTAGTAGCTGACCAGCTGCTCAAATATCTGGAAGGTTTCCTAACAGCCATGGTACGAAGATATGCCATATTAGCTGATTTGCTAATGTAACAAATCTGCAATTAGGTTTTTGATCAAAAGTGATTCACTACTGCCCAGTGATGGTACTTGAAAAGAAGCACACCCCCGGCACTCAGGATTTCTGGGTTCGTGGATGAAGGGTAAGTCTATGGACCAGAGCCTTCATATGTGCAATTTAACGGGACCGGTGGCAATATTTTCAAATGCGAACATGGGGTGAATCAAACATGTTTAACTTTATTTCTCAGCATCATACCATTTTGAGTGAAGTCCCAGACATGAGCATTTTTAACACTTGGATTCCTCTTTCCTTTCAGGCACCTCTCTACACTGTAATCTTGGTAGCCAGACCTCTTAGACTTAGGCACTTGCCAACCTCAAAAATCCGCCATTATGTCTCATATTAACATACATGTGAATTAATTTAATTGTTCCGCACATATGCCTTAGATCGAGATCACAGGCAGGAACATTTTTAGATCGAGATACCCTTCAATATCTTTGCGGGAGAATTTTTAGCTCTTGCATAGAATATTTCCGTGGCGGAAGCATTTTCACTGTATCTATAGAAAATATGGGATTTTTCCACACATAGGGGGTCATTTTGACCTTGGCGGACGGCGGAGGCCGTCCGCCAAGGTACCGCCGCTGAATGACCGCACCGCGGTCAAAAGACCGCGGCGGCCATTCAGACATTTCCTCTGGGCCGGCGGGCGCTCTCCAAAAGAGCGCCCGCCAGCCCAGAGGAAATGCCCCTGCAACGAGGACGCCGGCTCAGAATTGAGCCGGCGTAGTTGCAGGGGTGCGACGGGTGCAGTTGCACCCGTTGCGTATTTCAGTGTCTGCTTAGCAGACACTGAAATACTTTGCGGGGCCCTCTTACGGGGGCCCCTGCAGTGCCCATGCCATGGGCATGGGCATGGGCACTGCAGGGGCCCCCAGGGGCCCCGCGGCACCCCCTACCGCCATCCTGTTCCTGGCGGCAGGATGGCGGTAGGGGGTGTCAGAATCCCCATGGCTGCGGAGCGCGCTCCGCAGCCATGGAGGATTCTGAAGGGCAGTGGTAAACCGGCGGGAGACCGCCGGTTTACCCTTTCTGACCGCGGCTGAACCGCCGCGGTCAGAATGCCCTCGGGAGCACCGCCAGCCTGTTGGCGGTGCTCCCGTGGTCGGTGGCCCTGGCGGCCACCGGCCGCCAGGGTCAGAATGACCCCCATACTCTTTTAGACTAAGTTCAAGGGTGGGAGCATTTTTACTGGGTTGCTTATGCCACCTGCTAATTATTAATATATTGGTATCCTGGGTTGATACATTTTCATATATGTCCACTCAAGATACTTTTTAGCTTCGATATCTATAACCTGCAATTTGGGACTGACCTAGTATCACAGCTTACCTTGTCACAGAATGATTTATATACTTTTTTTTTATAGTATCTGTTAGAAATGAGGTCTCTAGTTGGCAGTCGGTTTGCACCCTGTCTAAGTAGGGACTCTCACTCTAGTCAGGATAAGGGAGATACCCGCTCAGATAACCCCTGCTCATCCCCTTGGTAGCTTGGCACGAGCAGTCAGGCCTATCTCAAAAGGAATGTGTAAAGCATTTGCACCTAACACACAGTAATACAGTGAAAACACTACAAAAGAACACCACACCCGTTTTAGAAAAATAGCTAACATTTATCTGTGTAAAACAAGACCAAAATGAGAAAAATCCAACATACAATAATAAAGATATGAATTGTGCAAGAATTAACTTAAAAAAACAGTTCCTTGAAGTCGATAGCTCCACCTGGGTCTATCACAACATCGTGATCAGCAAAACCAACAGTTCAGGCCGGCTGTGGTGTCGCGGGCCAGTTATGGTGTCAGAAAGACCCACAAACTGTTCCTTGAAAATGCAGGGTGTTGGGATCCTCGCAATGAGATCGGGAGAGCAGCATCAATGGAATCGCGGTGTCAGTTCCGGAGTTGGTGCGTGGGTCGGTGGGCCCTTGAAGTCACACACGTTGCAGATCGAGCTCTGAGCTGATGAAGTGAGGTGCGCTGGCATGGATGTCGTCGGGGCTGCGGTATGAAGTGAGATGATGTGACTTGCGGTGCCCACAGGTCACGTGCAGGCAGCAGCTCGGTGACAGCGTCCAGCGGCGTCAGTGTAACCAGGGCTGCGGTGTGAAGCGGGGTAGTGTGACGTGCGGTGTCACCAGATCACGGTGCAGGCCTCGGCGTCATCGTTGTTAAAGTCCTGTTGTCAGTAGGCCCAAGTCGGCGGTGCAAGGCAGGCTACGTACTGTGACCTCGGGTCGCGGTGCAGATAGAGACGTCTTTTGACAACACTGGAGTCAATGGTGCTGGCGTTTGTGGGATGGGGCTGCAGTGCGGGACAGGACGGTGCTTTGTGTACCTCACAAGCGGTATCCACAGGCCACGGTGCAGGCAGCGGTGCCGGTGTCAGCAGGAGCGGCATTATCGGGGCTGCCCAGGCTGCGGTGTGAGCAAGGCGATGCCCAAGTGCAGGGCCCACAAGTCACGGTGCAAGCAGTGGCTCATTGGCAGCGTTAGATGGTGGTGTCGGGGAGAGCAGGGTTGTGGTGCGAAGCAGGGCAGTGCGACTCCATGCAATGGCGGCAGGTTAGGGTGCAGGCCAGCGGTGTTGTTGGCGACGTTGCAGTGGTTTTTCTTCCTGAACAGCACAAAACAAACAGTTCCCAGTGCTGTCAGCAGATGAAACTGATGTCTTTGGTGTCCAACAGAAGGCAAGCTCTATTCCAAGCCCTTGGAGAACTTTCTCAAGCAGGATACACAGTAAGTTTCCTCCTTTGCTCTCTTTTAAGGCAGAAACAGCAACTGCAGGCCAACCCAGCAAAGCACCACAGCAAAGGGGCAGTACTCCTCCTCCAGCTCTTCAGCTCTTCTCCTTGGCAGAGGTTCCTCTTGATCCAGAAAGATTCTAAAGGTCTGAGGCTTTAGGCCCAATACATATGCCCCTTTCTGCCTTTAAAGTTGCCCAACTTTAAAGATAAGTCTCTCTTGTTTACAGTATTTTGTCTTGCCCAGGCCAGGCCCCAGGCACACACCAGGGGGTTGGGGCCTGCATTGTGTGAGGGTAGGCACAGCCCTTTGAGGTGTAAGTGGCCACTCCTCCCTCCACTCTAGCTCAGATGGCTCATCAGGATATGCAGGCTACACTCCGGCTCCCTTTGTGTCACTGTCTAGAGTAGGAGAGGTGTAAACAGCCCAACTGTCAAACTGATCCAGACAGGGAATCCACAAACAGGCAGAGTCACAGAATGGTTTAAGCAAGACAATGCCTACTTTCTAAAAAGTGGCATTTTCAAACTAACAATCTAAAAACCATCTTCACTAAAAGAAGTATTTTTAAATTGTGACTTCAGAGACTCCAAACTCCATATCTCTACTCTCAAAGTGAAACTGCATTTAAAAGTTATTTAAAGGCAGCCTTCATGTTAACCTATGAGAGGGATAGGCCTTGCAACAGTGAAAACCGAATTTGGCAGCATTTCACTTAGGACATGTAAATCACACCCCTACATGTCCTACCTTCTAAGCAGACTGCACCACACCCATGGGGCTACCTAGGGCCTACCTTAGGGGTGCCTTACATGTAGTAAAAGGGAAGGTTTGGGCCTGGCAAGTGAGTACACTTGCCAGGTCAAATTGGTAGTACAAGACTGCAAACACAGACACTGCAGTGGCAGGTCTGAAACACGTTTACAGGGCTACTTATATGGGTGGCACAATCAGTGCTGCAGGCCCACTAGTAGTAGTTGATTTACAGGCCCTGGGCACCTCTGGTGCACTTTACTAGGGACTTACCAGTAAATCAAATATGCCAATCATGGATAAATCAATCACCAAAATCATTTATATAGGGAGCACTTGCACTTTAGCACTGATTAGCAGTGGTAAAGTGCACAGAGACAATAAACCAGCAGAAATAGAGTCCAGTATACCATAAAAACAGTAGGTCAGAAGGCAATGAGACAGGGGAGAAATGCCAAAAAGCTGCCAGGTCTAACAATATCTTTATTAATTGTATCACTGTACCCTATGGTCAGGCAGCAGATCAATACAACAGGGCATAAGCAAATTTCTCAGTTTTTATGCACCCTGCTAACAGTCTGCAAAGGGCTGGGTGCCTTCCACATTTAAACGGATGCCTCTCAGCTGCTCTTCCGCGTTTTGGGTGATGTGGGAAGAGACTCGGTATGTATCCAATTATTTAACATTACTATCTGGGCCTGGGTGAGGGACATCTAGCTTGTGTTGCATTTGGGCCATACCCATAACTCTGACAAAGAAAGTACATTTTATGGGATTTGTGTTTGCCTGTCATCTTGATCATGAAGAACAAATGAACTCCCTAACCAAAACTGTCTGCATTACATCCATCTATTAAGGAAGCGGATGTCATTAATGAGGATGCAAATTAAGTGAATGATCAAAATGCCCATACTGACAGAGCATTAGCGAGAAACCTAAATTGCACACCTATCATTGGGCTATTTCTACATACGTTATTAATATATGCACATTATTTGAAACAGTGCTCAAAGTCAAAAAGGCAGTACCTGTTCCTCTCTGGTTAGCATTTGTACCTCTGGTTCATCCCTTGGGAAAACTATGCAGGGCAATAGATTAGATAATTATATGGTAGGGAACGCACACTCCTACATTGTCATATAAAGTAATACAAATATACTAGTCAGACATTTGTTTTGATTTAGAAGCAATGAAGTTTTAATTTCTTAAATTGTAATTGTTGTAGTAGCCAATACGATTCCGAGAGCAGCCAACACATGTTTTTCGGCCTCAAGAAGTTGGATTTTATCAAGTCTTTTTGTTTGTAAAATGAATGTAGCATGGTAAGAGCCTCAAAACAATGCAATGTCCAAACTATGAAACTGAATTTGGAGGTTGATAATACTCTTAGTGCTACTTGCGAAAGTCGGGAAAATGCATATTCCAGTGGCTGTTTTGTAAACTCAACTTAAAGAAACCTTAAGACATACCAGCAGATAGCAGTTAACAGTGGAGGTGCTGAATCCGAAAATGGTAGCCCACGGGACTGTTCTACAAACCTATTGAGCTCAAGTTTCCAAGAAGCTAGTAAACCTACTCTCCAAGTACTTGTCAGAATGCACAATTCATATAAGTATAAGAGGAATGCTCAGCGATATGCCCTATCCAGATGGGGTGCCTCAGAGATCAAATCTTGGAAATTCTTGTTCAATGTATTCATGAACGATATTCCCACAGACTTTAAGGAGACAGACTATGGCCCTTATTATGAGACTGGCTGTAAATCCCACTTACTGCTACGCTGACGGCCACCAACATACCGCTGCGGTGGCAGATATCCGCTCACCATATTATAACACACACACACCAACTCGACAGAATACAGCCACATACACAAATCCGCCAGATCAAAGGTCAGTGATAAGATGGGGGTCCCAAAATCTATACCGTTACGCCAACAAAACAACGCCCATCACATTATGACCCATGAATCACCACAGCAGACATTCAACGGCGGTAAACCATAGGCGGTACACAGGTGCTCAGAATGGACACCTACATATAAAACAACACTGCATTGGCCATTACCAAATACACACACCTGACACCCGTACACACACCACACTCACACACCCGCACCACTATAAAACACACACCCACATTACCCACAACCCCTTACAAACAACAATTGCCACCAGGAGACTGAGAAGAGCACAAAGACAACTCGACACACACCCACCACTTACACCCATACACCCCTCATACACTCCACATCACACACCCCACCACATCACCCAACACCCTCACCAACACACATCACACAACACCCATGGCACCACAAAGGCACCCCGTTTCACTGAGGAGAAGTTAAGGGTCAGGGTGGAGGAAATTGTCAGGGTAGAACCACAGCTCTTTGGAGCACAGGTACAGCAGATATCTAGAGCAAGGAAGATAGAGCTATGGCAGAGAATCGTGGACAGGGTCAACGCCATGGGACAGCACCCAAGAACGAGGGACGACATCAGGAAGAGGTGAACTGACCTACACGGGAAGGTGCGTTCCATAGCAGCAAGACACCAGCTCGCCATACAGAGGACTGGTAGTGGACCCCCACCTCCTCCCCCACAGCTCACAGCATGGGAGGAGAAGGCACTGGCAATACTGCATCCTGAGGGACTTGCTGGAGTTGCCGGAGGACTGGAAACAGGTAAGTCAATATTTATCACCTATCACCCCCCCAATACATGCATCCCATCTCACACCCACACCCTCACTCCCATCACTCCACTCCATCCCACACACTACACCTACACATCTCATTAATCCCAATACCAAGCCCTGCATGTCATACCAATGCATGGACACCCCTCTCAGCCCTGCTTGGACACCCATCACTAAAGCATGCACAGCATGGGGAAACGAACAATCCCACCATACATCACCATACACATGCAAAAGCTGTCAGGGCAACACCAACCGTAGGAGAGACGCTAGGGAAGTACAAATGTCATACACTTGAAGCATAATACGTCATTTACATCCCCACAGGTACCCTAGCCAATGTCAGTGGAGAGGAGGTGCCACAACCATCCAGTCCCCCAACAGAAAAGGCCCCCAGTGATGACAGTAACTCTGGACTTTTGGATCTGGAGAACCTACCTGGCCCATCAGGGACCACTGGACAGCCGGTCAACCAAGCCCACTCACAGACCACCACAGAGCCTCCCCCATCCGGAACCAACACCACAGTGTCCACCCAGCGTACCCAGACCTCTGTCCCCAGGACACGTCAGTCAGCAGTGTGCCCACCTGTACAGGGACCCCTGGCCACACCTCGCCCCCAGGACAATCAGGGACCCGGGGATAGTGCCAGTGGGCACACTGTTCAGGGGACAGGGGCACAGGCCAACAGGGAAACTGGGAGGACTGCTGTGCACCAGGGGGAGGACAGGAGCAGGGAACTGACTCTCCAGGAGGCACTCTCTGAGATCCTGGGAGCCTACCAACATTCCCATGACACGATGGGCCAGATCCTAGACAACGTGCAGGAGAACAGGTGGCTGCAGGAGGGACAGCATCAGGGGATTAGGGAGGACTTGCAGGCCATCAACACCACCCTGATCTCCATAGCAGGGGTGCTGGAAGACATGCCCAACATCACTAAGGAGGCAACAGCACACCAGCGGGCCCCTACCACTAGCCAGTCAACTGAACAGCCATCCACTTCCGCTGCCACTAGTGGCCAGGAGGCCTGTCGCAGGACCCACAGGCCACCTGCATCCCTCCCCCTGCAGAAGGTGAACCACCCGAAAACATTCCCTGTGACCCAGACAGAAGCCAGAGACACTTGCCAAGACCACTGCCAGGAAATGAGACTCTCCTGATTGTCCCCCTTGTGTCCCACTCAGTCACCTTGTCAACCTTGAACTGCCTTTGCTCCCTTTCCTATGGCCCCTTGGACACTGCATCTGTGCTACAAGCAGACTGGAATAATACCCCAGACTTTCCTCCATCATCACCCCATTTCATTGCACTTCCCCTTCTTTTTTTAGCACTACAACAAACACCCTTGGATAAAACTTGACTACTAGTATTTCATGTATTGCAAAATTGTACTGATTGAAACAGCTACATCCATTGCAAATGAACTGTACATAGTGAGAGCATAAAATAAATGCCCTGTTGCTGGCTGTCGTGATCACATCAGAGCATCGTTGTCATATCACCGACATCTGTAAAATGATAATCCATAGGTGACAGTAAGTAGAGGTAACAAGTGGGTAATGCCCCCATTCCACTGCCACACAGAATACAACAATAGTCATAGATATGTGAAGTTGCACTGTCTCACCTGTGTGTCATAGGGAGTACTGATCACTGATGTTCTGTTGTCCACATCCTTATACTCTGCCTCCTCATCCTTACTGTCCTCAAGGTCCACTGCTGCCACAGGGGCATCTCCAGTCTCCTCCTCCTGCAGAAAAGGCACATGGCATCTAAGGGCCAGGTTGTGCAACATGCAGCATGCCACTACTATCTGGCAAACCTTCTCGGGTGAGCAGCACAGGGATCCACATGTCAGATGGAGGCACCTGAACCTGGCCTTCAGGAGGCCGAAGGTTGTCTCAATAATCCTTCTGGTTCACCCATGTGCCTCATTATAACGTTCTTCAGCCCTTGTCCTCGCATTCCTCACAGGGGTCAGCAGCCACAATAGGTTTGGGTAGCCGGAGTCACCTGCAAGTATTGAGGGACAACATTTAGCCACACACTACCCTGTTTGGTTAACAGCAGAGGCATACAGTAAAATACACTGGTGAAGGACCAAGGCTCACCTATAAGCCACACCCTGTGCGTCTGTAGCTGGCCCATCACATTTGGGATGCTGCTTTCCTCAGAACAAAGGCATCATGCACCAACCCAGAATATTTAGCATTGACATGGGAGTTGTACTGGTCCGCTGGGCACAGCATCTGCACATTCATGGCGTGGAAACTCTTACGATTCCTGTACACATGCTCATTCTGCTGGCGGAGGGGGGGGACAAACGCAATATGTGTTTCGTTAATCGCATCAATAATATTGAGGATATGTCCCATTGCATAGAATCCTGTCTTTACTGTGGCCAAATCTTTCACCTGGGGGAAAGCAATGTAGCTGCGCATGTGTTTTACCAGGACAGACAAGACTCTTGCCAGCACGATCGAGAACATTGGCTGTGACATTCCTGCTGCCAAGCCCACTGTCACTTGGAAAGAAACTATTGCCAGGAAATGAGGAACTGATAGAACCTGCACAAGAGGGGGGATCCCATTCGGATGACGGATAGCTGAGATCAAATCAGACTCCAACTGGGCACACAGCTCTGTGATTGTGGCCCTGTGCATCTATAGGTGAGTATAATGTGCCTGTCCTCCAGTGTAGCTAAGTCCACCAGGGGTCAGTACATGGGGGTATGTCTCCATCTCCTATTCATCCACAGTGGTAGGTATCTAAGGGGCATAAGAGTGAGCAAGCTGTCACAATTTGAACAACTATACCACAACAGCAGTCCACATCTGGCAATTATGTATTGGGACAGTGTCATTTTCAAAGTGTGTGCCTATTAATCCTGTGATGTAGCAATTATCGATAGGCCTGTCCACCCCTCCCACCCGAAATGGCGACCACCTGTCCTATGTGGAGAGACAGGTGGAAGTGAGGTAATTCTGCCAGATTTGAACGTCGTGGCGGTAGGCGGTCATGAACTGCTGTGCAATTCCTCATTGGATAATATTGAGCCCTATGAGGTACAGTGACCAATGGGGATGTATGCCGGCGGTGACAGTGTACAATGCAGCGGACATGACCACCATTTTTCTCAATCATTCCTCACTCGTTTCCTGACCTTCCACAGGAAAAGACCTACACTGCATGTGCTGCTGTGACCTGTGTCTGGAACCTACCATGGCCTGTGTGACCGGGGAAGGGTCCCCAGCCTTCACTTCGGAGGAGTTGGAGCGACTGGACAATGGGGTCCTACCCCAGTACGGACTGCTGTATGGGCCTCGAGACCAACAGGTGAGTACACTGTGGGCATGATGCATGTGGCATGGATGCATGGGGATGTGTGTGAAGGCATTGTGTAAGGGGGGCGATTATCTGTTGGTGGTGTACATGTCATGCGCTGGTCAATGTGTGCCAATGATGATGGAAATGGGCATGGTGGGCCATGTGTGTGACAGCCTGGACTGTCAGTTTAATGGTGTTTATTGCTTCTGCAGGTCAGCGCCCATCAAAAGAGGGGAATATGGCGTGCCATCACCAAGGAGATGTGGACCCTGGTGGTATATGGCAGGCAGAGTACCCACTGTTGGAAGCTGTGGAAGGACCTGAGACGCGGGGCGCGGAAGACTGCAGAGACCCAGCTGGGGATGGCTTCCCAACAAGGAAGGGGTGCCCGTCAGACCCTGACCCCCTGATGGCCCGCATACCGGTGGTGGCCCACCCTGAGCTAAAGGGGCGCTTGGGGGAATCACAGCAGCCACAAGGGGGTGAGTACAGTGGGTATCATTACAACTTTTGGCTGGTGGGGTGGTATCCGGGTGGTGGTTGTGTGTTAGTGGGTGCCCCTGAGGCCAGGCCAGACATTGCAGTGTGGGTCCTCTGAAGGGTAACGGTTCCATGGCAAATACAGATAACCTAGCTTGTTTGTAGTCACTTCTAGGCAGGGCTGCGTGGGTCCCAGGTGTGCTGCATTTGGCAGTGTATGCTCCTCCTCATGCCTTGGTGATTAGCCAATTCACTGGTAGTGCAATGCATGGTGCGCAGGCCTGTTCCCTGTGTGTGAGGGTGCTGTACACCCCAAGGGTGGTGTTGGTGCAGTCATTGACCCAGTGTATCCTTTGTTTCTCTTCCCCCCCTTACTTGTTTTGTAATCCTGTCCTTGTATGCATTAGGATCATCTTGCAGAGGAGCAGGGGCACCAGCAACAGAGGGAGCTGCATCCCACATGACCCTGGAGGCAGAGTCCACCGACGCCGAGGGAACCAGTGGGACGGAGGGCGAGGGGAGCACCATGGCAGTGACAGGAGGAGATGACACCGACTCAGATACCTCCTCTGATGGGAGCTCCTTGGTGGTGGCGGACACCTCTGTGACCACCCCAGCTGCAGGTACAGCTGCCCCCCCATACCAGCACTTCCCTCCCAGTAGCCCCTCAGCGAGTTGTCAGTGCCCGCTCACCCAGGAGGGTGGGCACCTCCATCACCCCAGACACCTCAGGCCCTGCCCCAGTGAGCCCTGCTGCCCTCAGTGATGAGGCCATTGACCTCCTGAGATCCATCTCTGTAGGGCAGTCAGCCATTGTGAATGCCATCCAGGGGCTGGCAGCCCAAATGCCACAGACAAATGCATTCCTGGAGGGCATTCACACTGGCTTGGCGGCCCAACATAGATCAATTCAGGCTCTGGCCTCCTCTCTGATGGCAGCCATTGTCCCTGTTTCTAGCCTCTCCCCTACAACTACCTATACCCAATCCCATTCCCCTCAACCCCAACCTATCCCAAGCACACAGTCAGATGAGCATGCACCCAGGACAACACACAAAAGTAGCACAGACAAACACAAGCGCCATACTTCATCCCACAGGCACTCACACAAACACCATACAGTTGCAGACACGACAACATCCACTGCCTCCACTGTCTCCCCCACCTCCTCCTCCCCCTCCCTCCCTATCACATCCACACTCACACCTGCATGCATTACATCTACACCCACTATCAGCATCACCACACCAAGCAGAACACACACCTCACTGGCAGACACCTCCACAACAGCCATGCACGTGTCCCCTGTGTCCTCTCCCACCGTGTCTGTCCCCTCTCCTAAAGGACACAAACGCAAGCACTCAGACACCCAACAGCCATCCACCTCACATCAGCATACAGCCCATGCTCCTGCGCCCAAATACAGCAGACATACAACCACTCCCTCATCCTCCACTCCCATTACTCCTCCCTCGTCCCTCCCCAACATCCCTAAAAAGCTTTTCCTTTCCCAACTTGACCTCTTCCCTACCCCTCCCCCATCCTACACATATGGGCAGGGTACCAAGGACACAGCCAAGCACCTCAGCCAAACAGTCCACGGGGATAGTGGTAGCACCACCTACTCATGGTGGTAAGGATACCAGACCTACAACACAGAAGGGGAAGGAGCCAGCACCACCAGGGAAGAAAGGGAAGAGTCCTGCACCAGCTGTGAAGAAGGGGCCTGCACCAGCTGTGAAGAAGGGGAAGGAGCCTGCACCACCAGGCAGAGAGGGGAAGAGCCCATCCACCCCTGCCAGGAAGTGTAAGGGATCCAGGACCCATGGACAGGAGGAGACGAGGCACTCTACACCAGCAGAAGCTGTCAGGCTAACACCGCCACCACCACCAGGGGTCACAGGGCCCCCACTACCAGCTGTGGATGTGCAGCCATCAGGGAGTGCAGGGGCTGCCCAGGAGACTCCTCCAACCACCACCACAATGCAGCCATCAGTGAGTGCAGGGGCTGCCCAGGAGACTCCTCCAACCACCACCACAATGCAGCCATCAGTGAGTGCAGGGGCTGCCCAGGAGACTCATCCGACCACCACCACAATGCAGCCATCAGTGAGTGCAGGAGCTGCCCAGGAGACTCCTCCAACCATCACCACAGTGCATCTGTCACCGCCGGCGGACACCATGTAGGCCACCCTCCGGGGGCTACCGGGTGGGCTACCCCCTCCAGAACCAGTTGGAAAGTCACCCACTTGAGAGACTGTGGCCTTGCACTCTTCAGGACAAAGCAATGGGCATGTTGCCCCCCCCAGAACCAGTGGGCAAGTCACCCACTCCAGAGACTGTGTCATTGCACTCCCCAGGACAAAGCAATGGGACCGTTGCCCCCTCCAGAACCAGTGGGCAAGTCATCCACTTGAAAGACTGTGCCCTTGCACTCCCTAGGACAAAGCAATGGGCATGTTGCCCCCCTCCAGAAACAGTGGGCAAGTCACCCACTTGAGAGACTGTTTCCTTGCACTACCCGGGACAAAGCAATGGGCATGATGCCCCCTCCAGTGGGCAAGTCATCCACTTGAAAGACTATGGCCCTCATTCTGACCTTGGCGGGCGGCGGAGGCCGCCCGCCAAAGTCCCGCCGTCAGGTTACCGTTCCGCGGTCGAAAGACCGCGGCGGTAATTCTGACTTTCCCGCTGGGCTGGCGGGCGGTCGCCTTCAGACCGCCAGCCAGCCCAGCGGGAAAGAGGCTTCCACGATGAAGCCGGCTCGGAATCGAGCCGGCGGAGTGGAAGCTGTGCGACGGGTGCAGTTGCACCCGTCGCGTATTTCACTGTCTGCGCAGCAGACAGTGAAATACATGTAGGGGCCCTCTTACGGGGGCCCCTGCAATGCCCATGCCAGTGGCATTGGCACTGCAGGGGCCCCCAGGGGCCCCGCGACCCCCCCTACCGCCATCCGGATCTCGGCGGTCCGACCGCCGGGATCTGGATGGCGGTAGGGGGGGTCAGAATCCCCGCGGCGGTGCAGCAAGCTGCGCCGCCGCGGAGGATTCAATGGGGCCGCGGTACACTGGCGGGACCCCGCCAGTGGTGCCGGTCCGACCGCGGCTTTACCGCCGCGGTCGGAATCCCTATTGGAGCACCGCCGGCCTGTCGGCGGTGCTCCCGCGGTCCTCCGCCCTGGCGGTCAAAGACCGCCAGGGTCAGAATGACCACCTATGTCCTTGCACTCCCCAGGACAAAGCAATGGGCATGTTGCCCCCTCCAGAAACAGTGGGCAAGTCACCCACTCCAGAGACTGTGGCTTTGCACTCCCCAGGACAAAGCAATGGGAATGTTGCCCCCTCCAGAACCAGTGGGCAAGTCATCCACTTGAAAGACTGTGCCCTTGCACTCCCCTAGACAAAGCAATGGGCATGTTGCCCCCTCCAGAAACAGTGGGCAAGTCACCCACTCCAGAGACTGTGGCTTTGCACTCCCCAGGACAAAGCAATGGGCATGATGCCCCCTCCAGAACCAGTGGGCAAGTCACCCACCACAGAGACTGTGGCCTTGCACTCCCCAGGACAAAGCAATGGGCATGTTGCCCCCACTAGAACAAGTGGGCAAGTCACCCATTCCACAGACTGTGACCTTGCACTCCCCAGGACAAAGCAATGGGCATGTTGCCCTCTCCAGAACCGGTGGGCAGATCACCCACTTGAAAGACTGTGGCATTGCACTCCCCAGGACAAAGCAATGGGCATATTGCCCCCTCCAGAACCAGTAGGCAAGTCACCCACTCCCGAGACTGTGGCCTTGCACTCCCCAGGAGAAAGGAATGGGCATGTTGCCCCCTCCAGAACCAGTGGGGACGTTCCCGTATTCGGCTGAGGTGCCCCCACCCTCCTGAGGTGCCTTACCACTTGCAAAATTATGCCCCTGAAGTGTTCTCTCCGGCTGTGTCAGGAAACATGTTGGGCCTTGGAATGTGCCCTGTGGCCTTGTGTGCCCTCATGACTTTGGACTGGGCATTGGCCCTTTATGGACATTTGTATATATTTGGTTCATGTGGTGGATTTTGCTATGCTAATATATTGTAGTTACTACAGCATTATGGTCCGTGTATTATTCTGCCGTGTGTCTTGTCCGATTGGTTTACGTGTGTAGCTGGTTGTGTGTATGGTGAGTGTGTTGTGCGTGTGTGTGTCACTCTCGTTTTCCTCCCACCCTTCCCTGTGTGCTAGGCGGCTGTACTCACCGTCGTCGTCCTCGTCGGCGTTGGTGTTCCAGGTGGAGCATGACGTAGAAGATCATCGGGAAAACTTGCAATTCGGGTTCCATGGCAACGTGGATCTTCCCTCTGTCTCCAGTGGTGAGTCCTTCCACTTCTGAGCTCTGTTTCCGCCAGGCTTGTGTTGGCGTTGGTACCGCCCCGGAAAAGGTGGTGGATTGCAGTGTCATGATATGGTGGGCGGTCATAATTTGGCAGTACTTACCGCCAGCCTGTTGGCGGTATTACCGCCACTTTATCACTCACCGCCAGGGTCGTAATGAGGTCCTATATGCTTTAAATTGAAGATCTTTGGGTTATCACTCAGTTATTCTACTAAAGGGAAGGAGCCAAGAACTTTCAAACATCCCTTCATGTAAAATCTGACTTTCTCAGTGATTGGCATGTAGTTTTCAACTGAAGCAAGACTTCAACATTGTTGTTTAACAAAATGAAAATGAAAGAAAACCCACAAATGTGCTTTGAAGGATAAAAATGAGTAACATTTAACTCTAACATTAGCTGGCAAACCCACTTAGGGAAAGACATCAGAAGGCATCTACCAAACTGGCAGTACTGTACTGGCTACTGAAGATTAAGTCCATGTTATACGTAGTAAGGTCTGTGTAATCAGTGCAATTATCAAATGTATACTGAAATACATGGCCTGAGTGTGGAGTATCTGCCAGGAGCATTGGCGAAAGTCCAAAATAAGACCCTAAGGATAGCAAGCAGTGGTCTTTGCTTCGCAAGAACAGAAAATCTCCACAGACAGTTAGGTGTTGAGTTACTGGAGACACACCTCCAGAAATGTTATGAAGAACTCGATCAAAAAGAAAAGGACATTGATCAACAATCTTGGTGACATGACTGCAAACTCTTTTAATCATTACGTAAGCTTATGATTGTGTTGCGCTTATCATGTTACTGAACTTAACTGCAATAACATGTCACAGATCAACAAGTAAGCAAAACTGTGAATAAAACATTTAACCAGAGTATATGGAGTTGTGACGTCTAAACTTTGGCATCCAAATTCACCAATGTCAGATTGAATCTGACACTTAAAAAGAGTAAAACAGTCCCAGTGCTGCAGGATGCATCTTTGCTGGTGCGAAAAACAGCACATATGCAACTGAGAGTAATAAACGAAGTTACAAATGGAAGGGAAGTTGTTTATATTATAGAAAATAAAGGTAGCATTTGGGTCTTTAACCGTAAAAATATATACATTTATAATATTCACATAGATCCTTTGGTATTTTCATATGTCATTAACTATATACATTGAAGGGGTGCCAGAGAGCCCTTCAGCAAGATGTCCCCCGTGAGGCTTTGCCGGCCTGAGGTTTAATCCTTCAATTATCAGCCATATTATAGGGCACAGGGTCCTGCACGATAGTGCCTACATGTTCCCTAACCTGCTGTATTCGATATAACCCCTTTTGAAGGGTTAAAAAACAGCAAGAGGTGGGCATTCAGATGGAACTGGCTGCGGCATCTCAGACAACACATGTAGCGTGGCCCCTGAGGCTGGAGGGAGCAGCGGTGACCCAGGGCGAGAGCGCCGGATTCTATGGAGCTGAGCCCCTGCAACTGCTGTGGATGAAAGTGAGAGGCGGCTGCTACCTGGTGGGAACGTACTGAGGCCGACTGCCCACCCAGCCCCATGCAGGCCCTGAGAAGAGGAGGCTCGGTGGGCCCACATGGAGAGCTGCGGCAAAAGGAGTTGAAGCGGCGTTGAGAGTAGGAGCGAGAATCACCTCGCGTGTGCTGTTTTTTTAAAAACATTTTTTATTGCATGTCCCACATATTCCAGCAGAAGCCGGATCATAATAGCACATTTTCACATAGCCATACAAAAGTTAACTTTTTCCGAAACTGTAACTGCACGTTTCCCCACTCCTCTCACCAAACCCCCTCACTTCTCCAGCACATCTTGTACATAATACAATTAGTCATTACATAGACACATGAGATATCTCCTACACATAAACATTCCGTACTTCAATATCAGCTTGGTGAGACTGCACCTGGGGTAAGGGAATCACCCTATGATCCCCCCATTTTTGCCAAATCTTCAAATGTTTGTGAGGGCAGCCCTGCGCCTGATATATAGGAATTTCTAAGGCAATACAGTGGTCCAGGCCTCGTTTCCAAACACTAAGGGCAGGGGTCAACACTGCTTTCCACTCTCTGGCAATGTCTCTCTTTGCTCTTTGAAACCCAGCAGTAATAGTGTTCGCTTATATCTATTTCCCCACCACATTTCCTCCACCACATGTAGAAGTACTAGTTTGGGGTCGAATGGCATATGTAGTGATTAGACGGTGCTAAAACATCCTATAACCCCTACCAGAATGGTTTCAGAGCGGAACACTCCCACACAGTATGATTTAATGTGCCTTCTGACCCTTGACACCGAAGGCATTGTGGTGAGGCTATAACCCACTTCACAAGCGCTGCTGCGTATAGTACGCCCTATGAAGATATTTCAGTTGTATCATGCGCAAGCGTGAGGAAACAGCCGCCTCATGGGACGACCGCAACACTTCAGCCCAATCATCATCGCCCAAGACCAACGTATCCTTCTCCCAGGACCGTTTTAGAGCGTCCAATGTATGTGGGCTATTAATTATCAACAAGCAAAATATACTGGATATCTTGAGTGCTCCCATATCTCCCTGCAGGAGCTTGCGCTCCAAGGGGGTGAATTAAGGTAACGTTGTCAAGGACTTAACATAAGGCAATATGGCATGTTGCAGCTGCATATATTTATGAAACTGGGTGCGGTGCAAATGATATTCACACTGCAGGTCCTGACAGGAATTTAAGTGGGTCACATTTGTTACGTCCCCTAACAATGTAACCTCTATCATGTCCCATCTCCCAAAGCCCTCTAATTGAGCCACCTGCAGAAGCATCGACCCATGCCACAGAGTCTCACGCCGAAGTCCGAGCACTACCTGTGTCGCCTGAGGCAATGTAGTGAGCCTCTGGTTACTGTATAACCAGCCAAGTAGGGAGGTTCCACCCATCGCCCATTTTTCGGTTGCATATGCAGGGTCGTTATGATGGCCATTCCACTATTCAGTAACAATTAGCAAGTGAGACGCTACATAGTAAGAGTACAGATCTGCAGCGGCTATTTCACCCTCATATGTAGATAAGAAGCATGAGGCTAAGGATATATGAGGTGTCCCTCCATCGCATATAAATCTCAATAATATGGAATTGAATTGGTGGAACCACTGGCGGGGATCAAGAATGGGACATTCTGAAGTCTATAAAGCAGCCTGGGAAGAGAAACCATGTTAAAAATCAAGGATCTCCCCTTAAGGGACAGGGGAAGAAGCGACCATGTTTTGACCTCTTCTTGGGTGATGCCCAGCATAGGTTTTATATTTTTCCCCCATAACCAATCTTTGGCTGATGATAAGTACATAGGGTATTTAAGACCCTTATCTTCTACATGAATGCCTGGTGCCCAATTATTGGGACCCCCATATTCATTGAGATGGAGAATGGAGAATTTAGATACATTCAAAAATAGGCCGTACGTTTCCCCCAAAATATGTAATATCTCAAGTATACACGGCCTGGTGTTGTTACGTCTGACATAAAGATCGATATGTCATCTGCATATAAGGCAATTCTATACAAGATATCTATGGACCATTCAAAGCCTCTAACTAATGGGTCAATGCGAACCCACTCAGCCAAGGGCTCATCGCCAACATGCATAATAGGGGTGAGAGTGGGCACCCTTGGCTTGTATCTGAAAGGTCTCAGAGATGTGACTAGTGATTCTAACGGAGGCAGTAATATCTGTATATATTAACCTAATGTATGAGATAAATCAAGGACCCAAATTCAGCCTACATAATAGAGTGAACAAATATGTCCAATCGACAGAGTTGAATGCTCTGTTTAGATCTGCCGACAAAATGGCAGCTGGACCTTCGAGGCTACATGCCAAGGCCAGTGCATTAGAGGTTCTCTGTATGTTATGACTTATTGCCCGACCCGGCATAAACCCAGTCTTGTCCGGATGTATTAACTCAAGTATATATGGTTGCAAGCTATATGTAAGTGCCCTAGCAAGGAGTTTCAACTCAATGTTTAACAAATGTAATTGGGTGAAATGAGGAAGGACCTTCTGGTGGGCGGGCAGCTTCTGAAACACCACAATCTCAGCGTGATGCCAATTTGATGGCACAGCTCCTCTTCTAAAGCAGTATGAATTGTGTTTACTAGTTGTTTCCCCAGTTTAGACATATTTGCCTTCAGGAATTCGCAGAGGAATCCATTACAGAGGTCAGACAACGCAAGAGCAAGTTTGTTCTCCATCAGGGCCTCTTCGAGGGTCGACCAAGCCTCTGCAGATAATGTATGCATGGTTAGGTCATTCACAAAATCTAGGATCAATTCATTTGTGAGTATCTTCTGACGGGTATAGACCGACTTGTAGAATGCAGCAATTTTTGGGCCAGCGTGTGTGGATCAGTTATCAGAGTGTTGAGCTCGTCCCTTTGTAGCGGTAGGTCTTGTGCATTTGATTGATGATGGCAAAGCCTTTATAATACTTTACTTGATTTGTCTCCCCACTGGTAAATTCTACTTTGCCTGGCTCGCCAAATAAGTATGGCCTCATCCATAAGAAGCTAGACTAAGCGTTGTTGCGCCAAGACAAGTTGCCTGCAATCTTCTCGACCAGATTGTGTTGTCCCTCCCTCCTCCAATTAAACCCTTAATTTCTTGTGTTTTACATTTCCTTTATTCTGCGCAGAAGCTAATATCAATTGCCCACAAAACGGGCTTAAGCACCTCCCATAATGTAACTGCATTCATCACAGAACACTCATTATGAGTAAGATACTCTACTATTCCCCTGGTCATAACTTGGCAGTATTTGGGAAGCTGTAAATGCTAAGGTGACATACGCCACCAAAAGGTGGGTCTTGTTGGTCCCATAAGCAGGGCCATCACCAATGGAGAGTGGTCATATACTCCCCTTGCCATTATCTTTATGGTTGCAATTCTATGTGCATCAATTGTGGGGATGAAGATATAATCAATCCTGGACAGTGAGCTATGTACTGTTGATAGATATGTAAAGCCTGGCTGAGTGGGATGATGCAGCCTCCAAACATCCGTGAGTCACATCGCAGTCGCCAGCACCGCCACCCCTGTTCGGTCGGGCCCATGTGCTGATGGCTGTCTATGGCTCCTATCTACGCTGAGCTGCATAACATCATTCCAATTGCCTCCAAACAGCATGAGCCCCACAGGGAAGAACCCCCACAGGCGTGTGAGGCTATCAAGCAGAGGTTGGCCCAACGAAGGGGGGAGAGTAGACACAGAACAAAGTAAGAGTCTCTCCTTATAGTGCGCATGTCACACCAATATAGCGGCCCAACCGGTCTGTCCAGACCTGTCCCGCCCGATACAGCAGGGAACGGTGAATTCATATGTAAGTGTCCCTAGAGGCCCTAATAAAGTCAAAATAATATACCTGGTGGTGCTCGTACCTAGACAGACACGGGGCGTTGGTCCAAAGAAGGTGGGTTTCTTGTAACATTAAGATATGTGCCCCAGTCTGGTTTCAGGACCGCACCACGTTTAATACTATCAAGCACCCCTTGTATGTTCCAAGACAGGATTTTGATGTCTCTGAATGCTACCTCAGGGTTCCCCATAGTCTCTGTGTGAATGTACATATATGTCTGTCTGGATTTTGGAAGGGCAAGCCTGGGTGTTGTATGTGAGAACATGCCTTAGTGCAAACCAACAAAACGTGCAAACAAACCCCAAAAAACCCCTAATCTCCAAAAACTCTGAAGTATCTGTTGCAGCATGCATTTCACAGAACCTGAACTGGGGTATCCAGGTACAGCAACCAATGGAACCCTAGCACCCATGTATAGTCATCAAAGTGGCAAAGTTACACATCTTTCCCCTGCCGTCCAACCCCCAACCAAGGTGTTCCGCTTCAATCTGGCTCCTCTGCAAAAGCAACAGTTATCAACATCTCCCACCTTACCACACTGTCCACCTCAGGTTTTTTCTTCTGGCCCCTAGCCCACCATGTAGAGCAAGATCTATTCCTTATCTTCTTAAAGGCTGTGGCCTGTCGGGCCCCTCTGGACCCTGGAATGAGTCCAAGTCCAAATGTGGAGGACTATGAGGCATCTGCACCACCCTCTCATCAGTCCAATGGAGCACTTCTTCAAGACTATCGAAAAAGGATGTCTGTGATTCGTATACAACCCTCATCCGAACTGGAAATAACAGCATACACGATAAGTTGAGCTCTCACAATCTTTGTTTGGCTTTAGTGAACGTTTGTCTCTGCTGCTGCACCGTTTTCGTGTAATCCGGAAAGATCATGGAATTTTGATAGATAAGTTTGAACTGTGACCTGGCAAATTTAAGGATGGCGTCTCTGTGTGTATAATTCAGCAAGCGTGCTATTAACGGGCATGGACGTGCTCCCAGTGGTGGTTTCGGTGTCAATGCCCTGTGTGCTCTCTCTATTACAAAGGAAGTGGATGGGGAACCTTCAGACATCTATGAGCAGATACATTTGGCAATAAAGGCACCGGCAGAGGTTCCCTCGCAGCCTTCAGGGAATCCTACAAACTGTAAATTGTTTCTCCGTGCTCCCTCTTCAGCATCCTTGACCTGGGTCGCCAGTTCTTTGGTGAGGGACTCCAAACTCTGAACCCTATGCTATGAAGTTTGTACTAAGTCTTCCACTCTTGAAACCCTAGTCTCCATCTCAGTGATTCATTCTACTGCATTCTGTAAGTCTTGTCGTAGCAAGGTGACTTTGGAGCCGACCGCTTCGATCTTTGCATAGAACATATCTCTTCATTGGGTGATGGCAGCCAGTGGTGTTGCAGTGTCTGTGTACACCACTGGCTGTCCCTCCAGGCCCACCATCTGCACTGAGACAGTCAGCTGTGCATATTAATCCAAAGTGCTTTGTTTTGGGCCTAGCGGCAGCTTATCTTCAGTCATAGTTAGTAAGCATGCCAATTTTCTCTTATCCCTTGTATGTAACTGTCCAGCCCAACGATTATCCCCACGGCCAGGGTGGTCACCTCCAGAGATATCTACCTATTCACCCCAGTAGTGTGGCAGGCTGGCAGTCGACTATCGCCACACACAACCACCTGGAGCACCCTGCTCCTCCAAGCCGGCCGGGCTATGCGCAAGTCCAATGGCAAGCCTGCGATGTCCCCAGAACCAACTGGGCCTCCAAGGACCAGGGATGTAGGATTACATTCTGCACCCAACCGGTACAGGCCCACGCCAGGACCGCCAATATAGTCCTGGACTATCTGGGCCTTTTCTCACCCGGGTCGCTGTTGGACCAAGGGAGACCACTCCCTGGACCACAGGTACTGGCCAGGGTCCCCACAAGCATAACTCAAAGGGAGGACAACTTACTTCTGGTGGGGGAGCCCCCCAGCCGCCACCTTGGGCTTCACCTCCATGCCCAAGGCCTTCTCCCCCAACCTCCTTTCATGCACTCAGTATGCCTCTCCAATCTCCCTAGGGGGCCCGTGGGCTGCAGATCCACAGGAGGGGAAAGCAGTCTTCCTCCTACCTCAGGTGTTCCTCCATGCTCGGCTCGGCAGCACTGACCCAGCACTGCCGCCATCATTTCTTGTCGCTGTCGTCTTCTGCATGATTCCGGCTCTCAGCAGCACAATGCCAGAGTGCCTTGGCACCGAGCTGGATCACTGTGGCAGTTTTGACACATCAGGGGGTCAAAGACAGGGGAATCATAGAGGATCAATCCAGGACACCGGGAGCGCCACCTGGAATTGCAGGCTGCTCTGGGGGACAGCAAAGACTCCTACACTGCAGGGTATGTGAAGCAGGCCTCCTATTAGCGAACAGCCAGCATAACTACATTGGCCTCCTGTTTTGTTGGCCGGGTCCTGGAGTGATTAGTGGCCTGCGCTGTGCGTGCTGTGGAGCGCAGCGACGCGATCCAGATTGCTCCTGCTGGTCCACTTCAATTATGATGTGCACCTGGGGGGCTGTGTACTAATTACTGAGGGGGTTCCTTTGATTTTGGGCCTCAACTGCAGACATCAATACCCAGGTTGGGCGTCGGGACCTTGGGGCAGCCAGTAAGGAATTGACTGGGTGCAGCTGGCCACGACCAGGACGCCACACGCTGTTTGAACTGGTGCCGGCCTGCTTGTGCCCCCCAGAGGAGCATTGACGGGGTGTGAAGTATATCCTGGAGAGTTCTCCCTCTCGACTCTGATGAGGTACCCAGGTTGATGCCTGACAAGCGAGACTTGGACTGCACTGTGAGCGAGGGTCCCTCTGGCCCCAATGCTGCCTTCTGGAATTGGTCCCCATACTTGATTGTGTGCCGTACCTGGGTGCGCTGGCGTGTGCCCCCCCTCTGCATTGCTTATTGGGTGAAGGGGAATATGTTGGGTCTCTGGACCAACAATTGCATTCCATGGGCGTGGAGACTCCCCAGTCCCTAGGCGCCCAGTACTCACTGCAGACTGGCCTCTGACCAACGAGATCTGAATTGCACCGTGGGTGACAACCCCTTTGGCCACGATGCTGTCTCATGCTTGAACTTGCGATCACTTGCCAAATTTGATTATTTTCTGTGCTGAGGTGAACTGGGTCTCCTCGTGCCCCTCCTGCATGTTACCTAGGGGGTGAGGCAGGACATTGCAGGTACCAGGACTGACAACTGCAAATCATGGAGCGTGGAGACCCAATGCTCCTGAGGCGCCAAGGACCCATTATTCCTGCAAGATGTGGAAAAATTACCCACAACAGTCAAAACTCTCTTTAAAACAGTGCCAGCAGATGTGCATGACGGACCTCTCCACTGAGGACCAGCAGCCAAGTCAGGGTGCCTGCGAAGGTACATCCCAGGAGCCTGACATCCGCATTATGTTTCTGGAACTTAAACATAGTTTAATCTCCATCGTTTCCAAAATCGTCCTGCTGACTGACAGGTTCAATCGCCTGAAGAAAAGTGTTGACCGGCATGAAGAACAAATAGGACACCTAGAACACCATATGCTGGAAATGGAGGATGGGAATTCTGCAACCAGCAAAAAGCTGCTTCCGATGGAATGGGTCCTGGAGGTTATCCTGAACAAGAACGATGACTTGGAGGGACAGTTGTGAAGAAACCTGCGAATAACGGGTATCCCTGAGTCCACGGCTATGGGATGCATGGAAGACTACGTGGAGACGATGCTTCGAATGCTATGTTGGGGACAGGTTTTCAACTTGTTCATCGTCAAACGTGCCCATAGATGACTTGGCCAGTGGCCCCCTCCTGAAGCACCAGCCCACCCAATAATTGCCAGAATATTGAATTACCAAGATAGAGACACAGTGCTGCGACTGGCAAGGGACGAGCAGACCATCAATTACAGGGGCAATGTGATGACAATCTTCCCTGATTTTACAATTGCCATGCAGGCCACCAGGAAGGATTTTTTGTCGGTCAATTGCTTACTCCAGAAGACTGACGTTAAGTGCTACTTACTCTATCCAGCCAAATTGTGAATTTACCATTCTGGTAAACCATGCTGTTTTAAAGATCCAAAGGCCTCTGCAACGTTTGTGAAAAGTATTCCGCCGTGTGCACCGAGATCCCTGCCTGTGCCCTGGGCTGAAGATTCTGGACACTGGAGTGACAATGACTAAGGCCCTCATTATGAACACAGCGGGATTTCCCGCCGTGTTCATGCTACCAGTCTAAACACAGACCGTCAGCCCGTTGAGGACCCCGCCGGCACAATAAAGAACATTCCGCTGGGCCGGCGGGCGGAAACAGTGTTTCCGCCAGCCGGCCTAGTGGAATGCTGGCCTGGACATTGCCGACGGCTCCATGTCAATGTTGCAGTGCGGCGGATGCAGCAGCACCCGTCGTTGATGCCAAGTTCATGGGCAGCGCAAGGGCCCCCATTCTGCCAACCTTTTCCTGGCGGGGGACACCACCAGGTAAAGGCCAGTAGACACAGGTTCTTTATCCGGCAGGCTGTCGGATAAGGAACTCCGCCATCGTCAGGCTGCCTGGAGGCGGTAGCGGAGTTCCACCTGTGGCGGTCATGCCATGAACATATATGGCGGTCGGGAGCGCCATGCCAGTGGCGGTAATTTCCGCCACCGCATGCATGTCGGTCCAGACCGCCAATGTTCATAATGACCGCCTAAGTATCTATGATTCCAGACAGAGATGGCCGATACTACGCGGCCTGATGATCTGGGGTGGCGCCCCCACTGTGCAGCCTCCCCAATCCTGATGACGCACCATCAGGATCATAATGTCAACCTCAGCAGTGCATACTTACTTATTATCTGTATGCTGGGGCTCTCCTTGGTGGATTCCGAGTGCCCTACCATTTAATCCCTCTGGCCCCCAGGTACCCTTGGCTGGTGTAAGAGCTGGGCCCCTGGTGCACCCACAAGGATGATTTCTGGTTTAACATCATTGTTCTCTAAAATGGGGACATGTCCAGGGTACATTAATATCATTTGGCCCGATTGGGGGGGGTCGAGGTGGGTGGTGATTAAAAGTTTTTTTGATGCTGACTACGTCTTGTTTGGGTTTTTTGCTGCTGTCCTTTTCCCTTCCTGGCAACCACAGGGCATGCGATCAACAATACCGTAACTATACATCACCATGGGGAGGAGCCAAGATGGCGACCGGGAAGGACGCTTAACTAAGCGCTCCATCTCGGGCTCACCGCAATATATTCGCGGGGCGCTCCCGGGGCACCAACACCTCGAGGCGGAGGAGGGATCCGCTCCGTGTGCCCCTCACCCTCCGTTAGCAGCTCCAAAAACTGTTGGGCGGCTGAGAAGCGCGGCCGCCGAAGAATCGGCCTCTTTAAAGGAGCCGCGGCCGCCATCTTCCCCTACGCGGGGCTCCGGGTTCCGACCTGGGGGCCGGACAGTGAGGTCGGTGTGCGGCGGCGGGAGGGGCTCGCTCTGGGAAGGTAGTGAGCCCACATCTGGGCCCTGCTTTACCCTTTGCTCCCTCCTCCTCCCCCCTCTCTCACCAAGGATCCCCCCGCTTACATGGGGGGGCAGAGGGAATCAGAGAACTAGCTGCCAGGAACCCCTGAAGGTGCCCCCTCCTTATTGTCCGGCGGGGAGGCGTGCTCCCCTAGAGAGGAACCGGGGGCCGCAGGAGGAACTCGAGGCCACAACCTATGAGGCACATGCGCGGCCGGACTGGACCAGGCCTAGACATGATTTGCGACGAGTGGCGCCGCCCCACTGTGTAAGCGCCGGACTGCTGCAGAGGATCTGTGTGCGCCCGGAGCTCGCTCGGTGCGCACCTACGAGAAGGATCTTCTTCCCCCCCCATTTTGTCAGAGGATCCAGGGCTCGGGACTAGTCGCCAGCCAGGGAATCGGTAGGGGCACGTGGGCCTTGCCCCCCCCCGCCTCTCTCCTGCCCACGCTGGTTGATGGGCCCAGCAACGGGGATCCCCTGCCCGCTGGAACCAGAACCTATCTTAAAGACCAACAGGAGGGCCGAAATCCCAAAAATTGAAGTGCACACCTGCGCTGGCCCGTGAGGACATACAGCCCCCCCCTGCTCGAACGGCCCAGGGATCGTGGGTGACCGCGTGGGTGCAAGAGGAACGAGGACACACGCAAAAGAGGCACGGGTGTGCCACCAACGAACTCAGCCGTTTGGTTGTACCCGGTGGAGCAGTATACCCACTTAAAGGACAAGTACAGACATGGCAAAATGTCCGGGAAGTCCAAATCGGCGAAAAGCCAGGACCGGAACACGCACGGACCGGCACCTGGCGATCAACAACTTATACCCACCCTGCAGTCGCTGGAATCCACACTCCAGGCCCACTCCTCAAAATTCGAGAAAGTGCTACAGGCAATCATGGACACTAAGGGGGTCATTCCGACCCTGGCGGTCCATGACCGCCAGGGCCGGGGACCGCGGAAGCACCGCCAACAGGCTGGCGGTGCTTCCTGGGCCATTCTGACCGCGGCGCTAAAGCCGCGGTCAGAAAAGGGCAACCAGCGGTTTCCCGCCGGTTTACCCCTGGCCCAGGGAATCCTCCATGGCGGCGCTGCTTGCAGCGCCGCCATGGGGATTCCGACCCCCTTCCCGCCATCCTGTTCCTGGCGGTTTTTACCGCCAGGAACAGGATGGCGGGAACAGGTGTCGTGGGGCCCCTGGGGGCCCCTGCACTGCCCATGCCACTGGCATGCCAAGTGCAGGGGCCCCCTAACAGGGCCCCATAAAGATTTTCAGTGTCTGCTTGGCAGACACTGAAAATCGCGACGGGTGCCACTGCACCCGTCGCACCCCTACAACTCCGCCGGCTCCATTCGGAGCCGGCTTCATTGTTGAGGGGGGTTTCCTGCTGGGCCGGTGGGCGGCCTTCTGGCGGTCACCCGCCGGCCCAGCGGGAAAGCCAGAATGGCCGCCGCGGTCTTTTGACCGCAGTGCGGTCATTCGGCGGTTCCCTCCAGGCGGGCGGCTCCCGCCGCCCGCCGGTGTCAGAATGACCCCCTAAATCCTCACTGGAGAGCAGGATAGACACGGTGTCGCAATATCTGAACATTCTTAGAGTAGACCATCGCAAATTATCCGAAAAAGTGAAGTCAACGGAAGAGGCGCTAAACGAACTGACCCCCACAGTAGCGGACAACCAAAAACAAATTCTCCGCTTGGATGCAGAAGTAAAGACACTGCTGAGAAGAGAAGAGGAGGCGGAGGGCAGGTCCCGCCGTAACAACATACGATTCCTCAGATTCCCTGAAAAATCACTGGATCAAAACTCAGAACTCTTGCTTGAACACTGGTTAATTAAAGAGGTCCTGAATGGAGCCCCATCGAAATTCTTCTCGGAATAAAGAGCGCACAGGATCCCTGGACGTTCCACAGTGCCGGGCCAACCCCCAAGACCGTTGATAGCCAGGTTCCTGAATTTCAGAGACCGTGATGCTATACTACAACAGTTCCGCAACAAAGGCCCATTCAAGTACGAGGACTCAATTGTTCACGCTTATCCAGACTTCACTCAAAAAGGGGAAAAACAACGTAACTCTTATGCCGAAATAAAGCAACGCCTCCGTGAACATGATATAAAGTACGCACTACTATTCCCCACCAAATTAAGAGTATCAACAGACGAACGCACCCACGTGTTCACCTCACCGGAGGATGCCTGGACGTGGATGCATGCCAAGGGGCTCGCCCACCCCCGTGAAGCAACCGGCACCTACGAGAACTGGTCAACGACATCGTCACGGAAACGCTCCAAGAGGCGTCCCACGGGACAACCCACGGAGAAACAGGCCGCAGAAGAGAGAGCTAGGGTCCTGAAAGAAACTCCCCTGTTGACACAGAACTCCTTTGAGACTCTCAGGACACACCCGGAGGAAGGCTCGGAGTCGGATTCGATCAGCTCGGATTCCACATTAACGGAAGCGCTGAGGGGCCCGGAGCTTACCCCCAGGACCGCAGATACACTTTGAATGAGTATCACTGACCCACCCCCGTTGGGACCGGCTGCCACAGTCGAGGAGTAGAACTGAACTTTGCGTGCCCCACCCGAAGTGGGTGGCTATCTCACCTGAACTCATGTATCTTTTTTCTATTCTTGGAGATAGTTCCTATACCCAAATTGCGCGTAGCTGGCGGCGGGAGCGCGGCGGGGGGGGGGAAGAATCAGCTCGCCCCAGGAGCGCACCAAACCATCCGCAGACCGGGCCTGCAGAAGGATGCGAGCCCCATAACGAGCCACACCCGGACAGTATTATTGCTCCCCCACAGATATCCACATGGACACAGTTCTGTTCGCACTCCAATGGGGTGTGTAGTTTGTTGCAAGTTCACAGTTGGGGACGGGATCCAGTTGGGGAGGGAAAGAGGGTAATTGCTAGTTTGTACACTACAGGTCTGCTTACAACACAGCGAACACTGCCAGGATCGGGGGTCCGACTGCTGATGCGACAGGGTCGGGGGGAACCGTCCGGGTCCTATTAGTAGGTAGAGTGCCAGATACACCCTCACAAAACAAAACATGGCCCAACCCACAGCCTACAGTACACATAAATATGACATAGTCACCTGGAATGTCAGGGGACTCGGGACCCCGAGCAAAAGGTCCAGGGTGCATGCACGACTTAAACGCCAGGGCATACATATCGCAATCCTACAAGAGACCCACCTGCAAGACCCAGACCTGCAAGAACTGCGGAGTAAATGGGGGGGACAGATTGTAGGCACATCTTACTCAACTTTCGCGAGGGGGGTTTTCATATGGATAGCAGGGAGCGTCCCCTTCCTCCAAACATCATACAGGATAGACCAGGGAGGCAGGTATGTGGTAGTGGAGGGTAGATTAGACGGCAAACAACTATCACTTATAGGGATATATGCTCCCAATAACGCGCTGCCCGAATTCATGAGCACGCTCACCCCAGCATTACTAGTGAACCCCGAAACACCTGCCATATGGGGTGGAGACTTTAATTGTACGCCGGACCTAGCGTTGGACAGGTCTAACCCCCCCACACACAGGACAGCTAATAGATATCCCGGACGCCCACTGCCAACATGGGCCAGTGACATGGGCCTCCATGACATATGGCGCGTGAAGCATCCACTACACAGGGAATACTCATTCTACTCAATACCACATAAGATGCACACCAGGATAGATTTATTGTGGGGTACTCAGGAAATCTGCACAATAACCAGCGGGATTGAATACCTAGCTAAGACACTATCGGACCACTCACCGCTTAAAATAACTCTGGACTGGGGTAGGAAGCGCCAAACAATCCCAACATGGAGGCTACAAGTGGAAGCCCTACACGACCCAGCATTCACAGACACACTGAGAACAGCGCTAAAACAGTACTGGGAATTAAACACTGGCACCACAAATTTAAGAGCAGTGGAGTGGGACGCACACAAAGTAGTGATTCGTGGCCACTGTATCTCTACTACATGGGGGGTGAGACGTACACTCCATGCAGAGGTCAGCAAGCTGGAGAAGAAACTAAGAGCACTAGAAAATGCAGTAGCCCGCAACAAAACACCATACACAACATCAAAAGATGAGCGCGCAGAATATGCCACCGCCGATGCCACACTACGCCTTCACGATCACAAATACCACTTGACCGACTACAAATGGAAGGCGACAGATCGGGTAGGCTACTTGCATGGCTCCTGCGTGAGGACCGGCAGCGCCCCCCAATCGGGGCAATAGAGATAGGCACAGGCGTACTGGCAACCACACAGGAAGAAATAAACGATGCGTTCAGGGAATATTATACAAAATTATACGCTAAACGTACATCATGCACTACCCAACAACTCAGGTCCTTTCTGGCGGACTCACCCCTGCCCCAACTTACACAAGCAGACAGAGAGATACTAGAGGCCCCCCTGACATTAGGAGAACTTAATAAGGCCCTTGAACAACTACCTAGGAATAAAGCTCCAGGTGCAGACGGCCTGCCATCAGAATACTATTCTACCTTCGCGACACACCTTAACGCGCACCTCCTGAAAGTGTTTGAAGAGGCAGGGGTCAACGGGACTCTACCCCCCACAATGAGGGAGGCAATGATAGTGGTCCTCCCGAAGCAAGGGCGTGACCCCACTGACGTTAAATCCTACAGACACCTATCATTGCTAAATCTAGACTAAAAAATACTTGGTAAAATTCTGGCCAACAGGTTAGCTCCCTACATGCACACTCTGGTAAACGAAGATCAGAACGGATTCATTCCAAAGCGCAACACCTTTCTTAACATTCAGAGGCTGCTAAGCGCAATGGGCGACACTCCCCCGAACGCATCTGAGGAAGCGGTGATTTCACTTGACATCGAAAAAGCGTTCGATACACTAGAATGGGATTTTTTGTTTGCCACCATGCAGTAAATGGGTATTGGCCCAAAATTTACATGCTGGGTACGCATACTGTACACTGACCCACAGGCCAGGGTGAAAACAAGTGGAGTCATATCAGGGAGCTTCTCGATCAGCAGGGGTACAAGACAGGGATGCCTCCTATCCCCAATCTTATTCGCCCTGGCGATGGAACCACTGGCCGCACGCGTTCGTGCAAAAAAAGAAGAATGGGGGGTAGTAAGGAGCGGGACCTTCCACGCCATATCGCTATACGCAGACGATGCCTTGATATACATACGCAGAGGGGAGGAGGTGTTGCCCCCGGTGATGTCGCTGCTGTCTGAGTTTGGAGGGATCTCCGGCCTAATAGTCAACTGGGAAAAATCCTGTATAGTCCCGCTCACCAGTTCACCCTCAGCGAAACAAGAGAATGCCCCGTCAGGCCACCTAAAATGGTGCTTTGACACATTTAAATACCTAGGGGTCAACATCTACCACAGAGCAGAGGACTTCAGGGATGGTAATCTGGGGAGAGCGGTGACCTCCATGAAGGTCTCAATGCGATTCTGGAATAAACTACCACTTTCACCATTGGGCAAGGTGGCCTTAGCAAACATGCTGATACTACCTAGATGGTTGTATCACTTAGCGGCCTTGCCAATCATTATTCCCAAAAGCTTTTTCAACAGTCTGAACACTATCCTATTGCAACTTGTGTGGGGAGAGGGCAGAAGGCGGGTCGCACTCACCACGCTACATTATCCGGTGGCTGCGGAAGGGTTGGGCGCCCCAAACTTTGAGCTCTATTCCGCGGCCGCACAGTTGCAGTGGATACTAAATTGGATCCATAGACCCAGCTCAGCGGAATCTATTTGGCTGAAATCCCGACTTCAGGGAGTCCCCCTGCTTGTATGGCTTACGAACAAGCAGGCCAAAAGCCCACGCGAAAACCCACTGATGGCATCGGCACACGCATGCTGGAAGAGGTATATTCAAAAAGACGCAAAAGAACTTCCCTACTCACCGCTTCTCCCGCTAGAACGGCTTCCCGGGTGGGCGGAGACTGGATCACATTCGCCCACAACCTGGATAGATGCAGGTATAAATACAGTGGGAGACTGCTTCGAGGAAGGAAAATTAATGTCCTTTGAATCCATGCAGGCCCTCACAGCGGTCAGCCCGGGACAATTCCTGGCCTACCACGCTATATGCCACGCAATTAGAAAAACATGGGCGTCTGGTGATCTAGAGCCAGACACCTCAGCTACCCTGCATCATATGCTGAGCTGCAATACCCAAGCAAAAGCAGTCTCAAACTCATATAAACTCCTGAACAAGCCCCCGGAATCCAACTTGCAAAAAGCTTGGGAGAGGTGGAACGCCGTACTGCCTACCCCGATCTCAAAGGCAGAATGGCCAAAAGCCCTGAGCCACACCTGTGAGGTCTCAAGAAACCCCAGATTCCGATACACACAGTTTAATTACATACATCAGACATATTTAGCACCAGCCAGGATCAAACGGATGTTTCCCGGGACGGACCCGGCCTGCCCCAGATGCAAAACACCAGTAGCTCAGTTTTATCACATGGTCTGGTAGTGCACAGGGATACAAGGGGAATGGACTGGGGTGGTTAAAGCATTAACAGAAATGACGGGTCTCGACCTGGACGCGAGTCCCAAGTCCTGCCTACTTGGCCTCAGGACAAGGATGAAAAAACACAAACACTTACAAAGGTTTGTAGACCTAGCTTATGCAATGTACAAAAGACTAATAGCCATGAACTGGAAGGCCCCCAATGCACCCGACCTGAAAGCCTGGCTCACCCTCACGCTACATTGGACCCGCGCTGAGTACCAGGCACTAATGAACCTAGCGGGAGGGGGACTGCGACACGCGGGCTGCGAAACTTGGAGCACGTTAGTTTCTAGGCTAGACGCAAAAAACAATGAAAGGCCCCCTTGAACCGTGGACAGCCGCAACTACCCAGGCGGTCGCGGGCTCGGATCCGGCTACAATGCAGCACTCTTTCAGGGGATGCACACACACCCATCAACAATGGCTCAACTTTACTGATAATACACCAAAACCCCAAGAGCACACACGTCAAGTAGTACCCACAGACCAGTACGCCCAATCAATAGACACCATCACCTTGGCGTTTCGCGCCTCCTCCCTCCCACCCCTCCTTCCTTTCCCCTCCCCTCCCCGCGCGGAGGTCGGGCCCCACCTTAGGCGTCGTCGGATCCCCTCCACAATGGAATGCGCTAAACATTTGCGTCGGCAAAACCCCAAAATACTGATTAGACTTTGCAGACCTGGAAGTGTACGAATGTCTTTAGTTGTTTGTTAACCTTAATCTGTGAGAAGCTAACGATCTACTGAAACCATCAACATCCTGTCATTGATAACACTTGTATGTAGGACAATGTATGGTTCTCTTGAAAAATCAATAAAAACATGTTATAAAAATAAAAAAACAATACATCACCCTAAACTCCGCCACCTGAGTGTGTGACATGGAACATGCAGGGCCTCAATGATAGGCGCAAGGCGAGACAGGGCCTAACATTTTTAAAGAGACATGGTGCACTCCAGGAATTGCACCCAACAGAGTGGACACCGGTGCACTTATGGGCAGGGTGGGTCGGTGAACGCACATTGCGTACCATTCCAACTATGTGCGTGTAGTGACCATGTTAATACCTATGGGGCTGCCTTGGCACATGTGCCAGGATCTCTGTGACCAACTAGGGCAATGTGTTATGCTATCAGGCACATTGCAGGGACACCTGCTCAGGCTTATTGCCATATATGGTCCTAATGTAGATGACCCTTGCTTCTTAATACAGATCTGGAGGTGGTGGGCAACCTTGGGCCTGGGGCGTTGCTGTGGGGGGTGAATTTAACATAGTCTTAGATCCTGTTGCGGATAGATCAAGTGACTCTAGACATCTCCACCTGAATGCCGCTGCACAACTGCAACTCACCATGGTAGATAATGACCTCATTGATCTCTGGCGCTCCCAGCATGGAGACAGTGTGGAGGGAATGTGTGTGGTAACTACACACACAACATGGTCAAGAATAGATTACTGGCTAGCTAAGCATGATATAGATGCATGGATGACCCACGCATCCCACTTGCCGCGTACACTATCTGATCATTCACCAGTGCTACTAGAGATGGCCTCCACACCCCGAACTATACAATTTGTGCTTTTAAATGGCATCTCTCGTCTGGGGCACTTCGTGATCAAGTGTTCAGGGATGAGGTTAGAACCATGATTGTAAAGTATTTTGAGCTCCATGCTGGCACAGTCACCTCTCCATCCACGCTATGGCAGGCTTTCAAAGTAGTCATCCAATTGGTGTGTATCGTAAAGCAGGCAGGTGTAAAAGACCTCTAATGCCTCGAGGTTGAGATCCATGCGCTGGAATTACAGTACTCTGTGAACTGTGACGCTGGTAGCCATTCATGGAAAACTCACTGAGTTTGAGGACCCATTATTTAGGGAAGGAGGCCCATGACAGACGCCATGGCGAGGGCGAGAGGGCAGGAAAAACACTTGCTAACGTTGTACTCAAACCATGGGTGAGTGACTACATTGATGACTTGCATGACTACCATCACTTTGCGCATGCTGGTATTGAGGCAATACAGAGAGATATTACTAGCTTGCACTCCACGCTATACACGTCTGAACATGCTGTAACATCTTCCGACTTTGTATCTTCGATTCAGTGCAATTGCTTTAGCTCAAAGAGGGACACTGTAGATTCTTAGACGAGCCTTTCACAGTGGAGGAGGTGAACCAGGTTATAAGTGCCATGTCTGGAGATAAGGCCACCAGCTTAGATGGCCTTACTGCCGCTTTTCACAAGGAGTTTGCTCAGATCCTTGCTCCTCATCTCCTCGCCATACACAAGGAATCCTTGATAACTCAGATCTCCCTACCTCCCTGTGGGAAGCGTTAATTGTCACTATTTTGAAGTCGGATAAGGATCCACAGCGATGTGATTCATACAGACCACTATCCATGATCAACACAAACAATAAAATCCTGGCCTAGAGACTGCTCCCGCTTTTGCCACTAATTACCCAACACAACCAATCAGGCTTTGTGCCAGGAAGATCAACAGCCCACGATCGCTGTACTTTTTTCACAATCTTGCATACTTTTGATCCAGCGACTGAAGGCAGTTGCATTTTTCCTAGACGTGACTAAGGCGTTTGACTCACTTGAGTGGCCATACATTTTCACAATGTTGTCCCGCCTTGGAATTAGCTCCTGGTTTAGCTCACTGATCAGCCTCCTCTACACACTGTAAGTCGCCTGACTGGGGGTGAACAGAGTAATCACCCCCATCCTTCCCAATATCATGAGGCACTCGTCAAGGGTGCCCATTGTCACCCATTCTGTTCACTATAGCCATTGAGCCCCTCGCAGCTCAGCTCAGACAGCATCACTCACATTGTGGTCTGGCCTTTATGCCCTGTCGGGTGTTGGTGTCCATGTATGTGGATGATGTAATGGTATATGTATAGAACCCTCGAGATAACCTAAACACACAGATCAGAGAATTTATCATGTTTGGAGGCATTGCAGACATAACTATTAAATGGGCCAAGTCGATATTGTTCCCACTGACAGACGTGACAGAGGTATTCCCATCGGAATTCCTGCTTTGATTGGCAAAGGGACCTGTCAGGTACCTGGGTGTTTGGTTGAGCCGGGATTTGGATGAGCTGTGGAAAGGGAATTATGGGCAATTGATGTCCTGGCTGGAGGAGCGAGTGGAGACCTGGTTGAGGCTTCTGTTGTATCTTACTAGTAGACTAGCCATCACTAAGATGGTGGTGCTCCCCAAGTTCCTCTATCTGTTTCTCAGTTTGCCTTTGCCATTACCGCTGTATGTCATGAGACAGCTCTGGTCACACTTGGTGGCCCTCGCTAGGACAAGGAAGCAGCTGCGGATAGGGTGGGAGGTCTTGACTCTCCCCTTTGAAAAAAGAGGACTGGGAGCGCTAGACATGGATCTGATTACTTTAGTGCCCAGGTGCAGTTCGCTCACTACTAGCTTTATCCTATGCAGTTCCAGGCACATACAGCACCTGTCCCCTCAGGATGGCATAATACCTTGATCTCAGGATTCCAAGTAAGAGGATACTATGGTCTGTACAATATGGGCATGGAGCGAACTCAGGTGGTGTGCTTGGTTAAGCAGCCTACTCTCCCCATTGATTCTGATTATCGGGCACCCCTCTTTGGCAATCACTTTCAATACAGTTACCTGGTCCAGGCTGCGTCTCCTGCAACTGACAACAATGGGAACCCTCTACCTTGACGGCATCTTTGTCGAGCCACAGCAGGCCCTACAGGGCCTAAACGTCACATTTCTGGATATATTTACATACTACCAGCTGTGAGCTGCCATACGAGCAATCCATGACTCTTTTCCAACAACCTCACCCACGTTCCAGGCACTGGAGGTGACCCATGCAAATCCCTCCTCACACAAGCTGATTATGAGGCTCTACGCTGGCATGCAGGAGACGTGCCGGTTCGGGTCCCTTGGGCCCAACAGTCATGGTCTGATGACCTTGAGACCCCTATCACTAAAGATTAATGGAAGTTCTGCTGTGCTCAGTCTGAGCATTCTCCCCTACCTACAGGCTGTGTCTAGTCCATTTTAAACACTTACACAGGTTTCACCGCACTCTGACGCAAATGTACAGGATGGGTCTGACTGAGAGTGCGGGCTGTACCTGCTGTGCAGCTTTTTGCACTGACTTCCTTTTCCCTTACATAGACCAGCCCGGAAGTGAGGTATTTCTGATACACTGTCCTTGATACTATTAATGAGATCACATGGCACACTCTGGAGTCCTCCCCAAGTGTTGGTCTGTTGGGTTATTGAAGGACGTCCCTTCAGAGGTGGGCAAGTTGATCCCGCTTTACAGTTTCTAGTGAAATGACAGATGGAAATGCATTGGTGGTGGCAGCCTCCGCCACAGAAAACAGGATAGCTTCAAGATACGGCCTACTGCCAGGAACAGTTAACCGCTTATTTGGAATTGATGCTTGCAAAATTGCGTTCCAAAGATGTATGGTCCCCACTGGAGACATTCCTTAGTAAGCAGATGACAATGTGACTGCTCGCCTAGAGGCAGAGGCAGCTAGGTGCCAGATGGATAGATCTGGTAAGGGCCCTATCCGTTGGGCAATACATGAGCCCACTAAACCAATGTGCGAGCCTCAGTGAGAGGTTCACTTCGTTTTACCCTAAAACGGCGATTGGGGTCTGAACATCAGGTCAATTGGAACATGGCCTACATTGCTGACCGGCTTCCCTTCACTTCCCTCCTCTCCCTCTCCTCCTTGTTATATTCGAGGAGAGTGCAGAAGTTATAATACAATCTATTAGTCAAAGTTCATTTGATGCTAGACATTGTACTACTCATGTCTCTCCCTGCTGCGATATGCATGTTGCACCTTGCTGAACTGATTTAAAATGTGCAATAAAAAAATATTTTTAAAAACTCAATACATTGAAAAATATGACATTGTCATGGGAGAGGAATGTGGGGGGTCATTGGAAAACCTTCACTGCATACATCGCTGGCAATATCGCATCTAGACCACTGTGTTCAGTTATAATGGCCACATCCCCAGGAGAGGAAATATATATTTCAGTCAGTAAAAAGACAAGGATTAAAAATGGCAGTACATTTAACTACACTTCCTATGAAGAAAGGTATACGAGTGAAAGAGTGTGTACACTGAAGGGGAAGAGAATGAGTAGAAGTACAAGAAATATTAAAATTCACACAGTATTTTGTGTCACCTGAGTTCGACTTAGGTGGACAAGAACTGCCACCTTTGAGTGCAAAAGAAATAACGTTATTCATAGAATCATACTATATGGATATTCAACCCACAGAAAGAATCTACAACCTCAGAAAAACCACAAGTCTGGAAGAATTTATGCAGTTGTTCTTTTAGGACTGGATAAGGAAACACAAATGTCCTCCTCGGGAGAAGGAGGGAGATGACAATTGAGAAAGCAGGGAAAATAAACAGTCATATATCTGTGGGTCTTTATCAACATTACCAATAGCTTTCAAACTTGTTTTGCACATTTAACTTTGATGCACCAAAAGCTGGACTAAAGGGCCAGATGTATCAAAGGGGTTTACCCATTTTGTGTCTATGGGAAAATGTGTTCATACATATGGCCCTAAGTGTACCGGATTGGTGTGTGAAACACCAGTAAACACTCGCGTGTTTACTGAGGGTTTAGGGGAAGTAATTGTACACAAAGAAAACATGGACTGCAATGTTTGTGGATTCGAAATAAGTAGTAATTATATAAACATTGTAGACGTAAGCTCATGATATATAAGGTTACTACTTTTCCAGCCCTAGAAATTAGCACAGAAGGGAAGCATGTGAAGACAGAAGTGTTCTCAAAGAAGCACACGCCACAATATATGGCTACATGAGGTGCAGATCTAAAGCTAACTGAGAAGTTATTTTTTTTACAAAAAGGCAGAGACTGCACGAATAACAGCAACAAAGTCAGTAAATGTAGGACGGCATCGCGTAGAGAAGAGCCGAATAAAGTCATAAAAATGCTGTAAAATCCAGAGTGAATATTAGGATTATATGATCAGGAAGGATACAAGAAGGCAGATAGGGCTTATAGTTTTACAAATTCATTATATGAATGAATGAAGGAGAAGTTGTAGGCCTTAAGTGGAAATTCATCTTTTGGCACAAGACTGACTCGGAGTGCCACCCGTGCACAGAGCAGCCAACCAGAAATATGAAGTGAATTCATAACGACCCATGACTTCCTCAAATGAGCATCTGCGACTGGGATTAGGTTGGAGGCCAGAAAAGGGTTTTCACTACCTGGTACTCACGTTTCTTCTGGTCCTCATCAGCCGCTGGTATTTCAAGAATCTCCTCCTGTAGCCCATTTGCTTGCTTTCCTGATTCAAAGTTGTCCATGAGCTGGTCTGCGAACTGGTTGGTACTGGCAAGGTTGGCCTCAGTTTGACTTGTTTCCTGGAGGTCAAAAGCTTGGTTCAAGCTCCCTTTTAGTTGTTTACAGTGATAGTCGTCCAGCTCCTCTGGGGCTGACTGTTCACAAAACTTCTTCTCTGAACTGTACAGCTGATCCAGGACTGCCTGAGCAATCGGAACCATCATGGCCGTGGTGGCTGTGTTGCTGATCCACATGGATAGGAAAGCAGTGACTAACATGAAGCCCAGCATTAAGCTGCAATCAAGACAGACAGCATAGAACGTTATCAGACATACAGAATTAACAACGATAGGCTCTATTCAAGAAATCACATTGGTATCTACACCTGAGATTACTAGTACAGTTGAGGTATGTAAATTTGGGATGCAACATTTCACAGGAATTCTAGTAATTCTTTCAGTGTTGCCTGAAAGTGAAGAATTACTGCAGAAATCTGGAATACCGCCTACAGCTCCAGTGGTAATGCCTCATTTTCAGTATAACGTTGGTGAGTGTGCAAAATAAGCTCTTAGAGATTTCTTGAAGGGATCTGACCCTGTACCATTACCTGGGCGACCCCACCATCACAGTGCAAAGTGTGGAAGTAATCGAAGTGCCAGTGCTGAAGAGTCTGCAGCCACTGTGAAGAGGGTCAGGTTGTCAAGCTCACAAAGGAAGGGAGCCCCTACTTCTTACCCCAAAGTAGCAAATGGCTCTCCTATTGACCTGTAAAACACTGGGCCTCCACACCTTGCTGGAATAGGGTCAGCATATAGCCTCGAGGGCTTGAAGTGCGCTTGGCAGTCAGGCATGAAATATATAGATATCGAAAACAAAATACTTGCGTAGACTTTCAAGGTGTAGATAGGAAGGCTTCAGTACCTGATATAGAGCCCATGCCACCCACAATCCACTGGCAGTAGGTTTAACTCACAGAGCTGGTTTGACCCCGACGATCAGGAGCAAGCGCAGGGCAATGCGCTTATGCAGGTTCCATTGTTCCACTGCAATAGCTACCAGTAACCCACCAATGAAGAGCATGTTAGTGTCCTTTAAGTACTGGGCACAGACCTGAAAGAGGAGAACAAGAAGTAAGAGACTGTATGAATAAAGGTGTAGCAAGTCCAATAGAGCTTACAAAAAGTAGCTACTGGGCTACGGAATGTTATGAAACGTGGCACCAAAATGTGCTCACCAGACAGATGGCACTGGATTAGGCAGTTGTTGCAGATCACATTGACCTGGTAAAAGTGGTAGGAGTCATATTATTACAGCTGGCACTGATCAAATCAGCACATCAGAAGAGGGAATCAATCTTGTGGATCTTGTACATTTCTAATTGGAAGAACTAGATTACACTGTGCATTTTAGTGCAGGTTTATGGTCCATTGACAAAATTACCACGGATAATACTGTCAGGGATGTGGCTAGTGGCTCACAGGGCTGGCTCAAATGGAAATGGATTGTGAAAACCTGGCAAAGGTATTGCAGGGGCTGATTAAGTGAGCTCATACATTGCTTCTCTGGTTCTTAGTAGAGTTAGCACAGATGGCACGAAATGTGGCAGATCAAAAACAGAGTGCATCATACTTGGCATGACATATACAGGTGGCATCATGCCTGAATGAGCTGTTGTAGATGACACCTGGTCTTACTGAGCAGTCACAGATGTTACTGATGGGTAAATGTGCATGGTTGGTCCTGATATGGCAATTATGTGCAGGGTGTCACAGTTTTAAGTGAATCTTCAATAGTTTTTAATCTCACTTGCCTCCTGGTCTGAGCATAATCCAGGAACGATTATTCTTGTTTTTTCAATTTGATGCTCATAATGTCAACTCTCTAATGCCTTAATTTTAATGGCGTATGTATATCAGGAATGGAGAACTGGACATCAGTACAATTTATACATTTGCATCATGTTGTGATGGACAAAAAATTCTCTTTGATACTTCTAAATTTGTGTCCTTACATATTGGACGCGTGCCCACACAAGCGTATTACTCTTTGTAGATGCCTGAAACCTCTTTTATTTACAGTAGTGTAAGCCACATTAACAAGGGGGACTTGGGAGAGGCCGACTCTCGGGTTAGTTTGGGGCATGGAGCAGCTCAGGGCTGCATCTTGGGCTTTTTGGGCTAGCTTTGGGCTATGTTGGGCTGTATACTATATAGGTGGCCATTTTTAGGCACTAGCCACGATTTTAGGTAAAACATTTCACTGGCTGGTAGTAGTGTAGGACCTGTTTTTTCTTAGGCATTTCAATGGTCGTTGAGGGGCTTAAGCTTGCCTTGTAAACTATAATTTAGCTCACTAGTGTTAGCGGTGTTAAAGAGTAGTGTCTCTTACTGTGATGGCCTTGATAGGTGATGAGTCAGTGGCGCAGATCGTGGAGCTCCTGTGGGAGGCTGGGTGACCCGATCTGTTGGTTGGGGGCACCAGGGTCGCAGGTCGCCTCACGAGGAGGGCGTCCACGGGGGTAGCGGCGGTGGTGCAGGCGTGTGCACCGCTGTCTCTCTGGGGAAGGAGGTAAGCGCGCGAGCATGCTTGAGTATGCGTAGAGCGGCCTCGCCAATGCGGGCATTGAGGTGGGGAGGAGGGCCACGGAGAGCGCTGCCCACTATGCACTGGGCCTCTTTGGGCTTAGTGGAGGAGCGGGTGAGTGATGAGAGGCTTTGGGGGCAGAGCCAAGTGATGGCAGGATGGCCAGGATGGCTCCTGGCTGAAAAGAGCATCAAAATGCCGCAAACAGCGACTATAGCGCGCTGCTCGCCGAAAATGAATGCATACATGACAGGGGGGGCAGGAGGGCCTCCATTAATATTAGGGACCTGGCCCCCAGAGGTAGGGTGATGGTAAGGGCAGCCTGGAGGTGGTCAGGGAAGGGGAGAAAAAGCAGATATTTAATGAGGAGGAAGAGAAAGGCTACATGCAGGAAGGGATAAGTAGTGAGAAAGTAAAGGGGTTCACTAAAGCAAGGGAAAGGGTGGATACAGGTGCATGAGATGAAAACCTTCAAGGTGATAAGGAGGAGGTTGAAGAGCAGGAAGGGGTGAGCATGTTGCGGAGGGAAGGATGCTTAGATAGGGTGCCTGGGGGAGCGAAGGAGCACTTGGCCATAAACGTATCACAAATGCCCTGAGCTAGGCATTCTGGCCGTGGGGTGAAAGGATACCTACAGGCCTTGGAGTGGAGTGATGTAGAGAAAGGAGAGGATAGGCGGAATCAGAGTACTGGAATTGACCTTGGTGTGGGAACAGTGGAAGACAGTGGACAGGGGGTAAAGCAGTTGAAAGTTTACGCAAGGAAAAAAGCGGCGCAAGTCAATAGTTGGGGGGGTTGATGTGATGGGTAGGGTTATACACAGTGAGGGATTAAAGGAAGAGGAACGCCCTGTATGGCTCAAATTGACAGCCAGTACACTAGATCTGACCCTTGTTTTTCAGACACCGGACTGCGGCAATGACAAGGACATGGGGGGCGTCCAGTATGACCCCAAGACCCCGAAAGGAAGGAAACGTGTGACTCTGGACGACCAGGCAGACACTTCCGCATGAAGGCCTAGTATGACCTCTGCAGTGCACTGGGCCTGGCACGTGTCAGGGTAGAGGGAGGGAGGGTATGGTATGGTCCACCCCCATCAGGAGACTGGCAGAGCGGGAGGTGGGTTATATTCAAGGCAGCAGTGGCAGGCGGCACATTCTGCCACAGTAACAACATATGAAAATGAGGGAGAAAGGGTCAATTTAGACTACGAGGAAGACAGTCTGGAGGAGGGTGAATTGGTTAAGAATGAAGGACAGAAAGGGGAGGAAGAAAAATGGTGGGCACAGGAAGGAGAAGGGGGGCGGGCTACTCTCATGACTCTTCAGGTCCTATGTTGCAGGATCGTCAGGTGACAGAGGTATCCACACAGGGGCACATCCGGAATTCTAGAAGGAACCAGATGGCGAAGAGGAGGGCTCCAGTACAGGCGCCGATGCTGATGCCAGGTAAGGCCAGTGCAAAGGGGCAAAAAAGGGCAGTCATGGTTTCAGTCGGGGTGGACACTATCAGGAAAGTTCAGATTAATTATGGGGCATATGCCTAGGCACAATATGATGACGAGTTTCGTGCACGAATGGCGGTAGATCCTGAAATACAATGGGTTAAGGTTGACTCTGATTTGTGGCATCACACAATGGATCCAGCCAAGTTCGGTAAGACCATTTTCACGGCCAGTGGGTTGCCCATTGTGTATCAGCCCTTTCAGGGGCACCCTACTCGGGGAGGGGTGGGGAACACAGACAAAGGGCAGACTGGACAAGCGGGGACTTTAATAAAGGTCTTTGCACAAGGGAATACTGCAAGTTTTGGCACAAATGCTATAGGTGCGCGGGTAGACATGCCTTGGTGCACTGCTATGGTGCCGGGGGATAAGGAATGGGAGGTTGTATTGCGCTCTTACCCGGCTGAAGCAGTGTTCTAGGTAAGACGCCTGGGAAAGAATGATCTAGTGGTCGAAAAGGAGATAGCATTGATGCGGAAAATGAAAGACGACATTTTTGTAATTCAAAAACAGTGGTCAGGGACACATGTAATTTGGACAGAGTTTATTCAACGCAGAGAGTGGAGGGGGGCCGTCAAACCAGCCTCCACAGAAAACACTTGGCAGAAGATAAATAAGGAATTGACTATTTGTAGGAGAAACAATTTAGGGAGAATAGAACACAAGGATTTGTCATAGGATACCGCTGAGTTTTTTCAAGGGGATGGAGTACATATGTCATTCATGGGGATGGACTTGTACCTCTTGCACTCAGGATGTGGTGGCTGAGGCATTGCACATACTCTGGGGAGGCTACATGTAGGTAAAGAGAGTTTTAGGCTCTTTACATCCTTCAGGTAGGTGATAGCAGGATCGAGAAGGGGGGCAGAAAAAGGGGAAGCAAAGCTTCACTTTTTCTGGGTGGCAGTTTTCCCAGAGAAGTTGGCATTGGTTAGCCAAGTTAATTGTTGTTTTTGGCAGCGGTGATCCTTACAGAAAGGGAACAGATAGGCAGGAGCACACCTGGGCGAGGCACAAAGTTTAAGGTTCAGTAACAAGTTTAATTAGTTTACAGGTTTACTAGTTACAGTTAAATGGGATGGGAGGATGAAAGCCTCAAAGGGGAAAATTTAACCCAAAGCAGGGGGTACAGCTTTGCAGTTTAAGTTGCAGGGGTGGGACATTTGTAGGGGAGGGGGGAAATTAGCTATTCAAGTGTATAGTGAGGTTTTAGTTTTGTAAGGCGTGAGGCCAGGTAAATGATGTGATGTGCACCAGTTTCAATAAAGCAGCCTTTTTCACACAACAAGGTGTCAGTGGTCTGTGCTGGTCTCCTATTTCCCAATAAGTCCAATTGAATACACCTGGTACTAATATTCTTGGAAACAATAGGCTCATTATTTCCCTTGTTGCAATCACTATAGAAATTACTACCTAGCTGCAACAACTATGGAGTATAGCACACTTGTAATATACAAGTATAAGTTTGATATGCAATAGCAAAAATATTCTCTCAAGATGGGGCCATGTACACCTGTTACACCAAAAACTGAACATGTATTTCCCATACTCATTTTTCTTAACATGAAAGTAACATTCTCTTTTTAATCCCTCAAGATGACGACAATTTATGCCTATCACACCACTAATGCTCCCATTTGTGCAATCCCCAGACTGATTCATTTTTATCGAATGAAAATGAAACTCCGCCAGTAATTATCGGAGGTACACTTACATTCTGCTTTTATACTGTTTACAAGTTGAACTAATGTAAATGTATTTCATTACAATGTTGGAACCATCTGATGGACTTAAAGTGGACCAGGTATCAGACCCTGCAGTTATTAACAACTAACAGGGCCCATCAGGTCCTGTATTCATGTATCTAACATTACAGGCACAAACACTGATGGATTTCTCAACAGTGACGCCCTTAAAAATCCATGTCGACAATGCAGTTGCTGGTTGCATTTCCAATTTCTTACTTCTTACTTCATCTTGCATTCCCTAGGATGATTTGATATTATCAGATGTGTTTCTGTAGTCATTTTGAAAAGGGCATATACTTTGAACTGAGTTGACTTTAGCCTGAAAGGGGCGGGTCCCTGGGCCTAAAACTACCTATGAGGCACGTCTGCACCATCTGCCTGCCACCCTCCCTCCTTCCAAAAAGAAACGTACAAAAAAAACCAAACGCTTGCTGTGATGTCCTGGGGTGCTTTAAACTCCTTAATTGACATCGGTAACTCAGAATCTCCAAAGAGGCCCCTGGAAAAGTGAATTTCTGTCTCACCTGTGTATGTATGTGTATAGTGTATGTGTATACACACACCGTACAATACCAATTATTACTTTGTACAACTTCAACAAAGGAGCCGACACTTGCATGGTTTTTGCTTTTACTTGCTTTATTGCATGCTGCTTACTTACCCATCAGACACGTTTCGAACACATCCGCAGCCTTGATCACTGACAGCGAAGCCCCATTTTGTGTACGTATTTACATCAGTGTTGACATGTGACATTTGACTATAACTAAGTGGCAAAAAGTACATTTTTATATAGAAACTAGTTCCTAATTATAACTACTTAGTGGTGACCGCCACTAGGTAATATATATGTTTATATTTTTATATATATATACATATATATATATATATATATATATATATATATATATATATATATATATATATATATATATATATATATATATATTATATCAAGAGAGAAATAGACATAGACATAGGTGGTTCAGAAAAATCACTTTCCGAGGGGCCCCCTTCGAAGTAGAGGGCCTTGGGCAAATGCCCACCTTGTCCATGCCTTAAAACATCTCTGCAGTGGCACCGGTTGAAATGGCAAGACTGCAATTTAGAGCTCCTGAGTTTCTCACAGTGCTTGTCAGTGGGTCATAAAGGTGGACAGGCTACATGCAAGGCTGGCTTTAGCGCTGGTAGCACTTGGTGCAGTAGTCTGTTTTTGCACCCCCGGTGACCTCCTTCTTCAAGAATTCCCTCACTACCATCTTCCAAAAGTGCCCCTAATCTCTCCTTAGCCCATCTCTGACATGCATTTCATTTTTGTATAGTGCTACTCATAGTTTATTCACACTCAGTTCTGTAATTTGCATGGTACAGGTTCTTTGCAGCAGGCACATTAACACTCTGTGCTACATTATGATGAGTCAAAACTACCACTAGACAAAATTCAATCTCTCTCCAGCAGGAACATTTTTTATGTTTATTTTTCTTTTTGAGTTACAACAAGCAATCATGGTGCAAATATTAGTAACAAGCAGGGCAGATGTGTTACTATCAGGTGCAATAGAGTCGCAAGGGACTCACAAACTTGCAAATCAGTGGTGGGGGCAGGGACAGCAGATTTGAACTTCACGTGGACCCTCTGGGCCCCTCAGTATTGTCAGGCCTCAGGAGCTCCTTCAGGCTATATAGGATCCCTTCAGCTGTTGTCTACAGGTGCTAGTGCAAGCTCGACCTATGAGGCCCCAAAATCTGTTGGTGTGGTCAAATCCTGCACCATTGCAGCCCATGTCTGAGAGTCCTCTATGATGTCCTCTGTTCTGACCTCCCACGCATACCTTTCCTCCACCAGTACCCATTCAGCAGTATCTCTGGCCCACCTACGCAGTGTGGGGCTCAAAGGGAACAACCATCCAATGGTCACTCTGTGCCTTGCCAAAACTAACCGAAATAGTGCCAGCTTGTATTGCATTTTATTGTTATGAGGCAAGAAAACAAATTCAACAAGCTGTGCCTGATGCTCACCTCCTGCTAAATGTGTGTAATTCTCTGGAGTTCGAGCACCCATTCCATCCAATATGCCTCTATGTGTGTGTGGCTCCACAACACATAAAGAAAGTAGCTTCTGTAGTGTTGGGTGCCCTAGGCCCTCATGCTACTAAAGGAATTACACTGACACATGGTTGTGGTTAGTACAACTGGCCCAGGGCACATACGCCCGTCCTCTTTTATTTGTAGGGTCACCTAACTGGTGACGCCTGTGATGGATGTGTGTGAGGTGAGTGTGAAAGCCAGCCCTCAGCAAGTGGCTGGTGGAAACTCAGTAATGAGTCTAGCTGAACTCTAAATCCCTTCCAAACTTTATTTCAAAGAAACAAACAAGTCCAACCTTGGGAGAAAAACATAAACACTAAAATAAACACTGAGGGCCTGATTATGACCGAGGCGGAGTTAATGTCCTAAATGTGACAGATATTCCATCCGCTGTATTACAAGTTCCTATACATCCTATGGAACTTGTTATACAGGGGACCGGATATCTGTCACATTTGTGACATAGTAATCTCCTCCGTCAAAATCGTAATGAGGCGATGAGCATCCTCAGCTGGTCCACCGGAAATGCTGTGTGGACAGGTACAGCTGGGGGCACTCAGCATCACGCACGCCTCTGTATTTTAACCAGACTACTCTGGGCACGAATGGCAGTGGTGGAGAAGTCCAGATCCCTCAACCGCCTGTCCATGACATCACAATGCACTTGGTCACTGTAGGTGTATTAGGCTGGCCCTCTATGTAGTGTACAAACTAGGCACACTGTGAAGGGGGTCCAGGCAACCACACGTTGGTTTCCAGAGGCAAAAACTAGATCACCTAATGTTCTAATTTTTGAGGTAGCTTGGTTGAGCAGTTATGCTAAGCTTGCAGAAGTGCAAAGCATTTGTTGTGCTCACAGTATCAATCATGCGACTCACACACTCAAAAGAATAACTTGAGACCAATTTATACAAATACTTCAGATTTTTATATAAGTTTTAGGACCAAGATGGTCAAGATATGTTAAGTACTGTTGGAGGTATGATTTTTCAAAGTTTTAATAAGGTTAGTCTTTCTATGCAGAAATATGCCACATAGGAATCAACAGGCGGTCACTTTTAAAAATACATTAAAATCAAACAGTTGGGTTACCACTCTCTTCTTTTGCAGGATGGTCGAAGCAGTTGGTGGGCACCTTGTGCCAGCTGGAGAGCCTCGGGTGGCTCCAAGTTCCGGTGGGAGCAGCGCTAGAAAGTCTCTTGGCACAGGCACTGGGCCACTTGGAGGGGCCACCTGGAAAAGGAGATGGTTTGCAAATTCAAAGGTGTTGTCTTGGGGTCCCCTTTGGGAGTCGAGGTCGCAAGGGGTTAGGAACCCATGGAGCACAGCTGGTTCCTCATTGCAGGGCACAGGGCAGCAGGATGCAGGGCGAGTTGGTGATCCCGGAGCTGTGCGCAATGGATCCCTTTGGAGCTGGAGATAAGTCTCTTTGAAGGTGGCTTGCAGGACAACGGTGGCACTCTGGTGGGAGATCTGGGGTGTTCCTGAAGTCCCTCAACTGGGGCTTCCTCCTGGTCCAGTTGCAGCTCTGGGAGAGCCTGCCAAGCACTGGCTAGTACCTGGGGTATTGGTGCGACTCGGCCACTGGAGGGCGCAGTGCCACCACAGTTTGCACACTTGTAGGTCTCATCTGGGCTGTTGTTGGTGTGTCATCAGGTCTGGCTGTGACTTTCGGTTGCAGAGATATCGGCCAGTCAGCGAAGTGACCCTCACTGGCTTGTTGGTTCTTGCTTGGTTGTTGAGTGGTGCCTCCACTGAGAAGAGCGATCTGGGGTGATTTGTGAAGCCTGGAGGTCCCATAGGTTTCTTGGGGACAGTAGAGTGTCCAGCTCCTCCGCAGCGGCGATTTTTGGGTCCTGGGTGCAGCAGGCAGGGTTTGGCGCCTTTTCTTGATGCAACAGGTCCACAGTTCTCTTGCTTTGGATCTTCTCTGGTGCTGGTCTTCTTTGTCTTTCGAATCTGATTTCTTGGTCTAGGGGTGCCCACTGGCGTTTTTAGGGGGAACCTGGTAGTGTCCAATGGGACACTTACCTTAGGGTGGCTACACCTACTATGGTGACCACTTCCTGTGGGAAGGATCACTTCTCTAAACCTCATTGGCTACTTTCCTCATTTCCAAGATGGAGGAAACTGAAAGAGAGGGTCCACCTCGCAAGCAACACCTTAGGGGTGGTGCATACCAGGTGAGGCCACTCCTCCTACCCTTTGTGAGGTTTCCAGCCTTTGCTCCCATCAAAAGTGGTGGCTTGCAAAGGGGGATGCCAGCTGCTGCTAGCAGCAGGCTTGGGGGTCGAGTCTGAAGGACTGTAAGCCATTTGAAGCTCACCACCAGGACAGTGCATATTCCTGAGGGAGGGGGTGTTAGCTCCTCCACCCAGGAAGGACATTTCCTTACAAACCGTAGAGGCAGGCCGCTCCCCCAAGGGTGGTATACTGGCTGTCTGGAGGTGGCAGCTGGATGAGACCAGTCAGCAACCATGCCAGGTTAGGTTGGCTTTTGCTGGGATCACCTCTAAGGTGGCCCCTGGTTACATTTTGGAATAAATCCAACACTGGCACCAGTTTGGATTTATCATTCTGAGTTATTTGATACCAAACAACCCAGGGTTCAGAGTGGCCACCATGTAGCTGGGAAATTCATGTTGACCAGTGTCCAGCACATGTATTAAAATGGCTGCTCTGTACACTCACTATGTCCCAGGTTTGGCAAGGACACAGTGGGGGCATATTGCTCATGCAGCTCTGCCATCACATATAATATGGAGCACCCTGCCTTAGGGCTAGAAGGACTGCTAGAGGGGTGTCTTATCCAAAGTAAAAGCAGTGTATGGTGGACAGGCACACAGACAGTGTGCCATGTCCAGTTTGAGTTTTAGACTTGCACCAGAACACCCAGCTTGCAATGGCAGGGCTGGGTGCATCTGGATGCATGGCCCTAGAGGGTGGAACAATCTGTGCTGCTGCCCTCAGGGGCCTTCTCCTAGTACCCCATCCCCTGGGTACATAAGTACCCACTTACTCAGGACTTATAGTGGTAGTTAAGGGTGTAACCAATTGTGCAATGCATCACAACATATTTAGGGAAAGAGCTCTGGCCCAGGGAACTACAAGTTCTAGGACACATCAACATCAGGCAAAAAAGTGGGAGGATAACCATGTCGAAAAGAGGCCCTTTCTCACAGTAGGTCATGTCCCACCTGGGCTCACGGTATTGGAGTCTATTTACAAAGTCCACTGGGATGTTGCATCCTGAGCATCAGGAACAGTGGGGAGTCCACTCCAAGTATCTCTTGGAAGGCATTCAGACTCTAGGGATAGAGAGCCTCCAAAGACTGAGGATGACCTGGATGAAAAGATGTCATCCTTGAATGCCTCAGTGCATCCTTACGTTTGCTGGTAGAGCAGCTTCAGACTTCCCTCTCGTACTAGAGCTGCATCCCACAGGAGTCTCCTCTACGCCCTTTTGCCAGGCTGCCACAGAACTGTGTGGACTGTGTTGGGCCTATCGCAGGCTCAGCGAAAGCATCGCTGAGGAACAGCCAACATGACCACATCCTAGTCACGCTTGGAGCCACAAGAGTGGGTGTCACAGGGTTTGTGTGCTCTGTGCCTCTGACACATCTACTCTGGTCGGGATCCCCCTCTCTCTGGAATTCCCTTGAGGCCCTTGCCCCTGGATTGCCACAGGAATGCATGGACTGTGCAGGCCAATCATTGGCCGCGCCTAGGGGGTCGCTGCGGAATTCACAACAGGGCCACGCCCAAGCCTCGTGCAACCCAAAGGGTGGATCGTCCAAAAGGTTGAGTATGCTTTCTTCAGCAGGTGTCTGGTTCATGGGGGCTCACAGCAGGTTTCTGGGTAGTCAGCCTCCCATTGTGCCAGGGATGCCTTGTCAACCTTTGGTCTTCTCAATGACATCAGCTCCACTCTGGTGGTGCAGTGCTCCTTAGGTGGTTCAGATGATGCACCTGGTAATGTTGATGATCTTACGTAGGTGGCAGTGTCTTTCTTGGAGAAGGGATGACTTGAAGGACTAAGCGGCCATGTGTGGTTCTTATATTGCGTGTGCAGTTACCAGCACGAATGCCATCTGTGTCAAGCAGCTGGTGACCAGAGGATGGATGGTCACACTAAGAAGCGTGGGGCCTGGATGCAGTTTGCGCCTACTGGCGGCTTACAGTTGGCCCACCCACTGAGCTGTCTCCAGTAATGTCTGTGGATCCCGGTGGCTGGCTTGTGGTGATGGATGCCCTCTCTGGTACTGGTACGAGTCCTCAGTCCTATCGCTCTTCTCCCTTTCTCTTGCACACCTGTGTTGTTCTGGATCTTCTGTGTGACAGGTCAGAACAGTAGTGTGAACTCCATTGGGGGTATTGAAGCGCTGGTCACATTGTTCTCACTGTTACCTAATCAGAGTCATTTCTTTTGGCTCTCCCCTTCACGGTCCACAGCTTTCACACAAACACTTGTAATTGATAAATGCTCTACGTAAAAAAAAAAGAAATCCTCTGCACTATACTACAATATTCACTACACTCGGGGAAACTTGCCCCCTAATGCTTTGCCAGCATTAGTTTACAAAACATTTTGCCTGTAACTCAGCCTGTGATTGTCCTAGGACAATGGGACCACCGCCAAAGTGTTCAACACAACACACTCTGTCTATGTCATCTCTGGGTCCCCACACTAGGTTAGTGGGGACCCCATAATAATAATCCCTCTCACCATTCAGTGTCTGTTTAAGCTCTCTCATGAAGCTGAGAGTAGTTTGTGTTTTAAGGGCCTTGTTTCTAATGCTATTGCAGTAGGTTTGCCAGCCCTGAAAATGTGTAATGGACTACGCCCCTTACGGGCTAGATATATGCTTCCACTGCATTATTTTCTGCCATTCTGTTTTCATGCAGTTATGCTCTCTAGGGTCTAATTATATGGTTACATGACCATGTTTCTTAGAAATGCTATTTTTATTGTGGTGTCCTCTAGGAGCTCTTCTGAGCATTACAGTCAACATACTACAATATTTGCAGCATTCGGAACCCGCCCCCTAATGCTCTGCAGGGCATTCTTTTTAAAAACAAACTTCACCCATAAGCCAGCCTGTGGTGCTCCTAGGACAATGGGACCACCACCAAAACTTTCAGCATGACTTACTCTTTCGGTCTAGCTCTGGGTCCCCACAGTAGGCTAGTGGGGACCCAAAAATAATAACCCCTCCCATCATTCAGTGTCTTTTTAGACTCTTTCATGGCTGGAACTTTGGTTTTACAGCTGAGAATAGTGTGTGTTTTAAAGTTCTTGTTTGTAATATTGTTATAGCAGACCTGCTAACCTTGAAATTGTGTAATGCACTATGCTCTCTAGGGGCTACAAATATGGTTGACCTGTATTATTTTCTGCTATTTTGTTTTCATGTGGTTATGTTCTCTAGGGACTAACTACTTGACCATGTTTCTTAGAAACGCTATTTTTGTTGTGGTGTCTTCTAGGGATTATTTTGAGCATTTCAGTCAACATACTACAATATTTGTGGCTCATGTGCTCTTTCTCTCTAGATCATCCGTGGATCCCCACACTAGATAAGTGGGAGCCCCAAAATAATAACCCATCCCACCATTCAGTATATTTGTAAGCTTTCTTATGGCTGGAAAATTTGTTTTGCACCTGGGAGTAGTTTGTGTTTTAAGGACCTTGTTTGAAAAAATATTCCAGTAGGCATACTAGTACTTTAGTTGTATGCAGGGCCACTGGAATAATGTGGCAGAAAGGACCAGAATATGCGGCAGGGTTGAGTAATTAATGTGGCAAAAAAAGTCCAGTTATAAATCTACAATGCCAATAGCTCCACCTCAAGTAAATGCGAAACCTATTGCCTTGCAAATGCTTGCTAAACACAGCACCCCGACGGCAGTGCCAGGTGCAGCTGCACCAGTCATATTACCCTAAAGCTGGCTCTGATTACATCCATGTCCAACTCTCAGGCCCTCGTCAGACCATTATTACAGTTAAGATTTAGCAATGATCATGATATTCCCCAGAATACTATAATATTAAGATGCACTAAGGGGCATATTTAAGAGCCCCTAGCAACCCTGGAGCGTCACTTTACGTGACGCTCCAGTGGCGCTAACCTCTGCTCCATATTTACAAGGAGGTGTAACGTCACTTTTTGTGGCGTTATGCCTCCTTGTAAATATGGGCCTCTCTGACGCAGTTTTCTGCGTCAGAGGGGCATGCAATGGGTGTTGCTGTGGGAATGCCACAGCAACGCCTATTGCATTTTGATGCTGCCTCAGATTTACAAGATTTCGTAAAGCCTGTGTTGTTCTGGATCTTCTGTGTGACAGGTCAGAACAGTAGTGTGAACTCCATTGGGGGTATTGAAGCGCTGGTCACATTGTTCTCACTGTTACCTAATCAGAGTCATTTCTTTTGGCTCTCCCCTTCACGGTCCACAGCTTTCACACAAACACTTGTAATTGATAAATGCTCTACGTAAAAAAAAAAGAAATCCTCTGCACTATACTACAATATTCACTACACTCGGGGAAACTTGCCCCCTAATGCTTTGCCAGCATTAGTTTACAAAACATTTTGCCTGTAACTCAGCCTGTGATTGTCCTAGGACAATGGGACCACTGCCAAAGTGTTCAACACAACACACTCTGTCTATGTCATCTCTGGGTCCCCACACTAGGTTAGTGGGGACCCCATAATAATAATCCCTCTCACCATTCAGTGTCTGTTTAAGCTCTCTCATGAAGCTGAGAGTAGTTTGTGTTTTAAGGGCATTGTTTCTAATGCTATTGCAGTAGGTTTGCCAGCCCTGAAAATGTGTAATGGACTACGCCCCCTACGGGCTAGATATATGCTTCCACTGCATTATTTTCTGCCATTCTGTTTTCATGCAGTTATGCTCTCTAGGGTCTAATTATATGGTTACATGACCATGTTTCTTAGAAATGCTATTTTTATTGTGGTGTCCTCTAGGAGCTCTTCTGAGCATTACAGTCAACATACTACAATATTTGCAGCATTCGGAACCCGCCCCCTAATGCTCTGCAGGGCATTCTTTTTAAAAACAAAATTCACCCATAAGCCAGCCTGTGGTGCTCCTAGGACAATGGGACCACCACCAAAACCTTCAGCATGACTTACTCTTTCGGTCTAGCTCTGGGTCCCCACAGTAGGCTAGTGGGGACCCCAAAATAATAACCCCTCCCACCATTCAGTGTCTTTTTAGACTCTTTCATGGCTGGAACTTTGGTTTTACAGCTGAGAATAGTGTGTGTTTTAAAGTTCTTGTTTGTAATATTGTTATAGCAGACCTGCTAACCTTGAAATTGTGTAATGCACTATGCTCTCTAGGGGCTACAAATATGGTTGACCTGTATTATTTTCTGCTATTTTGTTTTCATGTGGTTATGTTCTCTAGGGACTAACTACTTGACCATGTTTCTTAGAAACGCTATTTTTGTTGTGGTGTCTTCTAGGGACTATTTTGAGCATTTCAGTCAACATACTACAATATTTGTGGCTCATGTGCTCTTTCTCTCTAGATCATCCGTGGATCCCCACACTAGATAAATGGGAGCCCCAAAATAATAACCCATCCCACCATTCAGTATATTTGTAAGCTTTCTTATGGCTGGAAAATTTGTTTTACACCTGGGAGTAGTTTGTGATTTAAGGACCTTGTTTGAAAAAATATTCCAGTAGGCATACTAGTACTTTAGTTGTATGCAGGGCCACTGGAATAATGTGGCAGAAAGGACCAGAATATGCGGCAGGGTTGAGTAATTAATGTGGCAAAAAAAGTCCAGTTATAAATCTACAATGCCAATAGCTCCACCTCAAGTAAATGCGAAACCTATTGCCTTGCAAATGCTTGCTAAACACAGCACCCCCGACGGCAGTGCCAGGTGCAGCTGCACCAGTCATATTACCCTAAAGCTGGCTCTGATTACATCCATGTCCAACTCTCAGGCCCTCGTCAGACCATTATTACAGTTAAGATTTAGCAATGATAATGATATTCCCCAGAAAGCTATAATATTAAGATGCACTAAGGGGCATATTTAAGAGCCCCTAGAAACCCTGGAGCGTCACTGTACGTGACGCTCCAGTGGCGCTAACTTCTGCTCCATATTTACAAGGAGGTGTAACGTCACTTTTTGTGGCGTTATGCCTCCTTGTAAATATGGGCCTCTCTGACGCAGGGGCATGCAATGGGTGTTGCTGTGGGAATGCCACAGCAACGCCTATTGCATTTTGATGCTGCCTCAGATTTACAAGATTTCGTAAAGCAGTGCCATAATCTAATGCCACTCAAAGTGCGATGAGGAGGAATACTTTTATTCTCCTCGTTTTTTGCTTTTTCTATGCATGCTGCATTCTGCAGCATGCATAGAAAGAGCAAAATGCCAGAAATTATTGTTTATGTGTGGGAAGGTAAAAGACACATATGAGAAGGAGGGAGGAAGGGAAAAACAGAAAAGCGGCACACAGGGAGAAAGCAGAAAGCTTCTAGAGTGAGCTGAAGGGGAGGGAGTGGCTGTAAATGTATTAAAGAGGCCAGAGATGGCTTCAGGACTACGCGGCCTCAGTAGTCGGTGTTTGCTCATTTAATTGCAGCAGCCGCGTGTTTCAGTTGAGAGCTTTGGACACCTGGACGTTTTTATTTACAAATTAAGCAATTCTCCCAGGGATCAGCTATTACTCCACATGTGCACTCTAGTGTGCATTTTTTTTAAATGTAACACCACATAACCACCGTCAGCCACTAGCGGAGTGTTTGCTCACAGGGCCGTCAAGCGCTATGACCGATTGCCCCGGTATAAAACATTTTGGGCCAGATGTAGGAAGATTCCAATTTGCACGTGGAAATTGCGAGTCAGAGCGACTCGCAATTTGTGAGTCACAAATTGGAATGTAGGATAGTGTCCCTGACACCATCTGCGACTCGCAAGGGGGTCGCAAAGGCCCACCTCATTAATATTAATGAGGTGGGTCGCAATTTGTGACCCCCTTGCGAGTGGCGGCATTCACAGGGATGATGGCCTGCTGCGGACAGCAGACCACCATGTCTGTGACTGTTTTTTAATAAAGCAGTTTTTTTTTTGTAAATGCAGCCCATTTTCCTTAAAGGAAAACGAGATGGATTCCAAAAACGAAAAATGAACAAAAAGGCCAGGGCACACCCAAAGTAAATCTCCGTATTGTGGATCCAAGTAATTAGTCAAGAAAAGTCGAAGTCCACAGAACAGGTGACACTGGATATTTATTGACAGGTGAAAACGAGTGGTCAGTGTTCCAGTCTAAGCCCACATAAAGCAAATCCAAACCGCAAACAGCCGACACGTGTTTCGTCTCCTAGACTTTGGCAAGGCTGTGAAATAAAAAGACAATATATACATATAGATGCAATGGGACATTACCTACTCTAATATCCACACACAATATAAATTTAGAAAAAAGGCCAAACCCTCTAGCCCGGTGTAACCAAATATCTCATATGAGAAAAAATTCTTAAGTATATTTAAAAATAGTGAATTGTGGTATAGTTTAAGGGATGCGCACCATAAGTGATCAACAAAGGACACAGAAAAAGTGCGACGTATAGGAATCATAAAAAAGGGTATAAGAATAGATAGTAAAACAAGACCCAACACCATAAATTAATAGAGCACTAATATGCAAAGATTAGGTGGCCTATCAAAAAGGGTCTCAAGGCGCTAGGGGGAAGGGGGGGGGGGTTACTGCTGCTCGAAAAGCTAGGTTTTGAGGAGTCTCCGGAATGCGGAGTGGTCCTGGGTGGTCCTGAGGCTGGCGGGGAGAGTGTTCCAGGTCTTGGCTGCCAGGAAGGAGAAGGATCTCCCTCCCGCCGTGGAGCGGCGGATGCGAGGGACGGCAGCGAGCGCGAGGCCAGAGGAACGGAGGAGACGGGTGGGGGCGAAGAAGCTGAGGCGACGGTTGAGGTATTCTGGTCCCTTGTTGTGGAGGGCTTTGTGTGCGTGGGTGAGAAGTCGGAAGGTGATCCTTTTGCTGACTGGGAGCCAATGCAGGTGTCTCAGGTGTGCGGAGATGTGGCTGTTGCGGGGTACGTCGAGGATGAGGCGGGCCGAGGCGTTTTGAATACGTTGCAGGCGTTTTTGGAGTTTGGCGGTGGTCCCAGCATAGAGGGTGTTGCCGTAGTCCAGGCGGCTCGTGACGAGGGCGTGGGTCACGGTTTTTCTAGTGTCGGCGGGGATCCAGCGGAAGATCTTGCGGAGCATGCGGAGGGTGAGGAAGCAGGCGGAGGACACAGCGTTGACTTGCTTGGTCATGGTGAGAAGAGGGTCCAAGATGAAGCCGAGGTTGCGGGCGTGGTCTGTGGGGGTCGGTGCGGTGCCGAGGGCCGTCGGCCACCAGGAGTCGTCCCAAGCGGACGGGGTGTTGCAGAGGATGAGGACTTCCGTTTAGTCAGAGTTCAGCTTTAGGCAGCTGAGCCTCATCCAATCTGCGACGTCCTTCATGCTCTCTTGTAGGTTGGTCTTGGCACTGGCGGGGTCCTTGGTGAGGGAGAGTATAAGTTGGGTGTCGTCGGCGTAGGAGGTGATGATGATGTCGTGCTTGCGTACGATGTCGGCGAGGGGGCTCATGTAGACATTGAAGAGTGGCGGTCTGAGCGATGAGCCTTGAGGTACGCCGCAGATGATCTTGGTGGGGTCTGAGCGAAACGGTGGGAGGTAAACTCTTTGAGATCGGTTTGAGAGGAAGGAGACGATCCAGTCCAGGGCCTGGCCTTGGATCCCGGTGGAGTGGAGGCGGGTAATTAGGGTGCGGTGACAGACGGTGTCGAAGGCAGCCGAGAGGTCGAGGAGGATGAGGGCGACTGTTTCACCGTTGTCCATCAGGGTTCTGATGTCGTCTGTGACTGAGATGAGGGCGGTTTCAGTGCTGTGGTTGGTTCGGAATCCGGTTTGTGAAGGGTCGAGCAGGTTGTTGTCTTCCAGGAAGGTGGTCAGCTGTTTGTTGACGGTCTTCTCTATTACCTTGGCGGGGAAGGGGAGGAGCGAGATGGGGCGGAAGTTTTTCAGGTCGCTCGGGTCAGCCGTAGGTTTCTTTAGTAGGGCGTTGACTTCGGCGTTTTTCCAGCATTCGGGGAAGGTAGCAGAAGAAAACGAAGAGTTGATGACGGCCTGGAGGTGCGGGGCGATGATGTCGTCGGCTTTATTGAAGATGAAGTGAGGGCAGGGGTCCGATGGGGCGCTGGAGTGAATAGAGTTCATGGTGGTTTTGGTTTCTTCGGTGTTGATGTGGGTCCAGTCGTTGAGGGTGATGGTCAGGGGTGTGGGTTCGGTGATGCTTGGTTGGGTCTGGTGTCCGAAGCTGTCGTGGAGGTCGCAGATCTTGCGATGGAAGAAGGTGGCGAGGGAGTTGCACAAGTCTTGTGAGGGCGTGACGGCGTTGGCGTTGGGGTTGGAGAACTCTTTGACGATGCTAAAAAGTTCTCTGCTGTTGTGGCTGTTTTTGTCCAGTCTGTCGGTGAAAAAGTTCCTTTTGGCAGCGCGGATCAGGTGGTGGTGTTCACGGGTTGCGTTTTTGAGGGCGGTCATGTTGTCGGCGGTGTGGTCCTTGCGCCAGACCTTCTCGAGGGCGCGACAAGTTTTCTTCGATTCTTTGAGGGTGTCAGAGAACCAGAGAGGTTTTTTGGTGATGGCCTGTTGATGCGTGCGTCTGAGGGGAGCAAGGTTGTCTGCGCAGTTGTAGATCCAGTTCGAGAGGCTGAGGGCTGCGTCGTTGGGGTTGGTGGTGAGGGTGGGTTGGTTGACAGCGAGTGCGGAGAAGAGTTGCTCTTCGGGGATTTTGTTCCACTGTCGACGAGGGATGGGTTGGGTGCGGAGGTGGCGAGTCTCGCGTCGGAATGTGAAATGGACACAGCTGTGGTCGGTCCAGTGTAGAGTGGAGGTGTGGCTAAAGAAGACGTGTTTGCTGGCGGAGAAGATAGGGTCAAGCGTGTGTCCGGCGATGTGGGTGGCGGTGTTCACCAGTTGCTTGAGGCCGAGGTTGGCGAGGTTGTCGAGCAGGGCGGTGGTGTTGGGGTCGTTGTTTTGTTCCAGATGGAAGTTGAGGTCGCCTAGGAGGATGTAGTCCGGCGAGGCGACGGTGTGCGGGGAGATGAAGTCGGCGATGGAGTCACTGAAAGGGGCGCGCAGTCCGGGGGGACGGTAGACGAGGGATCCTCTGAGGGTGGTCCTGGGGTCGGTGCGAATCTGAAAATGCAGATGTTCAGCGGCGAGAGGAGTGTCTTCGGTGGAGGTGGTGACGCTGATGGAGTCTTTGAAGACGATGGCGATACCTCCTCCTACTTGGTTGGTGCGGTCTTTTCTGGAGATCTTGTAGCCTTCGGGGATGGCAGTGGCGATGTCCGGGGCCGAAGAGGCGTTCATCCAGGTCTCCGTGATGAAGGCGACGTCTGGTGCTGTGGAGTCCAGGAGGTCCCAGAGTTCAATGGCGTGCTTGTGGACAGAACGAGCGTTGACCAGGATGCACTTGAGGTGGTTGATGGCGCGTGGGCTGGTGGTCGTGGTAGTTGCGTGGTGGAAGATGCGTTTGCAGGAGTTGCAGGCGAAGGGTCCATGGGTGCGTTTGGGGTGAGCTTGGAAGCAGGTGTTGGAGCGCCCTGGGTTGAGGGCGTGGAGGGTGGTGGGGTCGTAGTGGATCAACCCAAAGTTCCCCTCAGACTTCCGATACAAATTGTACCCCACTTGTGTAGGTGGGCCCAAAGCGGATCCAAAAGGGCAGTTTAGAAAAAAACAAAATTAGGTTGACAAGTGGAGCAGAATTTTTATCGGTGTAGATGCGACAATGCTGGGTGGTAGGAATTTTATGGATTCCTGCAGATTTCAGAAGGTTCCATCAAAAAATGTGGGAAAAATGCATGATTTCAAGCAAAGTTGGAGGTTTGCAGGGCATTGTGGGTAAGAAATTGGTGCGGGGTGCATGTGAAGCACACCACCCTGGACTCACCCAGATATTTAGTTTTCAGATGTGTCAAGGTCTCGTAGACTTTGTCTACATGGCAACGTCCCAAAGTCCAAAAAATGCAGCCCTCACCATTTCAAGTGGCACGATTTTGAGAGTTAGACAAGCTTTCATGGCCCAAATGTAAAACCAAAACCCCAAAAACTCAAATGTCCTCTTGCTTGCTTGGGATAAGATTTTTTAGTGTGCGGGGGGAGAGCTGAAAGACTGTTACCCCCTTCAGTTGGGGTGGAGGCATAACCATGCCCATACTGGTTGGTAGCCACCGCCCTACTATTTCTTTTCTTTTTTTTATTCCCTGGCATCTAGTAGGCTTTTTGTCCCCACGGAGTGGATTGGGGGTTATTGCCCCATATGCCCACTGGTGGAAAGAACAATTTTGTCCCCATTTATTTGGGGTTGGAATGGCCATGGCCCTACCCTCTTTTTTTGAAGAAAAAAAAAACTCCCTGGTGTCTGGTGGGCTTTCTGCCCCCATGGACCTTACAAAATAAAGGCCGATCTGGCCCCAAGGGAGGCAGAACTGGCCAACAGTAATGTGCCCCCATGGGGAGCGACCCTTGCCCAGGGGGCTGCCCCCAAACAAAACACACACACATGCCAATCCCTGGTGCCTAAGTGGTTTCTACACACACATGCCAATCCCTGGTGCCTAAGTGGTTTCTGCCCTATAGCCTAAAATAAATTTGACCCCCAGGGGAGCGACCCTTGTCTAATTGGTCACTCACCATTTGTTTAAAAAAAAAATAATCCCTGGTGCCCAGTGGGTTCTGTCCCCCTTAGGGGCAGATCGGCCTAATTAAAATAGGCCAATCGACCCCCAAGGGGGGCAGAAGTGGCCTAAAATAAAGTTGACCCCAGAGGAGCGACCCTTTCCTGAAACTGATGTAAAAAAAAAATCACTATTGTACAGTGTTTTCTGTCCCCCTTGGGAGCAGATTAGCGTAATAAAAATAGGCTGATCTGGCCCCAAGGGGGGCAGAAATGGCCTAAAAGGAGTTTGTCCCCCAGGGAAGTGATCCTTGCCTAAGGAGTCGCTCCCCACCCAATGTTTTAAATTATCCTTGGTGCCTAGTGGCTTCTGCCCCCATCAGCCTATTTAAAATAGGCCGATCTATCCCCAAGGGGGGGGGGGTGGAAAATGCCTTAAAAATAATTACCCCCCCAGGGGAGCGACCCTTGCTCAAGGGATCGCTCCCCTTCATTGTTTACATTAAAAACAAATGAGCCCTTGTGCCTAGTGGCTTCAGCCCCCCTGGGACAGATCGGCCTAATTAAAATAGGCCAATCCACCCCCAGGGGGGCAGAAATGTCCTAATAAAAAGTTGCCCCCCAGGGGAGCGACCCTTACTAAAGAGGTTGCTCCCCTTCATTGTTTACAAAAAAAAGAAAAAACTCCCTGGTGTCTAGTGGCTTCTGCCCCGCGAGGGCAGATCAGCCTAATTAAAATAGGCCGATCTGCTCCGGGGGGGGGGGGGGAGGGTGGGGGGGCAGAAAAGGTCTTATAAAAAATGCCCCCTGGGAAGCGACTCTTGCTCAGGGGTCGCTCCTCTCATGGTAATTTCACGCAAAAAAAAATCCCTTCACGATTGGGCTGCAGAAATGCTCCGAGGGACATCAAAGGAAAGGAAAGCCCTTTCCTTTCCTTTGATGCCCCTCCTGCCCCCAGCCTGTGATCGGAAGAGAAATACTTTGTAGACAAAATTATTGCTATGAGCTAAGAACTTGAGAAGCTGCAGGACTCAGACACAAAATCTGAATATAAGAACAAAATGCTCTGGGAGAAATGTACAGACTTAGAAGACGGGTCAAGACAAGAAAATATTTGCATTCGAAAGGCCTGGGAAGGCGAGGAAGGGAATGACGTGGCTCAGTACTGCAAATCTTTGTTTCATTTTGTCCTCAAAGAAACTCAGACTCACGAGACTCCTATCATTTGGGCTCACAGGAAGCCTAGACCAGCCCCCAGTGCTAGACCAGAGGATATCACTGCCAGGCAGGGCTCCTCCCAGTTGAAAGACAAAATAATGAGAGAGTCAAGAACAGATCATCAGTTCACATTCCAGGACCAGCAATTCAGACTTTTCCAGAACTCTTGTAGGCTACACTAAACAAGAGATGCACACTGGCCCTGTGAAGGCTGGACTGTGTAGGCAACAAATGTTCTACCGGTGGGCCTTTCTGTTTGCCTTATAGTTCCAAATTGATTCTAAACAACACACAGTGCGCATCCCGGGGAGGCCTAAATGATCCTGGGACCCTCATGAGATCGGCTGAAGCCATCCACAAATGAAGAAAAGGAGAAGCATTGGAGACACAAGGAACTTCTGGATCTTGCCGATAGATATGCAAGTTACCTGGAGCCCTCTTATTGGTAGGATCGTTGTCAAGAAAAGATGCCTGGACATACAAATGACAAGTTTGATAAAACGGTCAGTGTATGCCTGTGGCCCAAGATACGTTTTGGTGTTTCCGGGGTGGGGGTTGGGAGTCAGCATGGCATAAGGCCCGCTGGTGTTTTTCCTAGAGGTAGGATCCTAACAGATTGCAGCCTTTTGCTAACATGCCCAGATTGTGTGTATGCTAAAGAATGACCTAGTGTCTCAAGATGTTGTGATTTGTTGGGAGGTGAGGACGGTCTGGTGGGACATTTTCAGGCTATGATGCAATTTATCACCATGTTGAGGATGAATCTAATCCCTCCCTCACAATGGGGGGAATTTGTGTTGGGCTTGCTGGGTGAGGTTGGGTGGCACTGGAAGGGTGGGTTGGATAGGAAGGCTTGCGGTGAAGAAAGTGGGTTTCAAAAAGTTTCTTGTTCCATTTGATAGTGTTGGCATGATCCTCCCTCACCAGCATGGTAGCAACTAGAGTGTTTACTGGGGGGAAGTTAATGCACACCAGTTACACAGTGCGCCACTTTAAATCCTTAGCACAGTGGTAAAACTTATATAATGTCAATGATTTAAACTCCCTAACTTAGTGACACAAAATGTGAAGCTTGCCCAGATGTGGTCTCCATACGGGAGACAAAGTTATGTCATCAGACATGTCTTTAATGAAACACAGAATGTTTGCCACTCAATGTTTTGCACTCTCTTGGAATAAGAAAGGTGGGGTCATGATTGCTACATATAAGAATTTTTCCTTTGAGGGCTTCCGGATGCCATCCTTAATATATACGTCCCCAATCAGGGACAAGAACAGTACTTAACCCGAATCCAAATGAAACATGGGGATTGGAATCTATCTATCATACTTTGGATTGCTGACTTCCACACTGCGCCGGGAGAAGTGCTTGATAGGCACCCTCTGAGGGCACCATGTCGTGGATGTTACTCCAGGGCCTAAATGATTTAGGCTTAGTCTATCTCTTGCACAACTGCATTCCCTGGCGACCCCTAAATGATGTCCACGCTATCAGTATTTAGAAGTGAGTTGAAAAGGAGCAGAATGTATAGGTGGTACTTTCTATGTAGAAAGATTCAAGAACATCTACGACATAACTATTGCATTAGTTTATACAATGTTAAGAAATATGTTTAAAGTACCAGCCCTTTACTAGAGAAAAGGGAAATGGGGATGGCATACTTAAGGTTTATTCTCGTCGTCCTTCTGTGATGGATGAGGTGTGACCTTGCAGGTTCAGGGTTCTGTCCCAAGGCCTTTCCAGGTCAGAACAGTGACAAACAGGGGAGTCGCTGTGATGTTGTACTATTCATACTGTGCTGTTCATATTGCTCAGAAAGCCTCTCACACTAAGGTTGTAATCTCTGTTCACGTTCTAGAACGTTAGCCAATGTTAAGCAGAGAATGGCAGTTGGACGAGAGGTGTGGCTGAGGCCACAGTAAATACAGGAGTTTACCTTCCGATTTCACACTGTGCAACGGTGTATTTTTCACTGGCATCAAGTTAAATTAGTTCCCGCCTCCATGCGTTTTGCCCGTCCGCTTAACTTCCGATGGGGAGGTTGCTGCCATTGTGGCTACCTCCCCGCCAGGCCCATTGTGAGTTTCCCAGTAGATCGGCGGGCAGAAACCTGAGTTTCTGCTCCCCGGCCTAGCAGGAAACACCCTACAGCATTGTCTCCAGCTCGTAATCAAGCCAGTGGCAATGCTGTAGGATGCAGGGTACATTGGCACCCTTCCAATGTTCACTGTCTGCTTGCAGAAAGTGAACATTGTGACGGTGCTGGCCAGGGGAGCCCCTGCACTGCCCATGCCAAGTGCATGGGCAGTGCAGGGACCCCCAGGGGCTACCTGCTCCCGTTCTCCACCAGCCTTTTCATGGCAGTGCTACCACCATGAAATCGCTGGAGGAGAACAATGTCGCAGTTCCGCAAGTCGCAAGCAGCACTGACCTGGCGACTTAGGACCACCACGACTGCCGGGACAACTAATCCTGGCAGTGCTGGCAGTCTGACCACAGCATGACTGCCGTGGTCATAATGTGGTGTTCGGACCGCTAAAATGACGGCAGTCCAAATGCCACCGCGAGTCTGGTGGTCAAGAGACCACCAGGCTCATAATGACTGCCTTAGTCTACTAAGTTAGCCTATGTTTATTTTTAACATCACTTGGAGAATAGGCACCATAGGCTGGAATATGCAAAACATATATTTTAACTGAACAATACTGTTACAATGAGTCATATTCCATTATTTTGATACTCATTCAAAGAGCTTTGGATCTTCTTTGGATTTATTGGATGCAATGTCTACTCGTTTCAGTGGTGTGCTGGCTTTAAGTTGTTGAGATTAAACATGCAGAACATAAAGTCGCCTCCATTCTTCTTGAGCCATCCCGCGGAGCATCCAATTAAGTGGCCAAAGTTGAAAAACTTGTTTAGTAACTAGGCAAGGCCTGAGTGCTGAGTGTAAATTGGTTCTAATGATCCATCCTCAATAAGCAAAAATCCCAGACACAGTGGAAAATCTACCGACCTGAATGAATCTGAGGTAGTACTGAAAAAACTGGATCTTCACTACATTGCCACAAATGATACGAGAATGTTATCATTTTGGCAGATGGGTACAGAATGACAACAAAGAGGCAATAGAAAAGTATGTGGCACATCTAAAAACATTGGCCTCTACTAGCAAATGTGGGACTCTAATGAAAGAACATATAAAGGATCAGTTTTTTTGCACTGTAAAAGTAATAAGATAAGAGAGGAGCTGTGTTTAAAGATAAATCACCTCTCGATGATGTGCTGGCAAAAGAAAAAAGAGTTGAACATATGTTTACCTTCGTGGTTGGGCTACCAAAAGAAAAGGTGGGAAAAAAACTAGCGAGCTCATTGGACACTAAAGTGTGTGGGAAAATTCAAAGGTCGTTGCAACAGTTGTGACCAGCTTGGCCACAAGTAAAACCACAGTATATACCTAGCTTGGAAAGCTGTGTGTAACCAGTGTGATCGTGAAGGTAATTTTGTCAAATGTTGTGGCTCTCTTGCTAAGCCGGAAATGGCACTTGAAGAAACTAACACGTGCAGTGCTGTAAAGGAGATTGTGGCGGAGGTTGTACTGCAAGTGAAAGAGAATTCTAAATTGGAGAAGGGGGAGGTGATGTTGTGTTACAGACGAATATGAGGGGCCTGATAGTCGAGCAGACAAAGCACTCACGCCAAGCTCACAATCTTCTCTGAATCCATTTATGTTACGTTTTTTTCTGACAAAATACCTCTAAGTGGTACGGACATTATGCCGGGTGGGCATGACAGGCATGAGGGCAAAGCAGGGGGTATTTTATGAAAACTGTGGAATATGGTGACACATGGAAAGGTCTATGTGGCAATTAAGTCCTAGGTTGGTCACATAAGAAAGAGCTTGGTATTTTTCTTGACCCAGTGCACAGCACAACCTCAAGTGGGTGTACGACAAGTCTTGGACTAATGTGCAGACTTTGCTAGTTTGTTTTGTGAGGGCTTCACTAACAAAGTAGGATGTGTTAAAATATATATTGACCCCATAAAACTTAAAGAAGGTGCCACGCTTTGTACATCTAAAATAAGGAAAATCCCCTTAATTGTGCAAGATGATGTTTGCAAGGAGCTGACACCACTGTAAACAGCTGGTGTTATAACACCAGTAGAAGCCATGGAGTGGTCGTCTCCCCTTGAGATCTCAAAGAAGGCTAAAGCGCCATTTGTCTGTCTGTAGACTTTAGGGGGTTGGATAAGAAGGTAGCAGCTGATAAATATACCCTACCAAACATATCGAAATGATGTCTACCCTTGTTGGTGCAAGATTATCCATCACCGTGAATCTCACTTCCTACCACCTGATAAAGTTATATCCTTACCGCTTTCATGAATCACATTGGAGCATATACGTTTTTGAGAATGCACTTTGGGTTGGTATCATCAGTCTCTGTTTTCCAGAGAATCATGACTTTGATTTTGGGTAATTGGAAGGCATGCAGTGCTTCGAGGAAAACATGTTGGTTTTTGGGAAGAACACGATAGAAGGGCATTTAGGGGGTCATTCCGACCCCGGCGGGCGGCGGGCACCGCCCGCCGGGCGGAAACCGCCCAAACACCGCCCCGCGGTCAAATGACCGCGGGGAGCATTCCAACTTTCCCGCTGGGCCGGCGGGCGATCTTCAAAAGATCGCCCGCTGGCCCAGCGGGAAAGCCCCAGCAAAGATGAAGCCGGCTCCGAATGGAGCTGGCGGATTTGCTGGGGTGCGACGGGTGCAGTTGCCAAGCAGACGCTAAAAATCTTAATGGGGCCCTGTTAGGGGGGCCCTGCAGTGCCCATGCCATTGGCATGGGCACTGCAGGGGCCCCAAGGGGCCCCACGACACCTGTTCCCGCCAGCCTCTTCCTGGCGGTGTAAACCGCCAGGAACAGGCTGGCGGGAAGGGGGTCGGAATCCCCATGGCGGCGCTGCATGCAGCGCCGCCATGGAGGATTCCCTGGGGCAGGGGAAAACCGGCGGGAAACCGCCGGTTCCCCTTTTCTGACCGCGGCTTTACCGCCGCGGTCAGAATTGCCCCAGAAGCACCGCCAGCCTGTTGGCGGTGCTTCCTCTGCCCTCTGCCTGCCAGGGTCAGAATGAGGGCCTTAGTGTGCTTGAAAAGATTAGGGAGGTTGGTCTCATCATGATTGTACAGAATGTCTATTAGGTAAGGCGGAAATTTCTTAATTAGGCCATGCGTTAACTTGTTGTGGAGTTAACCATAAATCTGATTTAGTGAACATCAGAGTAATCTTAGTGCTCCAAGGAATAAGGAAGAAGTAGCCTTGTTCCTTGGAATGGTAGGATTTTATTGTAATTTTGTAGTATGTGTATACCCAGTCTATCATGGAACACTAGACACATGTTTATTCTGTGTAGAAGAGGGATGACATTACATGGAGTCTAGATTGTCAAATGGAATTTGAACCAAATTAAAAAAAAGATTTAAGAAGAGTACCTAATCTCAAGGCATTTGTTGCAAGGAGACAAACTAAAGTTGTAAGAACAAGAAACATTTCGAAGCAGTGCTTTTTTAAATTGACGATAGTGTGGAATTCACCATTGCTCGTGCTTCTTGAGTGCTGAGAGGAGAAAACTAAACCTACTCTGTTAATTAAAAGGCAGTATTGGCTGTGTGTTGGGCCTTAAAGAATTTCAGATTTCTTGTAGGCAGAACCTTCTCTATTAGGACTGATCGTATGTCCTCAAGAGAAATATTTAGGAAAAAGAATTGGGCAATCTTTCTAATAGAATTAGAAAAAGAGTTGTGGATTTGCAGGAATTAACATTCTCTGTTGAATACATTCAAGGAGTTCAAACCTTGCAGTTGGTTGTCTTTCTCATTTAGGCCCAGATTTATACTCTGTTTGCACTGAATTAGTGTCATTAATTCAGCGCAAACTTAACTCTATATTTATATTTTGACTGTAGACTAGTCTAACGTCACAATATTGGAGTTAGAGTAATGTTTGGATGCATGAACCCACCTTGCGTCAATGAGATGCAGGGTGGGCGTTCCCATCCAAAGAATGACTCTAAGGCCCTAGCACCTTATTTATCCTCCCATGCAAAAATGGTGCACAGGGTGGGGGATGCGGGCCTAAATAATAGCGCTAAGCCTGCTTAGCACCATTATGTAACGCCTGGGTCAGGGCAGGCATTAGGGGACCTGTGGACTAATTTCCATGGTCAAACACCATCGAAAGAGCCCATCGGTGCCATCCCCAAGCCCCAGGAACACCCCCACAGCCACCAGAGTAACACCAGAGAATGGGGGACCCCATCCTAGGTAAGTAGACGTAAGTATTTTTATGTATTTTTCAAAGTTCCATTGGGGGCCCTGAAATGGGCCCCCCTACATGGCACTGTGTGCAATGGCCATGCCCAGGGGACACTTGTCCCCCGTGCTGGCCATTGGGGTGGTGGGCATGACTCCTGTCATTTCTAAGACAGGAGTCCTGTAGTAGGGATGGTTTTGCGTCAAGAAATGACGCTAGGCTGGTTAGAGTCATTTTGTTTTACTCTAACCAGCCTAATGTCATTTTTTGGTGCAAAATCCCCTTCTCCCATACCGCCACCGGGCTAACATCCCTTTTTTTTACACTAGCCCAACCTTCGCGCCTGATTGCACCATTCCATTAATATGGCGCCCATCTGGCATCCTGGAATGGCACAAGCTGGTGCTACACTTTTTGACGCAAAATTGCGCAAAATCACTTTTGCGTCAAAAAGTATATATCTGGAACTTAGTCTCTGAAAGTAAAATGATGAAGGGTTGGTCGATAAAGGTGTCTGGGTTGATGAGAGTACATGTGTAGAAACAAAAGTTGCCATCTCTTAGAAAGAGTGGAGATTAGACACTAAGGTGGTCATTACAACCTCGGCGGTCTTTTTATAAGACCGCTGAGGGACCGCCGTGCGGAAGTCCGCCAGTAGTGGCGATTTGCCGCTCGGCGTATTATGACTGTTGGCTGCTCTCCGTCCTTTTTCCGACGGAGAGCTGCCAACAGCCATACTGGCAGGCGGCGGGGAAGTGGAGGTTGCTCCACCTTCACCGCCACGCCAACAGAACACCGCCCACCGAATCACGTCCTGTGATTTGGCGTGGCGGTGTTCTGTTGGCGGTGTGGTGTCGGCGGAGCAGCCCCCATGGCTCCTGTCCCCTCCTGGAGGATCGACGGAACAGGTAAGTCGATCGTCCGTCAGGGTAGGGGGGAGGGGCGGTTGTGTGTTGTGTGGGTGCATGGGGGAGTGCGTCTGTGTATGTAGAGGGGGTGTGTGAGTGCGTGTATGCTTGCGGGGGTGTTGCGTGTTTTGGGAATGAGTGCGTGTATGCCTGTGGGTATGTCTGTATGGATGTGTGCGTGTGTGTTTGTATGTGGGTGTGCGTGTCTGACTGTGTGTGTGGATGTGGGCATATATGTTGGTGTGTGTGCGTGTGTGTGTTGGTGGTGCCTGCGTGCGTGTCGTGTGTGTGTGAGTTCTGTGGTGTTGGGGGTCGGGGTGGGGAGGGGGGCCCTGCCACCTTTGGGGGTGGCAGGGGTGGTGGGGGGTGTAGGGGAGGGAGTCGGGTGGGGTGTGGGGTGGGGGAGACCCCTATCAGTGCCAGGGAAGGAATTCCCTGGCACTGATAGTGCTTACCGCCATGGATTTCATGGCGGTTCCAACCGCAGGAAATCCACGGCGGTAAGCCGGGTCAAAATACCGCCAGCGGTATAGTGACGGCCGCCGGGCTGGAGACCCGGGTCTCCAGCCCGGCGGTCGTCTCCGCCCTGGCGGGCGGAACAGAGAATCGGCAGATGACCATGACGGTAACCGCCATGGTCATAATACAAAAAAAAGACCGCCAGCCTGTTGGCGGTCTTACCGCCGCTTCTCCGCCTTCCGCCAGGGTCATAATGGCCCCCTAAGTGTCATGGTGTTTTCAAAATCATCATTCGTTACATCTGAATGGCTGGCTGATGAAAAACAAATTAGATGGAAATGCATGTCTTTTCAGAATTGTCAGGAATAAACTTTATATTCATGATGAAGTGGTTTTCGGGGGAGATAGTCTTGGGGTTCCTAATGGTGTGCTGGCAGAGCACCTGATAATACTGTTGGAAGAGAAAGCAACATCCTTACTGTAGTGGTGGATAGAATCTCACAATGGTTTGAAGTTGTTCATGTGACTGACATAAAAACTGGTGCTGTCATTCGGTTTCTGGAAAACCTTTTCAGAAAGGAGGGTATTCTCAAGAAAATGTTGACAGTGCTGCAGTATTCTGATCGCAGAATTTGAGGACTTTCGTTTAAAATTTGGCATGAAACACAAGAAGTCACCATTATATCATTCCAAATCTAACAGCATAGTTGAGAGATCCAATAAAACACTAAAAGAAGGTTATTAACTTGCCAGGAGCAGTGGTTTAAATTGGAAGTGCAGAGTTTTAAGTGTCACCTTCCTCCTCTGTCCCACAGCATGTGTACTTTTCCCTTGGTCTGGAGCATCTTGCAGGCTTTCTGCTATGAGATATTGCTAAAGGATACTCTAGTAAACCGCGTTTTCATTATTGTAATTTTTGATCACTGCAGGCTCTTCTGAATCTATACACTATACTGGATTAGCGTCATTTTTTTTACGCTAATCCAGTAGAGCATTAAAATAGCATAAAATAACAGACGCAATTGCCCCTAACATGCGCCATGTTGCGCCGTCTTCTAAATACGGCGCTACAGTGCTACCACAGTGGCGTTATGGGATGCAAGGAGGCAGCAAGAAAAGGGGCACATAACTAGTGATGCGCCACTTTCTTGTAAATATGGCCCTTTGTGGCATTTGGGACAGCAAAAAGGGAAGAATTATGCCACCTTTTTCTAACTTGTTCATGGAACTTATTTGAGAATCAATTACAGATTGATCATTAGAATCCTAACTGCCATAATACACATTCAGAGAGCAGGCTGCATCTCTGTATCGAATCATGCTACCATGATAGCTGAGGTGAAGTGGCATTTGTGAGACCTTGTCTTCAGAAGTGAACTGCGAAAACAAATCCAGGAATACTTCAATGACAGTGGGGAGGTGTCAGAGGCAGGTCTATGTGACAACTGTAAGGCAGGTCTCTGAGGCAGTTGCATAGGAGCAATGGCTAATGGTAGGAAAGTAAAATGCTAGTAAAGAGCATACCTTGAGGAAGACCTGTAGAAAGCTGACGTAGGCTATAGAACTGCCCCATCCCCTCACCTCACCTATATGATAACATAGATTACAGAGCCAAAAAATATGTTAGATATCAATAGTGTAGTGTAGTCCTCCTCCGCTTGATGAATACACCTTATGTTCAAGGAAATAAAGTAGGCCCATATTTGGAAAGACAGTTCAGGCAAAAACAAGCAAACAATATTAGAGAAATGTTACTAGAATTGGGTGACACAGTGCTAAAGGAACAGGATTGATTAGTAATATCCTAACTGACCAAATGTCAGCATTTTATGACTTGATGGTTAGAATGGGGGTTTTGGATGTTAGGCTAGTGGTTGTTAGGCTGGTGGAGGATAGGGTGGTAGTGCTGGCTAGGGTTATTGGGTGATGGTTTGATTGGTGGTGTTGGTATGGTGGTGCCATGATGGTAGGCTAGTTGGGGTAGTTGTAGGTTGGTGGTGGTGGTTAGTATGGTTGTGGTAGGGTTGGCGTAGAGTTGTGGTAGGCTGGGTTAGGGTGGACGAGGAGGTAGGGTGGTATCAGTATGGTGGTGGTGTTGGGGTGGTGGCTGTGGTGATTGAGTGCTAGTGGTGGTTGTAGGGCTCTAGGGGGGGTGGTAGGGTGCTGGGGTGGCAGTAGTGTGTTGGTGAGGGTGGTGGGTAAAGTGATGGTGGGGGTTAGGTGATGGTTGATAGGTGGGTGGTGTTTATTGTAGAATGGTGGGTAGGACGGTGTTGGGTTAGGTGGTAGTGATTAGCACAGGATGGTTTTGGTTAGGGAGTGGTGGTGCTTGTTAGCATAGGGTGGTGGTGGTTTGGATTGTGATGTTGGATAGGCTGGTAGTGGTAGGCTGGGTAGGGTGGTGGTGATAAAGTGGTGGTGGTCAGGGTGTTGGTGTTTGGTGGTTTGGGTGGTGTGGTAGGATGGTGATAGAGTAGTGATAGTAGGGTGGTCATAAAGTGGCGGCGGTAGGCTGGAGGTTAGGATGGCGGTGGTTAGGATGGTGGCAGTGTACTAGTGGTAGGGAGGTAGTGGTGCACTTGTTAAATGCTCACATCCACTGCAGTACTGATTTGAAAGGCTGTGATTGTTGGGTGCTCACAGCCTCTGCACTAGTGAGTAAAGACATTGTGCTTTTGTTGGATACTAAAATCCCCTGCACTTGTGAGGTGATGGCTCTTCTGAAGTTTTGAGGCATGAGCACTTCCACATTCAGAGGGACACTTTACCTCGAAAATCAGTGTGAGCAGTCATTCATTTTTTAATGGTGTCTGGAGTCCCCATTCATTTCTAGAATGTTGTAAATTATTATTTCGGCGTTAAATACCTACAGATTAATAACGCGGCAAAGTGCTTTGTATGCAAATTACATGGACTGAGTTACTCATTTAGGGAGCATGCTCCTCTCCCCAGCAGAACAATGATGGCAGTGTATCTTTTCTACCCCCTTTGTAGTTGTGCACATTGCTCTCGACAAACCATCACTGGCGTCTTTTGGTATTGTTTCATGTTATGCTATGTATTCAGTTATGTTTCTTACGTTTATTTTGTGATGCTATAATACTCTTTGTTGTGTTATGCAGCAAAATGTTTGTTATGTTATGATGTGCTCTGGTCTGCCATAGGTTAGGGCATACCATGACAGGTTAGCTATGGTATGCTATGTTACTCTGTTATGCTGCTATTTTTTTGGGTTGTGATGCTGTGCAATGTTGTGCTGTGTCATGTTTATGTTACATTTTACTGTTCTGATATGTCATAGTGTACTTCGCTATGACATTTTGTAGTTGTGATATTCCATGCTATCATTGACATGGGCATGCTGTTTGAGGGTAGTTTTAAATTTTAGTTGCAACATTCCATAAGAATGCATGCCGTCTCTGCATCTTTCCACCCTGTGTTTTGCTTGCCCGTTGTCAGTGAGTTTAACCCTATAAGTTACACGGTTGCACTACCTCCCCAGTGCGTCTGTTGGCCATTGCCCGACACTGGGAAGGTACTTGAAGGCCCCTCTGGTGTTGTGCACCAGAGGGAGTCTTTTATTCATTTTTAACATCAGTGTTGGAAAATGGCCCTTGCTGCAGGGTCATTCCCAAACTTTGTGCCCTCCTTTTCCTATTTTTACTGGATTTGTTTTCATTGGCTTCAGGACTCTGTGCACTTTACCACTGCTATCCAGTGCTAAAGTGCTTGTGCTCTCTCGTCTAAACATGGTAACATTAGCTTATCGCCAATTGTCAAATTTAGTTTTCATACAAGTCCCTAGTAAAGTGCACTACATGTGCCCAGGGCCTTTAAATTAAATTCTACTTGTGGGTAATTGTGCTACCCACTTAAGTAGCCATTTAGCAATGTCCCAGGCCTGCCATTGTATAGCTTGTATGTGCAATTTTACACTGCCTTGTCGACCTGGTGAAGTCACCTTTTTGCCAGGCCCAAGCCTTAAATTTTTATACACATAGGTCACCCCAAATGTAGGTACTGGACAACCCAGAGGGCAGTGTGCAAGGTATTTAAAAGGCAGGACATGTACTTTTAAATTGTAAGTTTTACATGTCCTGGTAGTGACACGGCAAAGTAGTTTTTCACTACAGCAAGGCCTATCTCTCCCATAGGGTAACATTGGAATTACCTTATTATGGGCCTGATTTAGATTTCGGCAGATGTGTTACTCCGTCACAAAGATGGTGGATGTCTGGTCGCTGAAATGTAAATCCCTTAGGAAATAATGGGATTTCTCTTTTGGCAGACGGGATATCCATCACCGTTGTGACGGAGTAACCCATATGCCAAAACTGTCAGAGTAACCAGATCCTCGGGGTCTGTGCACGTTCCCAACACGTCCACCACTGAACAGCTCCAAGACTCTGATAGATAAATCACAGAGACTGAGAGAGTTCAAGAGGGGAAGAGGGGATTAGGAAGGGAACAGCTGGGAAGGAGACCTGTAGTAAGAAAAAGGATAGAACACACGATATGAAAATTATATCTCCTGAAATCAATACTAGACTATGATTCTAAGCCTAGTCACTCTGAAAACATGAACAATCTAAGAGTTAAGTTTAAAATGACTAAGTTTCAAGAGGGCCGGATACCTGTAAGGGAATCAAGATGAATTAAATGAAAACTTTCTTATTCAAGTACTTTCCTTTACATGAGAATCAGAAAAAACATTCTGACAAAATTTTAAACCAGTCATATAAATCCTATTTTGAGAATGTATACTAGGACTATACAATATTGCATCTAGAAACTCTGGCCTTCTGTGTACTCTTAAAATGTTTCAACACAAATTGCGCATATTGCAGATGTATATATGTATATATATAGTAAACACCATAAAAGGATTGTGCACCATGAATAACACAATATAGATTCAGGAAACAAATCACATAACTTGTCAACTCGAATATTACATAATAAATATCTTAGAATAGTGGCACACAATAAACAACATGAAATAAACTCGGGGAGAGAATCGTGCATCTTGACGATTCGAGTGTCACCATGTAAAATACCAAGAAATGGTAGCACGCAATGAATATCAAAGTCAAATCATCATTAATCGAATCGCGCGTCTTGCCGATTTGTAAAACACAATGTAAATGTCAAGAAATAACAGCTCACAATAAATAACAAGATCAAAGTACAATGAAACGAATTGCGCTTCTTTTGCCGATTCTTAAGCCACCATGTAAATGTCAAGAAATGGTAGCGCACAATGAACAACAAAGTTAAATCCTCATGAAACGAGTTGCGCGTCTTGCCAATTCGTAAAACATCATGTAAATGTCAAGAAATAGTAGCGCGCAATGGACAACAATGTTTAAACACCATGAGACGAATCGCGCGTCTTGCCGATTCTTAAACCACCAGGCCAATGTCAAGAAATGGTAGCACGCAATGAGTAACAAAGTCAAACCTTTATGAAACAAATCTCGCGTCTTGCCTATTTGTAAACTACCATATAAATGTAAAGAAATGGTAGTGTGCAAGTAATCTGTTACTCATTTAAGAATTAAACCAAGAATATGAAAATTCTCAATAACGGTGTCGGAACAGTCCAACCACCGTCTTACCGCCTGGAACAACGATCACCAATGAAGGACGAAGGGCAGCAGACTGGAAGGTCCAAATAGGCCGCCGGGACAGGAGCTCAGGAAGAAGCTGCTGCTCTGCAGTGGGACCTCTGAATAGTGAGCACTGGGAGTTGGGCTGGCTCTCTTTTATAGAGTCTTGGCCCAGACCAGAACCACGCCAAGGCATGCTGCAGGGAAAGTCTCTGGAAGGCCCTGGAAAGGGGCCACACCCTAACACACTCTGAAAACCTGCAGCAATACATTGCAAAGGAACAGTATTTGTAAGCATATTAAAAATAGGTTTTCAGGATTGAACTCTGCAATGCAAAAGGTTAAACCACAACATATCAGCACAATGCATAAATTACGTTGTTTTGAGAGTGCTGGGTTTTTGCATTTTTGTCGCCAATAGAGTGCGTACTGCTCTGGTGTTGACAAAAACTAAAATCAGGCCCTACATCTTAAAAGTGCAGTTCAAAATCTGGAAGAGATTAACTTTTTGAGTTTGGTGTCTGGAATCACAAGTTAAAATGACAACTTATGGTGAAGTTGGATTTTAAATTGCAATCCTGAAAATGCCACTTTTAGAAAGCTGGCATTTTCTGGCTTTTGCCATATGGTGCTTACTGGCCGTCTCGGATCAATTGTCTGGGGTCTGGGATGGGTGACACCTGCACTTTGTGTGCTCCCTCTAGACAGCTACACACAATGCATGTCACTTGTTGAGACATCTGGGAGGGTGAAAGGGAGGGGGGGGCTTCCCCCAGTCTCACACCTGAATAGGTGGTATACTGTGCCTACACAAAGGGCTGCATAATCCCCTGTAGTGAGCTTGGAGCCAGGGCAGGAAGGACAGGTCACCTGTGTACTTTAAAGACCTGCCTTTAAAGTCTCCCCCATTTCAAAGGCCCAACTGGGAATAAGTACTGGACCTCTGACACCACCAACTCAGTACTCTTCTGGACCTGTGAATGCTCTGCCAGGAAGAAGGACTGCTGTGCTGCTGAGGGACTGCCACTCTGCTGGACTGCTTCTTTGCTGGACTGCTGCCTTGCTGTGCTGCCCTGCTACCTGCTGTTCCCCTACCAGAGTGAGAAGGGCTGGACCTGCATCACTTGAACCCAGAGTGACTCCAAGGACTAGTCGGCTGGCCTCCTGATCTGAAGTCTCAGGGACATAACCGACTTCCAGCCACCCTGCTCCTGCACAAGGCGTCTGCTATCAGTGAGTCTGTCTTGCCAAGTGGTGCCACCCCTAGTCCTGGACCCTTAGAAGTGTACCTAAGGTGCTTGCTCCAGTGGAACTGATGCATCCTCTGCTGCATAGGCAGAATCAAAGCATCTCTGCCGTTGTGTGGGCAGAACCAATGCATCGCTGTGGTTGTGTAGGTTGGAACCGGCGCAACCAGGATCGCTTCGACACTAGCCATTGCCCTCGGAACCGGCACTGCGATGCTTTTCACGGCACAGGGTCCTCGAATCCCATTGACAGCAGCCTCGACGCCGCTACCAAAACGCTGCATTACAGCATCAGCCCTCATTGGAACAAATACATTGTCTCGACTGCACCTCAGCTCCTTGATGTCAACAAAGTAGGAACTCACACTGATGCATCACCGCATTACAGAACTGGCGCATCGGTGCTGTTGCATGGGAAAAAGCAACACATCCCCTCTACTGCGTGGTCCAGAACCAACGCATCGCTCCGCAAACTGGATTAAAAATACTTTTGTTCATCAAGCCCAACCACGGGCTCCATTGCGGTTGACCTGAACTTTTGACTTTGTCCCAGTCCGGGGCAACCAGATATCCTCAGTTACAGATTTTGCCTTCTATGTGCTATTTTACAGTTTATTCTTTACAAATTCATAATTCAAGTTCTACTTATTGGATTTTTGTCATTTTGGCCTTGTTTTGTTTATTAAATCTTACTCTATTTTTCTAAATTGGTGTGGGTTCATTTTGTGTGGTGGTTTCACTGTTTGTACAGTTTGAAGTGTTGCACAAATACTTTACACACATTGCCCCTAAGCTAAGCCTGACTGCTCTGTGCCAAGCAGGGCCAGCTTTAGGACTGTGGTGCCCAGTGCGACAATCATTTTTGGTGTCCCCATGTCCTTCTCCTCGGATTCCCTCACTATCATGGGCAAAAGTGCTCCTCATCTCTCAATAGCCCCTCTCTCACATGCATTACATTTGCTTTAAACCACTGGTAAGGGCTGGCTTTACTAACTGGAATGTATATCCACCCAAACTAACCCTTTTTAGCAACATTAGAAATAGATAATGAAAGACTGGAGGAAAAAACATAACATCCTAACCTATTTTATGCAGTTTGGATGCAGCTCTAATGACAGATCATAACAGTAACTCTTCTATTTTAGGGTTGTATCTTATGAACTGCGGTATCAAAAGAATCTCTGTGGCAAAAGCAGTAATCCACTCAGGTATCCACATAAAATACAGATATCTGATCTGCATGGTACGCGTTCTTTGCAGGAGACATATTAACCCTCTGTGCTACTTGATGGCAAGTCAAAACTGCCACTAAACAAAGCTTCATTTTCTCTCCCACAAGAACATTAATCACAGGAGTTACTTGGACATTTTTATTGTTGCCTGAAAGCTGGGCACACAAGCAACTCTGCAGCAGGTGTTTTTAAATTATAAGTTATTGTTAAACACTGCGCCCTCCTCTAAGGTCATCTCCCCACTCCCTAGGTCAGTGCCCAGTGCTATTGCACCAGTCACACTGTCCTAATGCTGGGCCTGGTGTCAAACTACAAGACGGTTAGCAAAGGTTAATTTAGGGTTTGCCTGACACTTACTCTGTCTAAGATTGTGGTTGCTGTTTGACTAAGGTTTATACCCCAGTCAACCATCAACTCAATTTCTCACAATCAGGCTGCTCCGGAAGAGCTTCCCAAGCTGCTGTTTTTTTTCTTGCGATTAATGCACAGGTCGCCCTGACGCAATTACAGGAAAGTGAAAGTAAGATAAGCCAATGGGCTCATTACGTGGATGCTGGGCGGGAGGAAATTTGTGGGTCCCACCGATTCCAGAACTTTCCATCACAGAAATAGTAGGAAAATGTGTTTTTTGAGTCAACGTTTGGGGTTTTCAAGGAATTCTGGGTAAACAAAACCTGGTAACAGCCATGCAAGTCAACCAACCCTGGATTCTCCCAGGTGTCTAGTTTAAAAAAATGTTTTCTAGGTTTTCCTAGGTGAAGCTTAGTTAGAGTCCAAAAACCCTAGCTGTCCACTTTCCTCCCACCCCCAAAAAAAGGTTTAGTTTTGAGGGACAAATGTGATGTATCCATGTTGTGTTTTGGGCTGTTTCCTGTCACGGGCACTAGGCCTAGCCACAGAAGTGAGGTACCATTTTTATCGGGAGACCTGATGGAAGGGCGAGTGGGAAGATGTTTGTGGCTTCCCGCAGATTCCAAAACTTCCCATCATTAAAACATGAGGAAAATGTGTTGGTTTGGTCAAGGTCTGAGGTTTGCAATGGATTCTGGGTTAAAGAAACTGATGAGAGCCACACAAATCGCACCACGTTGAATTCCACCAGCTTTAAAAAATTGTGCAAGTTTGCTAAGTTTCCATATTTGCCAGCTGAGCTAGAGCTCAAAATCCACAGATACCCACAAGTGGAAAATAAATTATGTATCCATGTTGCACTTTGGGCTGTTTCCTGTAGCAGGCACTAGGTCTACCAACACATGTAAGATACCTTTTTTATCAGAAGACATGTGGTAGCATAAAATAGTAGAACATTTGCTATTACCAATTGGATTTAGGTGCATGTGTGCCCTTCAAACATAAGCCAGTGTATAAGAAAAAAGACATTACGAAGAATACCCTGTAAATCATATGCAAGTACGGGTACCTACAAATTCAGAAGTGTAAAAATAGTCACCGCTTCTAAACTCCATGTCTTGTGCCCATATCAGAAATACATAGGTTTCCTTGATACCCCTCTTTCCCTCTGCATATCTCATTATATGAATTGGACTATACTGGGTACACAATAAAATAACACTGTACGGTGCATCTCAGTTGTTTGCTCTGGGCGCCTTGGATTCTGGGAGAACCTACAAACCCTATATATCCTCTCAACTAGAAGGGCCTAGCATATATAATAGTATATTGTTTTTGTAAAGAGGCCAAAGTTAAGGTTAGAACGTTGTCACAAATGTTTCTTTTTTCCTACTTATTTTCAGTATTGCTATATTTCAACAGCTAGTTTAATTGGGAAAACCTTGAGGGATGTACACATATGATCCCTTGCTGAAATTGGAATTTTGTCTACTTTTCAGAACTTTACGGCCTTCCTGGATCACCCATGGGTTTCACACTGGTTTCTACCACACACTGGAGCTAGGTTCAGACCACAAAAAATTAAGAAAAATGGACTACCTCTTTGAAAAATGCAAGACCTGTGTTAAGTGTTTTTATTCAGCTCTGTATGTTCCTGAAAACTGAGATGGTGACTTTAGTACAGCAAACCGTTTGTTGATACAATTTTTAGGAAAAAAAGATACTTTTACCTGGGACAAATTTTTACCCCAAAAGTAAAAATTTAGCCATATTTTGCCTATTTTCTCTATTCCCTCCGGGGGAATCCACAAGCCCTGGGTACCTTTAGAATACCCAGGGTGTTGGGAAAAAGGACATAATTTTTTCATGGGTATTCATATGTAGAATACAGGTTACATACCCCTAACTGTAGACTACCCCAAGTAGCCCCCAGTGGTGGAGCGTGGGGTGGGCAGCAGTTAAAGGGTTAAATGATTTGCCCAGAATGACAGGATGGTGATCGAGTTCCGGGACACGTTTCCCACTTCTAAAGTTGGCAGTTGTGGTCATTAGACAACATCTCCTTCTATGTCCTGTGTCTATGATATTATGTTACACATATAAATTTTATTGTGACAGCAGAGTTACGGGGTGGCTGAGTTGAACAAAGCAGAAACTGGGTAATGGGGCAAGTGATTATGAGCTGGAGTGCAAAGAGGTACAACTTGCCACGTATCTCATTGATAGGGTGTGAGTCATGAGAGATTAGGTTTGGGTCCTCATACCCATAAATAAGTATCTTGTGCTTCCTGATTTCTTACAATATAACAAATATATCATGAAACATGCACACCTTCTTAGTACAGCTGCATAGTGTGTTCTACCTTAAATGTGGCCTAGCTCTAGTGCTTTCTGGACACATTTGGACATTGTTTTTCAAAATCGGTCATTCCTCTGTAGCTTCGGGCTGTTTAGCTTGTAGACTGCCACTGGAATGGATCACTTCAAGAAAACAGCATTGAAAAAGCTCACAGGTGAGGGGGCACTACCAAGTAGTGCAAAGCACTTGATTGCGAATTGGTGCAAATAGATGCTCATAAAATACAACAGAACAGGGCAGTTTATACTGGACACTGGGTCTACAGTCTATAGGCCCAATTTACAAAGGCAAACTTAGACCCAAAGTGTAACTTTACTACTTTTCGGTATTCACAAAAGGACTTATGAGTAGCATCTTTATGCCTGCAGAGGTTCCATATTCAGGTCGGAGGTTCTGCACTCGGGCAGAATCTCCACCCCATGTGCGGGATCTCCGCACTCGGGTGGGGTAAGTGCAATTTTATACACCTGCAGACAATTTATGCCACATGCAAACCATGCACTGCAAACCAAAAAAGCACACATCCAAGGCTCTGTTTTTCTACACAAATACTTCACTCACTGCTCTGCACCTTACCTTGCCATCTACCCAGCATCTGAATATTACATGTGAGGAGGAAGAAAATATTGACAGAGGAGGAGACCCAGACTCTGGCCAAAAGTAGAATTATACTGATAAAAGGGTTTTTTTAAGGTGGAAAAAATAAGCAGCAGTAATCTGCTCTGTAATGGGACATCACTAACATCTTTTGCCCTTTATATCCAAGGTGGGAGTGTGTGTCAAAAAGGAAGGGATTCCAAATACTCTTCACAACCCCCACCCCCAATTCTAATAATCACACTGTGAATATGTTTACAAGTTAGAAAGGCCTGCCCGATCAGAATACTATATTTGTCGTCATGTATTTGATTGCATTTTGTAAAACAGTAACAGAACTTAACTGTAATGTTGAAATAAGTCTACACATATTTAAACACTGTCAATTTAATAGAATAAATGTGAAAGATTTGTAGGGGGACCCAATGTATTTTTTTTCACCTGGGATTGGGGGCATTAAAAAGTTTGAGGACCACTGTTATATTGTCTTGTTCAAAGAGGAGTATCACTGAGTTGAATGTGTATACTAATGGCACATACATGTACAATAATACACATCATCCTTTGTATTGAAATATGAATATGTTTGTTTCTCTACAGCTGCTGTCAGGAGTACCTCAGTCATCATAAGTACCTCATTTAGGGATTTGGGAGACTTTCTGGTTGCACCTGTCAGACCCACTTTTATCTGTCTGTCAGGTAAGTGTGCATTTGAGTGTTATAAACTAATATTTTCCAAATAGGTTACAGTAACCAAATCATTATTAATGGAAATAAGCAGATATTGTCACATTTTCTAAGCATCTAATGTTGATGTATGATATGTTTTCAACATAATTAGTGATGTCTGTGTTTATTTTGCATCTTCACTTACAATTCATGCTGAAAATTAATTAAGGTGTCACAAGGATCATATCTTCCGCCATAACATCAAGGAGCCAGGTTCAGCAGCTGACATCACAAGGGATCTCAGTACCACACAGAGCTGTGAGTGTCAATCAATCAATCAGGAATTTGTAAAGTGCACTACTCACCCGTGAGGGTCTGAAGGCGCTGAGGAGGGGGGGGAAGGGGATGGGGGAGGTGCTACTACTGCTCGAACAGCCAGGTCTTGAGAAGTTTTCTGAAGGTAAGGAGGTCTGTGGTCTGACGCAGGTGGGTGGGAAGAGTGTTCCATGTGCAGTGCTTTGTGAGCGTGGGTGAGGAGTTTGAAAGTGATTCTCTTGTTGACTGGGAGCCAGTGGAGGTTTTTCAGGTGATCTCTGATGTGGCAGTGGCTGTTCTTCTGGTTTCAGTGGGTATTCCTTTGTAGATCTTTCAGAGCATGCGGAGGGTGTTGAAGCAGGAGGAGGCGATGCCGTTGACTTGCTGGGTCATAGATAGCAAGTGGTCCAAGATGAATCCTAGGTTGTGTGTTTGGTCGGTGGGAGTCGGAGTGGTTCCAAGAGTGGCAGGCCACCAGGAGTCACCCCATGCGGAGGGGGTGGAGTCAAAGATGAGGACTTCCATCTTGTTGGAATTGAGTTTGAGGCAGCTGCTCTTCATCCATTCAGCGATGGCCTTCATTCTTTCATGGAGGTAGGTCTTGGTGGAGACCTTGGTGAGGGAGAGGATCAGCTAGGTGTCGTCAGCGTATGAGATGATGTTGAGGTTGTGGGATCGGGCACTGTAAGCGAGCGGGGCAATTTAGACATTGAAGAGTGTCGGGCTGAGTGACGGTACGCCGCAGATGATTTTGGTGGCCTCTGAGCAAAATGGGGGAGGCGGACTCTCTGGGTTCTGCCAGTGGGAAAGGAGGTGACCCAGTCCACGGCTCTGTCATGGATTCCAGCATTGCTGAGGTGTGAGCGTAGGGTTTGGTGGCATACGGTGTTAAACACAGCCGAGAGGTCCAAGAGGATGAGGGCCCGAGGTTTTGCCGCTGTCCAGTATGGTTCTGATGTCATAGGTGGCGGCGATGAGGGCGGTTTCGGATTGAAAAGGGTCCAGGGTGCAGTTCCCCTTGAGGAAGCAGGTTGGTTTTCTGTTGACAGCCTTCTTGATGACTTTTGCCGGGAAGGGGAGCAGGGAGATAGGCTGGAAGTTCTTGAGGTCCTTTGGGTCTGCCTTGGGTTTTTTGAGGAGGGCGTTGATCTTGCCATGTTTCCAGCTCTCCGGGAAGGTGGCGGACTCGAAGGAACTGTTGAGGATCTTCCGTAGTTGGGGTGCAATGCAAGAGCTTGCTTTGTTGATGATATAGTGAGGGCAGGGGTCAGATGGAGAGCTGGAGTGGATGGTGTTCATGATTTCGATAGTGTTGTTGTCGTTGATGGGGGTCCTGGAGAGCAGGAGGTTGGTCGGAAGTGAATCTGTGGTGCTGGTGGTTGCCGGGGGGGGGATCTGGGTGCTGAAGCTGTTGTGTATGTCTGCAATCTTGCGGTGGAAGTAAGAGGCTAGGGAGTCGCAGAGGTCTTGGAATGGCGGGATGTTGTTGGCGTTGGAGCTGGGGTTGGAGAGTTCCTTCACGATGTTGAAGAGCTCCTTGTGGCTGTGTGCGTTGTTGTTGATTTGGTCTTTGAAGGCGGTTCTCTTGGCTGCTTGGATGAGTTGGTGGTGTCTGCGGATGGTGTTTTTGAAGGCTGTGAGGTTGTCCACAGTCTGGTCTTGGCGCCACTTTAATTCAAGTCTTCGGCAGCTTTGCTTAGATTTGTGGAGGTCGGCAGTAAACCAGTAGGCCTTTCTGTTGATGTGTCTGTTGGAGGGATTCTTGATTGGGGCGAGAGTATTGGCACAGGTGTTGACCCATTGCCTGAAGTTGCGGGCAGCGGCATCAGTGTCGGTGGTGTCGATGAGTGGGTTCTGGGAGAGGGTCGCGATAAGTTGGTCTTCGGTGACCTTGTTCCAACTGCAGTGGGGGATCCTGTTGTGGGTGGTGGTGTGTTGTGAGTTTCTTGAAGGAGAAGTGGATGCAGCAGTGGTCTGTCTAGTGGAGTTCAGTTGTGTGGCTGAAAGAGACGTGATTTTTGACGGAGAAAATAGGGTCGAGTGTGTGTCCTGCGGAGTGGGTTGGTGTTGTGACGAGATGTTTGAGGCCGAGGTTGGAGAGGTTGTCGAGCAGGGTGGCGGTGTTGTTGTCATTGGTATTCTCGAGGTGGAAGTTTAAGTCTCTGAGGAGTATGTAGTCAGTGGATGCAAGAGCGTGCGTGCTGATGATATCGGTAATGGAGCCGCTGAACTGCTGTTGTGGGCCGGGGAACCTTTAGACTAGTGTCCCTCGGAGGGTGGTGTTTGGGTTAGTGTGGAGTTGCAAGTGCAGGTGTTCGGCGGTGCTGTGGGTGTCTTCAATGTTGGTTGTGATCCTGAGGGTGTTCTTGTGGATGATGGCGATGCCTCCTCCTGGTTTGTGGTAGCCGTCCGGGATGTCTATGGTGATTTCAGGCGCTGAGGAGGGGTTCATTCAGGTCTCAGTCAGGAAGGTGACGTCTGGGGAGGCTGAGTCAAGTAGATTCCATAGTTCTACTGCGTGCTTGTGGAAGGAGCGCGTATTGGGGAGGATAAATCTGAGATGGTTTCATCCTGCCTTGGTGGGTGGGTCATTGGCGTGGAGGCTGGTGAAGGTGCAGTTCCAGCAGGAGAAGGGTCCGCAGGTGGTCTGCGGGTATGCTTGAAGGCAGGCGGGAGAGCGGCCGGTGTTGAGGGCACCGAGGGTGGTGGCGTCATAGTGAAGACGTGCGTGGCGGCCGTGGGAGGGAAGGGAGCCAGAGTTTCTGGCGCTGGGCCACGGTCCAGGCACGGACAGGGGCCGACGGACTTGCCTTTGGCGTGCCAGCTGCGCAGCCGCTGCACGCATCTGCTGTGCACCCACGCACCGGCTGCCGTTAAGTACAGAGGTGGGGGGGCGGAGAGGACAGCTGGGAGGTGGGAGGGGGATGAAAACGGCACAAAAAAGGGGGCGGACCCAGAAATGTGGGTGGGGCTGCGTGGGCAGCAGTGGCAGGGGAGAGAGAGAGATGCAGAGTGAAAGTGAGAGAGAGAGAGCGGAGTGAGAGAGAAATGAGGAAAAGGAACACTAAGTGACAGTAGTGAAGCAGAGCAGAGAGCAAAGCAGAGCAAAAGGAGGAGAAAGGCAGAAGGTAGCCTAGTAGGAAAGCAGACCTCTCCCACTGGACACCAGGAATGAGGCGCAGGTAGAAGACAGGGGTCAGGAGTTCAGAGGAGCCAGGGAAAGAGCTCTACTTACAGGGTGGAGACACGGGAGGCAGAGCAAAGCACGGACCAGGTCAGTGGTATTGTTCAGCCTACCACGCAGCGGCCGCCATTAAGTAGGGAGGTGGGGGGAGGAGAGGCTGGGAGGGGGACAAAAAACGGAGAGAAAAGGATGATCGAGCCGAAAAAGGGGGCAGAGCTGGAAAAAAGGGGCGGGCTGCGGGGGCAGCAGCAGCAGGGGAGAGAGAGAGGGGGAGAGCGATAGTGAGAGAGAGATAGCGGAGTGAGAGAGAAACGAGGAAAAGGAGCACTAAGGGACAGCAGTGAAGCAGAGCAGAGAACAAAGCAAAGCAAAAGGAGGAGAGAGGCAGAAGGTAACCTAGTAGGAAAGCAGAGCTCTCCCTCTAGACACCAGGGATGAGGCGCAGGCAGAAGCCTGCGGGTGGAGGAGGGCCTCGAACTCCTGACAGAGGTCAGGAGTTCAGAGGAGCCAGGGAAAGGGCTCTAATTACAGGGTGGAGCCACGGGAGGCAGAGCAATGCACTGACCACGTCAGTGTGGCTTTGCATTGCAGTGTGACTTTGCATTGCACATCTTCGTTGAAGATCTCAATGCTACAGTGTTAGCTGTCACATGTACCTTTACACAGACCAGATCACATAGGAACTCTTCAGATAGGTGCAAAGAAAAATAGTTCTTACCCTTGTTTTGTAGCACATGATATACTCTGGCAAATATTTATGTTGCAACCTCTGCCTTTCCGGTGCTCGGGTCAATGAGTCACTTGATGAAGGTGAACCATCCACCAGTGGAGGGCAGAGGAAAATCTGATTAGAGAACCTGACCCTCCTTCAAGCAGCAAGGTGAGTAGCCAGCACTGCTCAACAAAAGGAGGAAAGGGAGGAAGAAGATGAGCAGGTTTTGGCCACTGAGGAGGTCTTGGATGAAGAGGAGTGCACTGTTGGCCTGATGGCCAAACGCTTGAAGGCAGCATCAGGTCCAGCAAGCATTCATTGTACCTCCTACTTCCCTTCTGAGATTTGCCCTTTTCCAGCAGTCAGCCAACTAGCCAGAGAGTTCACCTCTTCCAACACAACCATCACCTCTTCACAGCCCTCATATCCATGGTCAATGTGTTGCTTCTCCTACACACTGTTCCCATGACAGTGCATCCCAGGCTTTCTCTCAAGGATCTGAAGGACCTAACAACGCTGTTGAGGAGCAGGTATCCTCTAGGTATGAATCGCATACCCACAGCTTCCCACCTGCCACCCCTCCCAGTGCTGGTAGACCTGACTGTCATATCAGGGGGCGTTCCATGTGGAAGGAATGGAAGATGCTCATGCTGCCCAGTGAGAGGGAGACTTTTTCCATCAACAGTCTGATGTGAGGCAGGACATTCATACAATAGTGGCTACTCCGGCTGACATTTCAGACTCAATACAGGAAATCCCTCAGATGATTGACAGATGGACAAATGTCTTGGACAGTATTTTGAAATCTTGCCAAGACATGTCAAGGATGCACAATGACCAAATATCAGTCTTCCTTCACGGTCAATACATGGAGGGAGCCAAACATCCCTATCTGCACCCCATTCCAGCCAGCCACCTGTACCACCACCTGCACAGGCATCCCAACGTACACAGGCAACCCCCCATGTACATGCACCCCCTATGCAGAGACATGTTCCCCACCTGTCCAGGTGCCCTCCTCACCTGTACAGGCACTCTCACACCCAGTACAGCCACACACCCCTGCAAAAGCATCCTCCCCACCTCTACAGGCACACCCACCAACTATACGGGTACCCTCACATCCTATACAGGCACAACAGCCCACCTTTTCAGGCAGATGCACCACACACGCCCACACATCAGCACCAACACAGAATATGCACTTACTCACTGGAGATCCTCACCACCAAATTTGCGAAGTCACTAGAGAGATTCCTCATGAGCCCTGTGAATATGTAAATAATCTAAAAAATTGTAAATAAAAGAAAATCACAATTCAATACTTCAATCCTGAGTGGATTGTTAGGTGTTGATGGTCAAATGGTTACTCCGATTGTAGGACATATATATGACTATAAATGTGTGTGAGTAAGATATATTGGTTTGTGGGACCATCTGTGTTACAAAGGAAAAGCATCTACAGATATAGACTTTCCTACTCTGAATCCAGCATATATAATGGAAAACACAAGAAAGATAGATGGGTTTAAACAATATTTTATATAGAGAAGACATTCGTTATTCAAATAAATTTGGAATAAATACTTCCCATTGGAAAAGGAGAAAGGTCAAAGTAAAAAAAAAATGTCCAGCCACATGAGCTTTCCTAACAAAGGTCCAGGCTTGGGGGACACAGCCACTGGTCATCCTCACTGTCCTCCATTCCATTTTTAAAACAGTAACAGAGCTTAACTGAGAATGTCTAAATCCTCTGTACCTATGGACTCACTGTAGCTGGCCAATGCTGGTCCAGACACCCCACAGGAGCAGATAGCATGAGGAGCACGAGGGGTATGAGGGGCAGCCTGGGGGAACAAAGAAGGAAGACACACTTGGGGACACAACAACAGTGGTCTGGGAGGGTCAGTGGGACAACACAGACAATATGGCTGCACCAAAGGAAGTGATGGAAGCAGAACACAGTTCAGACATCATCAGTGGACACCATCACTTCCTGGGATGTAGCCGCAGGATAAACCACACATGGATGTGTTTCAGTAGAACATGAGAGGTGTGGGGTGTTGTGGGCAAATGTCTCCTTCATCTCTTCTGGGCAGGAACTTGGAGGGGGAGTAGTGTCAAGGGGTGCAGGGCCTCAAGTGTTAGGGAAGGGTCAGTGGCAGGCCCAGATGGTTTTAGAGCCTGCTCAAGGGACACCATTTCCAATTCAAGTTCTTGTGGGCCAGAAGGAGACCCACATTCATCTTCCCCCTGGGAAGATGCCCCCCTTCTGTCTCCTCTCAATGCCCCCCCTTCAGTCTCCTGAGCCTCCACCTGGTTGTTGATTTAGCTGGTAGTGGCTTGGTCCAGGTGGGTGCATTACCCCTGCCTGTTGGTTGGTCACCCTCCTCTTACTCTTCACTGGTAGTGTCCAGAGGATGTGCCTGCCAATGAACTGAGGATGTCCTACTTTGTCCCCAGTCCTGTCCAGATTTTCCTTGGCAAGACCGGTCCACTGAAAATGAAGACAAACTACTATGCAGTTGGTATACAAGTTATAATAAAAGTCAAGACAACATAAAGCAAGTGCTGACATTGTACTTCCTTGATCTCACTAACCAATAACATGTGGTTTGAAATAAAAAAGTAGGTGTGCTGTCACTGTAATGTCCAGAAATTAATTAAGCAGTAACATCTTTCTCAATTTAGGTTAGATAAATTTTTGTATTTAGCAGCCCTCACCTTCAGCATTAGTACAATGTGAGGTTCCTGACATTTAAACATAGTCACCTTCCAATGTAATTTTACAAGTGGAGATAGTACGTAGTCTGGATGGATAAGTCCACACCTAAAAGTTAATATAGGCTCATCCTTTTATGCACACTAATGCACAGTCTCAACAGTCTTACGCTTACTGTCAACTGTTGTGTAGCATAGCAAAACACATCATACATACCACATTTGTTGTACCTATACAAACAAGCACTTGCATATAACCTTTGCAAGGATGCGATTCTATTTTTTTGTATATTCCATAGCAACATCACATACTCTACATAGCAAGGCCACTTTTTGCATAACAAGACTGCTTTGTTTGTTCTGTACACTGGAAATCATATGTGCTAAATTATACAGCTACATATCTATTTGAAATTATGTGTGTGAGTATGTTTGCATTTTATACACCTTGGATATGTACGTATCATTTTGAGTGAGACAAGTGACACAATGTCAGCCTTTACTTCACTTTACAACAAATAAAAAAGCACAAAAAGCATACATGCATGATACAACATACAAAACACAAAATCTCGCATACCATCAATAGACATTGTCCAAGCCATTCATTCACCTCAGCATACAACAGCTAAAAGACCCTTAGTGCACTAGTCTTGATTATGCAAGTGCATTTTTCCTCGAAAATGCAATTGTAATAGAAATCTACTCAGCTGCGTTTTGAACACTAGTAGCCCCAGAATGCCTTCAGAAAGTAGCATTTCAAAAGCTCCAGTTAGGCCTAGACCACATCATTATTGCAGCCATTACTCAGATAAAGTGAAAGGTGACATAAGACTCAGACAAAAAGCATGCATGATACAACATACAAAACTCAAACACCTCACATACCAACAATAAACATTGTCCAACCACCCATTTACCATAGCATACAACAGTTATGAGGTCCTTTATTCACTAGCTATGATTATGTAGGAGCATATTTCCTCAAAAATGCAATTGTAATGTGTTCGAAATTAGGTCTTTGGTTCGCAGTCAGGTTAACCCCTGTCCAAGCGAGGACCCTCACTCTAGTCAGGGTAAAAGAGAATCACCCTCACCTAACCCCCACTCACCCCCTTGGTAGCTTGGCTCGAGCAGCAGGCTTAACTTCAGAGTGCTAGGTGTAAAGTATTTGTACCAACACACACAGTAATTCAATGAAAACACTACAAAATGACACAACACAGGTTTAGAAAAATAGAAAATATGTATCTAAACAAAACAAGACCAAAACGACAAACATCCACAATACACAAGTCAAGTTATCACTTACAAACTAAAAAGAGTCTTCATGTAGTTTTAAACACAACGCTACCGCTGTTAGAGTGAAAATGTACCTGGGTGCGTCAAAAATAACCCCTTCATGGGCGAGTGTGCATCAAAAAGGGCTTGCGATGTGTCAATATCACTCATGAGCGAGACCATGTGTTGTTTCTCCTTCAGTCGAGTCAGTGTGCGTCATTTCTTCTCTCAGCAGGAGAGCGATGCATCGATTCGAACGCCACTCTCGGGTCCGGGCAGGCCTTGTGTCATTTTTGCACACCCAGCGATATTTGCATCCGAAATCCTTCCGCACGATGATCTGGAAACCACGGAGTGCGGATTGCGATCTCACCGGTCTCTGTCAGCGATGCTGCGCGTCGTTTCTCCAGCCGCGGGTGTTGATCCTCCAGGCCAATTTTCAGCCATGCAGCCGTGGCGCGTCAATTTTACAGCCACAGATCGGAGTCACGTCGATCTTTTCCCCGCACGGCAGTCGGTGTGTGGATTTCTCACTCTTGGGCTGCCAGCTTCTCCTTTCAAGGTCCCAGGAACTGGATGGGCACCACTTGGCAGAGTAGGAGTCTTAGCAGAGGCTCCAGGTGCTGGCAGAGAGAAGTCTTTGCTGTCCCTGAGACTTCAAACAACAGGAGACAAGCTCTAAATCAAGCCCTTGGAGAGTTCTTCACAAGAAGGAAGGCAACACAAAGTCCAGTCTTTGTCCTGTAGCACAGGCAGAAGCAGCAACTGCAGGATAGCTCCACAAAGCACAGTCACAGGCAGGGCAGCTCTTCTTCCTCAGTTTTTCTCCTTGTGCCTCTCCTGGTGCGCTTTTTCCCTTCCCCTTGTGCCTCTCCTGGTGCGCTTTTGTTCTCTCCTTTTGCCCCTCCTGTTGTGCTTTTGTTCTCTCCTTTTGCCTCTCCTGTTGTGCTTTTGTTCTCTCCTTTGCCTCTCCTGTTGTGCTTTATCTCCCTGTTGTGCTTTATCTCCTGTTGTGCTTCATCTCCTGTTGTGCTCTATCTTTTTCCCTCCCGTTTCCGCTCTCCAGACGCTTCCCTGTCCCCCGCTCTCCCACCTCCCGCCTTCCCGCTTTCCCGCCGCTGCCTCCCGTGCGGCCCCGCTCCCCCCTGCTTCCATTCGCTACTTTCCCTCCCGCCTCCCGCCTCCCAGCTGACCCCTCCTCCCCCCCTTCCCTCTTATGGCAGCCGCTGCGCGGCCGCACCAAAGGCGAGCCAAAGGCAAGCCCGTCTGCGCCCGTCTGTGCCTGGACCGCGCCCAGCGCCAGAACCCCTGGCCCCCAGCGCTCCCAAAACCCCCAGCTCAGATACGATGCCGCCTCCCTCCACGCACTCAACCCCGGGCGAACTACCACCTGCTACCAAGCCAGCCCCAAACGTACTCATGGACCCTTCGCCTGTCAAACCTGCAAGTATACCTTCCACTGCGCCTGCAATCCGTCCACCAGCCCACGCTCCAACAACCACCTCAAGTGCATCCTCCTCAACGCACGCTCCGTCCACAAGCAGGCCATTGAACTATGGGACCTCTTGGACTCAACCGCACCTGACATCGCCTTCATCACAGAAACCTGGATGAACGCCTCATCGGCTCCCGACATCGCCCTAGCCATCCCAGACGGCTACAAGATCGCCAGGAAAGACTGCACCAACCAAATCGGAGGAGGAATCGCCATCATCTACAAGAGCTCCATCAACGTCACTACCTCCACCGAAGACACCCGCCTCGCCGCCGAACACATGCACTTCCAGATCCGCACCGACCCCAGGACCACCCTCAGATGCACTCTCGACTACATCTTCCTCGGGGACCTGAACTTCCACCTGGAGAAGAACAACGACACCAACACCGCCACCTTGCTCGACAACCTCGCCAATCTCGGACTCAAGCAACTGGTGAACACCCCCACCCACACCGCTGGCCACACGCTCGACCCCATCTTCTCCGCCAGCAACCACGTATCCTTCAGCCACTCCTCCGAGATACACTGGACCGACCACAGATGTGTCCACTTCACCTTCAGACGCAAGACCCACCACCTTCGCACACAACTAATCACCCACAGACCCTGGAACTAAATCTCCACTGAACAGCTACTCTCCTCTCTCAATCATAACCAACCTGCCATCACCTCCGATGCCAACAACGCAGCCCTCAGCCTCACTCAGTGGATCACCAACTGCGCCGACAACCTCGCCCCCCACAGAAGCCACCCAAGACAGTCCAACATCAGGAAACCTCCTTGGTTCACAGACGCCCTCAAAGAATCCAAGAAAACCTGCCGTACCCTCGAAAAAACCTGGCGCAAAGAACACACTGCAGAAAACATGTCAGTCCTCAAGATCGCCACCCGGGAACACCACCAGCTGATCCGCTCCACCAAAAGGGCATCTTTCAAAGAGAGACTGGACAAGAACACCCACAACAGCAAAGAACTCTTCAACATCGTCAAAGAGCTCTCCAATCCCAACGCCAGCTACAACTCCATCACGCCCTCACAAGAACTCTGCAACTCCCTCGCTACTTTCTTCGATCGAAAGATCACCGACATACACGACAGCTTCGGACCACAGATCCCGGCAACCACCACTGAACTCACAGCCCCAACCATCACCCTGAACGCCTGGACACCCATCAGCTCCAAAGAGACCAGAACCACCATGAACACCATCCCCTCCGGCGCCCCCTTGGACCAGTGCCCCCATCACATCTTCAACAAAGCCGACGCTATCATCGCCCCCTACCTCCAGAGCATCATCAACAGCTCGTTTGCATCTGCCACCTTTCCCGAGAGCTGGAAACACACGTAAGTCAACGCTCTCCTGAAAAAACCTACGGCGGACCCCAACGACCTGAAGAACTTCTGCTCTCGCTCCTCCCCTTCCCGGCCAAGGTCATCGAGAAGGCCGTCAACAAGCAGCTAACCAACTTCCTCGAAGACAACAACTTGCTCGACCCCTCCCAGTCTGGCTTTCGGGCCAACCACAGCACGGAAACCGCCCTCATCGCAGTCACCGACGACATCAGAACCCTGATGGACAGCGGAGAAACAACCGCCCTCATCCTCCTTGACCTCTCGGCTGCCTTCAACACCGTCTGCCACCGCACCCTAATAACCCGCCTCCGCTCCACCGGTATCCAAGGACAGGCCCTGGACTGGATCATCTCGTTCCTCTCGGACCGATCCCAAAGAGTCTACCTCCCGCCCCTCTGCTCAGAACCCACCCAGATCACCTGCGGCGTCCCACAAGGCTCCTCGCTCAGCCCTACTCTCTTCAATATCTACATGAGCCCCCTCGCCAACATCGCTTGCAAACACAACATCGACATCATCTCCTACGCCGACGACACCCAGCTGATACTCTCCCTCACCAAAGACCCAGCCACCGCCAAAGCCAACCTGCAGGATGGAATGAAGGACGTGGCACAATGGATGAAGCTCAGCTGCCTGAAGCTGAACTCAGACAAGACGGAGATCCTCATCCTCTGAAACTCCCCGTCCGCCTGGGACGACTCTTGGTGACCCACGGCCCTGGGCACCACACCACCCCCTTCAGACCACGCACGCAACCTCGGATTCATCCTGGACCCCCTTCTCACCATGACCAAGCAAGTCAACGCCGTCTCGTCCTCTTGCTTCCACACCCTTTGCATGCTCCGAAAGATCTTCCGCTGGATCCCTGCCGACACCAGAAAAACTGTTACCCACGTCCTCGTCACAAGCCGCCTGGACTACGGAAACACCCTATACGCAGGAACCACTGCAAAATTCAGAAACGTCTTCAGCGCATTCAAAACACCTCTGCACGCCTCATCCTCGACGTACCACGCCACAGCCACATCTCCACCCACCTGAAACACCTGCACTGGCTACCCGTCAACAAAAGGATCACCTTCAGGCTCCTCACCCACGCACACAAAGCCCTCCACAATAAGGGCCCCGAATACCTCAACAGTCGCCTCGCCTTCTACACGCCCACCCGTCAACTTCGCTCAACCAGCCTCGCTCTCGCCGCCGTCCCTCGCATCCGCAGAACCACCGCTGGAGGTAAATCCTTCTCCTACCTGGCAGCCAAGACATGGAATTCCCTCCATGTCCACCTCAGGACTACCCAGGACCACCTCGCCTTCAGGAAGCGCCTCAAGACCTGGCTCTTCGAGCAGCAGCAACCACCCCAAATTCCACATATCTATCCGCTCCCAAAGGGAATCTACATGTAATTCATATTTAAAGGTAGCCCCCATGTTAACCTATGAGAGGGACAGGCCTTGCAACAGTGAAAAACGAATTTAGCAGTATTTCACTGTCAGGACATATAAAACACATTACTATATGCACCCTGCACTTGGGGCTACGTAGGGCGTACCTTAGGAGTGTCTTACATGTAAGAAAAGGGAAGGTTTAGGCCTGGCAAGTGGGTACACTTGCCAAGTCGAATTTACAGTTTAAAACTGCACACACAGACACTGCAGTGACAGGTCTGAGACATGATTACAGAGCTACTTAGGTGGGTGGCACAATCAATGCTGCAGGCCCACTAGTAGTATTTGGTTTACAGGCCCTGGGTACCTCTACTGCTCTTTACGAGGGACTTACTAGTAAATCAAATATGCCGAACATGGATAAACCAATTACATACACATTTTGTATAGGACCACTTGCACTTTAGCACTGGTTAGCAGTGGTAAAGTGACCCGAGTAACAAAAACAGCAAAAACGGAAACCAGCACACATCAATAACCTGGAAAACAGAGGCAAAAAGTTAAGGGAGACCACGCCAAGATTAAAAAGTCTAACATAATGGAAATCTTCACAGTTGTGTTTTGTATACTATAAGTCTCAGCATTGCAATAGCTCCACTCATGGATACACCTTATAATTATTGCAGTCATTACTTAAAGTGAAAGGCGACAAAAGACACATCTCTCTCACCGCTTACATTAAGACACATAGGTGGTCATTATGACTTTGGCAGTCTTTGAGCAAGACTGCCAAAGCCGGGGTCTTCCGTCCACCATATTATGGGCACTGCAGGATTTCTGCCAGATTTTGGGTGGAAATCCAGCCGTAGTCATGGTGAAAGGTGGAGGCACTGGGGTGGTTCTACCACTGGCCCCGCCCTGCCAGAATGACTCTGCCAGCTGTATTATGTGGCTCCTAACACCGCCGGCGGTCTTCTGTGGACCACAGGGTCAGAGATGCTCATCTCCGGCCCAACGTGTCGCGCCGCGTGGTGCGGCGCGAGCCGAATGTTCGGCACAAGCCGGGCGTTCGGCTGGGGCCGCACAGCGCGTTTCTAAAACGCGGCGCGCCCCCAGCCTTTCATGCACTTTTCGAGGCCCCAGGCATTGCATGGGGCCTCGCTCTGTCGTTTTCCACCGCCTTGCTGGGGTCTCCTGACCCCCCTTACCTGTTCTTCTTTCTTCCTTCTTATCCTCTTTCTTTTCTTCTTTCTGGGGTCTTTTTTTGTTGTACCTTTTTTATGTCTTCTTCCCTTCCCAGGTTACCTTTCTCTTCCCAGCATTCATTGTTCCCTATTCTCTATGGTTTCTATTCTGTTTTGTTCTATGTACCTCTCCCTGTCTAATATGGTGTCCTTTTACTTCCTGTGGGTCACTTCCTGTCTTTTGGTATATAAGGGCTGTGTTTTCTTCATTTCCTTGCGCTGCAACACTTTCTGCTCAGTTAGTGTCTTCGCTCCTGATTTCCTCCCCTTTTTGGTTCTGGATTTCAGCATTCTGTGTTTCCTGACTTTTGCTCCTTTTGGATCCTTGTTTGTTTGTTCTTGTTTTTTCCAGGAATCTTCCTGTTGGAGGTTTTTCCCCTTTTTCTAAGGGTTTTTTTCCCTCTGGCGCTATTTTCTGAAGGGCACGGTCTGTTCTTGGCGTCTCCATTGCCTACAGCACCGTGGCTACCAGAAAGAGTCGCCCCTTTCTGGGCCAAAGTCGAACATTGAAGATCCACGCCACCAGATCTGCAAATTCCAGGCGCAAGCAGCACGTGAGTCGTGACACAACGGGTCCGACCGCCCTGGCGGTATGATCGGAGATGTGGTAGGTTGGCAGAGGCCAACCCGCCACACTCATAATGTGGCGGTCTTCACCATCAGCCTGTTGGCAGTGAAACCGCCACCTTTGCCCTGGCCAGGGTCATAATGACCCCCATAATGCAGTTCATGCACTTACCATCTCTCCACTGCTCAAGTCCTCCCGCTGAGTTGGAGGGTCATCCAGGCAGTCTTCAGGACCCTCCTGTACAGTGGGCTCATGAGGGGCTGTTGCGCATGGGGCTGGAAGGACACACCTATGATGTCCTTGGCCTTAATAAGGGCCCATCGTCACATGTCCTCCCAGAGCTTACAGCACATCTTGTCCCACTGCTGGTACACATATTGCACTGCATTATGCAGTGATATCACACCAAACTTGTACCAGACTTGCATGCCCATTTGCATGTGAGTTGTTTTGCTCAACTGATCACCTGGGCCTGACAGCGGAGTCCAGCCCCGTGTGCAGAGATACTGCACGCAGACGAGGTCCCGCATTTGAGTGGAAGTTCCACACATGGAGGGGAGACTCCGCACTTGGACCAGAAATCTTTTATATATACAGGAAGTCACATCCAGGAAATTAAATACAGGAAGTTGAATAGAGGAAGTTGCAGGCAGCCTTTTTATGGTCTTTCTGTGCCATCCTCACCTCAGAGCAACATCCTACAGCATTCTGCTGCTCCATTTATCTAACCTCCCCCCGACATGGCTGAGGGACTTGAGGACAAGGCACCCCCTTTCAGTGAGTCAGAATTGAACATCTGTACTGAGGGAGTGCTTAATAAATACCCTCAGCTTTATGGGGACCCACATGACCAGTTCAACAATACAGCACCTTTGCAAATCTGGTGTGATATTGCTGTGTGCTGCAATGCAGTGGGAGTGTGCCAGCGGCAGGGCAAGATGTGTCATGACAAATATGAAACATGCTACTTGAATGTATCCATGAGACTATGACATATAATAATAGGTAGACATTAGAGTCGCATTCAGCATCACACACACAAAACAAAAAAAATCTACTTTTAAGGTGGCATTATGAAGGAGTCTCTTTCCGAGCATGGACAATCTGGGACAGACTAAACTTGCACCATGGTGTATGTATGACTGGCACATAGCTACTCTGCCACATGCACAGCAGTAAACATAAATACAATAGATATTTCCTTACCTGTACATACATATGTTTAATGCTTCGAATCCTAAACACAACTCCACACAGATACCGTTATGCATTCACTACTCTCTGAGTACATCACATATTCAGCATTGAGATAAGAGTGTGGAGTATATTACCATAGCATCTTACTAGCCAACATGGTACATCATGGCCACCAAAAGTTTGAACATTTCTAGCCTCAATATGTCAGCACCACAACTATTGTGTTTCAAACAATGATATTCAATTCCTAGTGTAATTAAAAGTATAGTGTTCCATTTAGATTATTTGTCCAAAAAATGTTCAGTGAGTGGACCAGTAGGTTTTCAACACTGTGTGGGTCATTTTGACCTCAGTGGTCTTTTTCAAAGACTGCCGAGGGACCGCCGTGCGGAAGACCGTCAGTGGTGGCGGTTTTCCGTTCGGCCTATTATGACCGTTGGCAGCTCTCTGTCCTTTTACGGACGGAGAGCCGCCAACAGCCATACTGGCGGGAGGCGGGGAAGTGGAGGTTGCTCTACCTCCACCCCCACGCCAACAGAACACCGCCCAGCGAATCACGTCCTGTGATTCGCTGTGGCGGTGTTCTGTTGGCGGTGTGGTGTCGGCGGAGCTGCCCCCATGGCTCCCGTCCCCTCCCGGAGGATCGGCCGTGAGGGGAGGGGGTGGGGGGGTGTTGGGTGTTGTGTGGGTGCATGGGGGTGTGCGTGTGTGTATGGGAATGAGTGCGTGTATGTCTGTGGGTATGTCTGTATGGATGTGTGCGTGTATGTTTGAAGTGGGTGTGCGTGTGCATGTGTGTATGTGAAGGGGGTGTGAGTGCTTGTATGCTTGGGGGGGTGTTGTGTGTATGGGAATGAGTGCGTGTATGTCTGTGGGTATGTCTGTATGGATGTGTGCGTGTATGTTTGAAAGTGGGTGTGCGTGTCTGCCTGTGTGCGTGTATATAGGCATGTATGTTGGCGTGTGTGAGTGTGTAGGTGGTGCCTGCGTGCGTGTCGTGTGGGTATGGGTGATGTGATGTTGAGGGTCGGAGTGGGGAGGGGGGCCCTGCCACCTTTGGGGGGTTGCAGGGGTGGTGGGGGGGTAGGGGAGGGAGTCGGGGTGGGGGTGAGGATTGGGGGAGACCCCTATCAGTGCCAGGGAAGGAATTCCCTGGCACTGACAGTGCTTACCGCCATGGATTTCATGGCGGTTCAAACCACTGGAAATCCACGGCGGTAAGCTGGGTCAAAATACCTCTGGCGGTATAGTGACGGCCGTCGGGCTGGACACCCAGGTCTCCAGCCCCGCGGTCGTCTCCGCCCTGGCAGGCGGAACGGAGAACCGCCATGGTCCTAATTCCATGCAGTAAGACCGTCAGCCTGTTGCTCACACTGCTCATTCCTAGTGCCATGCCTGTCCCAGTAATGTCTCTGCACAGACTGCAGTTCAGTGTGTCTTGCAGGGTCCCCTGTGCATACATGCTGTCTCAGGACTATGAGTGCCTCTGTTTTCTAACACAGAACTTTAAAGAGTTAAAACACATTCATGGTGAACACTCACCTGAAATATACCTGAAGTCACATAATAAATGAATGTGGACTGTTCTTTGAACTAAATCACCCAATCTTGGTGACAATAGATTGCCATAAGAACTGCCGAAGTATGCTATAAAAAATACCTGAATCTTGCCTTAGATGGACCAACACCTCTCCCACACCCTGATCCTAAAGTGAAAGGGTAGATGGAAGGATACTTTAAATAACTGCACAATGTTTCCTTCTGTTCTTGCTGACACTTGGTCTGCTGAGACTTGCTATCAAGGTTCATTTTTGGGCGAGGACAAGTTGGTTCCTTTTCAGACTGGAAGCATGTCTGCATGAGAACCAACTCCAGAGTAATAACTGGGGCTTCTTACTGGGTACAATTTATCTAGATTAAGAGGAAAACTTCCCTGAAACACTCTGCAAGTTTGCTTTGAAGCCTACAAATCCCTATCTGTATTAAAAGGTATTTGCATGACTCTATTTGCTGCAATTAGTCCCTGCAAGTTCAAAATTGGCCTAAAAACTCCTTTGTTTCATTTGTGTTGCACATGTGTCAGATTTGAATACATCAGTTTAGAGGTATGGTCCTCCAGCAGATAAAGAAATTAACAGAACTAGGCTCAGCTGAAGTGAACATGTCAATGGGATTGCAAATGGATACTGATTCAGTATCTGAAAGGGGCATGTTGTAGGCATTTCTTCCAAATACCAAATCAGTATCTAATGTATCAATATTTTGTGTAAAAAATCTGGCAGCATTGATATTTTACCAACTCCTCAAAGGAAGTGGTAATGCATTTACAAGAGGGAACGAGTCCCCTAGGTGCCACTTCCACCTTGTGAATGTAAAAGAACAGTTTGACGTGTAGGCAGTGGTCCACCTTACTACTGACAATTCTTCAAGGAATGGGCTGCATCTTTAAAAATGCTTTACTTTATTTAAAAGCAATCACAGACATGGTGGTCGCCTCACGCTAGCAGGCTACCATCCCAGTGAGGACCTCCATTTGTAGTGAGTCTCATTTGCGATTTACTTCTTTAATATTTATGAGGTAGGTCAGATTGTGACCCACTACGATTCTGTTTTTTAAGTACTGGCCTATTAGTTGATTAGGTTGGTTCTTAAAAGCCTTAATATTTCACAGACATACTTGTTGAAGTTGGTGACCAGTATCTTGCAACAAGAAGATACTAGAAAAAAACTCTGGTAACTAATAAAATCAGTTAAACTCTCTGATCCAGCATCTAGCGACTAAGGGGCCAATTGACAAAAAAACATAGCCATACCTAGATTTACATTTCTGCCTGAATATACTTTTATGTTCCTTTTTCAGTACACAAACATTACCTAAAGCACCTGGAATGCTAAGGTAGGAAGAAAGGAGTCTGATTTCAGTTTGTGAATGCATTCACAAAATCTTGCCTTGTGTGGCTCACTTCCCCACTCTTGCATGGGATTTATTATGGCAAATCTCTTCGCACTTGTAGCAGAGAAATTTGCAGTAGCGTATCTATTTATACCTGCCTGGAATCCCTTTTTGAATTCCTTTAAGGATTAAATGAGGTATTATCGACCAGACTTACATCTATGCTCAAAAATACCTCTCTGAACAGGGCCCAAATTGTCTAAGGTACTATATTAGTGATACTAAATTGCATCATACGCAGGATGACCAGACATCATGAATTTCTCCATACAGTCCCGGTTATCAGAGGTCATTCCCTGCATCCTAATGTTTCTAACAATTTCCATACATGACCCGGTTGTTGGGAAGAAGCCTGAGTGAGCCTTGAATTCAGTTCATGTTCCCAGCAGAGACGAGAAGGTAATTGGGGCAGATCCTGCTATTCTGATATAGCTAAAGTGGCAGCCACAGCTTGCTGCTAATCTGCCTGCTAATATTTTCTGAACTAAGCAATTTCTTAAAAGAAGAGTTTAGAAGAACAAGAGTAATAAACTTGAAGAACAAGTGTGTACTTTGCATTGTTACTCTGGATAAACCAGGTTAATATTCCTGTACGTTTCAAATGAGCAAACATACTCCTTAGGTGACAGTAGCATGGATGTGTTATGGTACATCTGTAACTGTATCACAGCTCTTGTGTCATGCAATATGTGAAGTCTTAAAAAGTGCATTGTGGGGGTGCAAGTTATAGTTAGCACGCTAAAGAACAACTGCTGAATAGCTGTTTTTTTAGCTCAAAATGTGACACTCCTTGACAGATCACCCCAAAACTTTCCAAGAACGACCTGAGGTAGATGAACATTTTTTGGAAGGTTTCATGAAGAGTCGTCAGATGCCAAAAAAGTTATTAGGAAACCAAACAACCTATTTCCTATGGAAAACCAGTACTAACTATAATTACACAATGGCAAGTGCCACAGTGTAATATACAGCTCTATATACACAGACACACACACATATATATATTTCTATACATATCTACATTACCTACTGGGGGTCACTTGTAGGTAGTTATAGTTAGGACCTAGTTTCCATAGGAAAAGTGGTTTTTTTTGCTGATAAGTTTGCCGGCTTTGACAACTCTTCAGAAAATTTTCAAAACTAGTACGCAACTCACTTCAACTGCTGTGTAGAAAGTTTGGGGGTGATCCATCAAGCGGGGGCGAGAAAAAGGGGGGTCTCAAAACACATTTTTCCCATGCAATTTCCCACTGGAATTTTAGATACGACTTCAGCCCAAACCGCTGGACTGAATTACACCAGATTTGGCCAGAAGCTAGATATTGGTCCGGAAAGAGCCCTTTTTGGGTCGAGTGTAAGTGTACGGCCTCTTGTATACTTTTAGTATACTTACTTCTGTGGCTTAAAGCCATTTCGTTTGTTCATTTCAGTGTCATTTAAAAATCTTTGCTTGCTAGTGGTCAGTCATGCCTCTTTGTCCCTCATTTTTCTCTTCGGGAGCAGGGACTAAATACTGTATAATCACGCTTTTTTGTGTTTATCTGTTCGTTGGGGGACTATTTTTTTATTGGTTTCCTGCTCTTGTGAGTCAATGTGCTTACAATGCTGAGCTCGGGGCCACTGTACATGCACCCTACTGCTTCGTCCATAGTGCTTAAATCGCACTCCCCCATTCTGTATTCTTGCTTGTGCCACCTCCCAATCACCCTCCTCCTGCTATCGCTTCTTACCTCCTGTGCCATCGTGGCCCCTTGTTTTCTTTTGCTCTTGCTGCTTTGCGCTGACGGCGGTATGTTTTTTCCTCCTTGTTTTTGGGCATCTTGCTGTTTCTTTACGATGTCTGTGGGTTCTTTTTTCCTGCAGTTTTATGTAGCACTAACTCGACAGAAAGGTATTGGAGCCCTTTATTTTTTTTATACCGTTTATATATTGCGCGACACTCAATACAAAGGAATAACAGGGCTTTACGTGAGCACCAGTTACATTACACAAGAACACATTCATTTTTGGTAGCGAGGGGAGATTAAGGGGGTCATTACAACATTGGCTGTAAAAGACGCTTATCGCCGTGCAGAAGACCGCCAACACACCGCCGCCGCCGGGGAATTCTGCCACAGCCATTATGACCCACAGCTCGGAATCCGCCAAAATCTAGACACCCACACAAGTCCGCCACACCAAAGGTCAGTGATAAACTGGCGATGACAAAACCTCCACCGTCACGCCAACAGGAATACACCCACACTATCACGACCCACGAATCCACGCGGCGGTCTTTCAACCGCGGTATTCCATTGGCGGTACACACCGCCGTGCTCAAAATACACACACATTTACAAAATGCATCCACATTGGACAAATCGAAATACACACACCTGATACACATACACACACCACTCCCACACCCAATACAATATAAAGCAATTGCAACAGAAGGCCAGAGAGAGACACCACCAGAAACAACACTAGCATCAACAGGCACTCAACACCATCACTCACACAACATCCATGCACCTCACACAACACACCTCTAACTATCACCCCACACATCACAACACACACCACCCCACACATCACCCACACCACCCCATGGCACCGCAAAGACACCCCAGGTTTTCTGAGGAGGAGCTCAGGGTCATGGTGGAGGAAGTCATCTGGGTAGAGCCACAGCTATTCGGATCACAGGTGCAGCACACCACCATAGCTAGGAAGATGGAGCTATGGCGAAGAATCGTGGACAGGGTCAACGCAGTGGGACAGCACCCAAGAACTAGGGATGACATCAGGAAGAGGTGGAACGACCTACGGGGGAAGGTGCGTTCCATGGTCTCAAGACACCAGATTGCAGTTCAGAGGACTGGCGGCGGACCCCCACCTCCTCCCCCAGAGCTTACAACATGTGAGGAGCAGGTCTTGGCTATACTGCATCCTGAGGGCCTCGCAGGAGTAGCTGGAGGAATGGACTCTGGTAAGTCAAATCTTAAACTACCATATCCCCCACCCTACCTGCATGCTATAACCTACCCCCACCTTCGCCCTCACCCCCATCACTCCAACTCCTCACACATGTCCCACTATCACAAACCACACATCCCAAACCCAAGCCCTGCATGCAACACCAAAGCATGGACACCAGTCACCAAAGCATGGCCACTGCACATACCCATACACCCCCTAAACCATTATCACAGAAGGTCCCACACAAGAATGAAAGCACTGGGGTACAGGGTCACCCACCCATTGCACACTATGGCACATACAGATGCAATAATCATGCCTTTACACTCCTGCAGGACCCCTACCCAACGTCACCAGACAGGAGAGTCCGGACATGTCCACTCCACCCACAGAAGAGGCCCACAGTATTGACAGCAGCTCTGTCCAACTGGATCTAGATGACCAGCCCGGCCCATCTGGGACCTCGGGACAGTCGGTTCCCCTCACACTGGCACAGGCCACTACAGAGCGTCCCCCCTCTGGAAACACCAGCACAGCACCCACCCAGCGGGCCCATACCTCTGTCCCCAGGACACGTCAAGCAGCAGTGTGTCCACCACTACAGGGAACCCAGGCTAACCCACCACCCCAACAATACCTGGGACCTGGGGGCAGTGGTAGTGGGCACACGGTTCAGGGGACAGAGGCCCAGGAAAACAGGGGAACTGGGAGGGCTGCTGTGCGACAGGGGGAGGACAGGCCCAGGGAACCCACTCTCCACAAGGCTCTCTCCAACATCATGGGAGCCTACCACCATTCCCAGGAGACAATGGCAACGGTACTGGCCAAGTTTCAGGAGACCCAGCGGCTGCAGGAGGAACAGTATTTGGGGTTCAGGGAGGAACTCAAATCCATCAATTCCACCCTGGGCACCATTGTAGGGGTGCTGAAGAAACTCGTCAACACCAGGAAGGACACTGTGGCACAACAAGGGGCCCCTGACACTAGCCTGGACGATGAACTGCCCACCACCTCCGCCAGTGGATAGGAGGCACCGCCACAGGACCACAACACCAGCACCCCACCCCGTGCAGATGGAGAACCACCCCGCAAGCGATCCCTGAGATCAAAGAAAGAGAACAATGCCAAGACCCCCGCCAAGAAATGAGACCACCCTTATTGTCATCCTTCTGTCCCACTTTGTCACCCTGTCCATACTTAAACTGCCCTAGCTCCACTTCCTATGCCCCTTTGGACAATGCACCTGTGAGACTAATAGACTGGACTCTGCCATGGACATTCCTCCACCATCACCCCTGACCATTGTACAACCCCCTCCACTATTTGGCACTTAAATAAACACCCTTAAATCACAAAACAATTTGGAGTCAGTCTGTGCTTTCAAAAATGTGTATTTGCAATAACTGTGGAAAAATGCTGTATCCAATGTAATGTCAACATACCTATTTCACACAGCTCTAGTCCATGCGGAAACAAAGCAGAGGTCACACAGTGGGACCCACATCTGTGAAATCGAAAGGGAAAGGGACAACTCAGTGTCCATACACTGGGTGAAAATGACAGACAGATGAGAGGTAGAAGAATTAAATCAGATGTAGCAGGAAGTGTTGTCTTCTTACCTGTGTCTCACTGGAAGTATTGTTGGATCACCGTGTTCCTGTTGTCTATGTCCTCTTCTTCTGCTTCCTCGTCTTCACTGTCTACAGGCTCCACAGCTGCCACAACACCTCCATCTGGACCATCCTCCTGCAGAAAAGGCACCTGTCGTCGCAAAGCCAGGTTGTGAAGCATACAGCAGGCCACGATGATCTGGCACACCTTCTTTGGTGAGTAGAATAGGGAACCACCTGTCATATGGAGGCACCGGAACCTGGCCTTCAGGAGGCCGAAGGTCCTCTCTATAATCCTCCTAGTTCGCCCATGGGCCTCATTGTAGCGTTCCTCTTGTCCTGGGATTCCTCACTGGGGTCAGTAGCCATGACAGGTTGGGGTAACCAGAGTCACCTGCAAGTGTCGAGGGACAACTGTTAGACACACACTAACTCTTAGGGACATCCCCAGACCCAGACACCTAGTCACAATGTATTGGGTCCATGTCCTCACCTAATAGTCATACACAGTGCCTCTGGAGTTGCCCCATCACATAAGGGATGCTGCTATTCCGCAGAATGTAAGTGTCATTCACTGAGCCAGGAAACTTGGCATTTACATGGGAGATGTACTGGTCTGCCAAACACACCATCTGCACATTAATTCAATGGTAACTCTTCCGGTTTCTGTACAGCTGTTCATTCCTGCGTGGGGGGACCGAGGCCACATGTGTCCCATCAATGGCACCTATGATGTTGGGGATATGTCCCAGGGCAGAGAAGTCACCTTTCACTGTAGACAAATCCTCCACCTGAGGGAAAACAATGTAGCTGCGCATGTCTTTCAGCAGGGCAGACAACAGTCTGGACAACACGTTGGAGAACATAGGATGGGACATCCCTGATGCAATGGCCACTGTTGTTTGAAAAGACCCACTTGCTAGGAAATGAAGTACTGACAGCACCTGCACTAGAGGGGGATTCCTGTGGGATGGCGGATAGCTGACATCAGGTCTGGCTCCAACTGGGCACACAGTTTCAGGATTGTGGTACGATCAAGTCTGTAGGTCACAATTAAATATCGCTCCTCCATTGTCGACAGGTCCACTAGCGGTCTGTACACTGGAGGATGCCGCCATCTCCTCACCTGCCCCAGCGGACGTGGTCTATGGATGAGAACAGCGTTCAGAGGGTCAGCCAACACTGAGGTACGTAAACACAACTTAATAGGAAAATGTTTGAAAATCGACATATGGCTGTATTAGTGTTTAAGCAAGGCCTAGATATGTGTGACGCAGTCAAAATTAATGCCATGTGGCCCCCTGAAATGGCGGCTGCCTGACCTGTAATGTGGGACAAGGGGATATGAGGTAACTGCGCTGGCGTTGTACACCATCGCGGTAGGCGTCGAAGACCGCATCGCAATCCTGCATTGGTTAACATTGGACCGTATGGGTCCCAGGAGCCAATGATGATGTACGCCGGCGGTGACGGTATGCACAGCCGCGGACGTCACCGCCATTTTCTGTCTGTTCAATCACTTGATACCTGATCTTCGACAGGAGAGGACCTACACTGCAAGTGCTGCTGTGACCTCAGTTTGGAAGAGACAATGGCTCGTGTGTCTGGGGAAAGGGCCCCTGCCTTCAGCATGGAGGAGTTGGAGAAACTAGTGGATGGGGTCCTCCCCCAGTACAAGTTACTCTACGGTCCTCCGGACAAACAGGTGAGTACACTGTGAGCATGCTGTATGGGCAATGCCTGTTTGGAGTGGTGTTGATGAAAGAAAGGGGGGGGAATGAGGCGTGCATGATACGACGGTGAGTGCATGTGCGTCATGGCAAGGGTAGGGATGCGGGCCAATGACCGTGACGGTGCGGACGGTTATATCTTCTTCTTTTCCCCTGTACTATTCGTGTAGGTCAGCGCCCACCAGAAGAAGGATATTTGGCGTGCCATCGCCAAGGAAGTCCGGACCCTGGGGGTCCACCACAGATGGAGCACCCACTGCCGGAAAAGATGGGAGGACATTCGCCGTTGGAGCAAGAAGACAGCGGAGGCCCAGCTGGGGATGGCCTCCTAACGTGGGAGGGGTGCCTGTCGCACCATGACCCCCCTGATGTTCCGGATCCTGGCGGTGGAGTATCCGGAGTTTGATGGGCGCTTGAGGGCATCACAGCAGCCACAAGGGGGTGAGTACACTCTCATTCTGCTGATTCAGCGCACATTGTAGGTGCCTGGGTGGGGGAGGTGGGCTGTGGGTTCCCCAAGCCAGGGTGAGTTTAGTAGGCAAGGTCCCTTCTTAGGGCAGGCCCTGTGGCACCCCACCCCACCTGTGCTCAGAGCCAACTATACCTAGTCAGGCTCCTGTGACTTCCATGTGTGCAGCAATCGGGCATAGGCCTTGTAACCCATGTCCCTGTGATTAATTAGGGAACTCTAAGTGCACGGCGTAGTGCAGGGGGCTTCTGTGTCTGTAGTGTCCGCCAACTGTAGCGGTATTGGATGCACTCAACATGTCTTTCTTCTGTCTTCCCCCCCCTTTTTGTGGTCTCCCTGTTCTTGTGTGCATTAGCATCATCAGGCGGAGGAGCAGTGCCACGGGAGCAGGAGGGAGCTGCATCCCACATGGCCCTGGAGGGCAACACAACGGAGTCAGAAGCCACCAGTGGGATGGAGGGCGAGGGGAGCTCCACGGCGGGGACAGGAGCTGAGACCATCAAGACCGACTCCTCCTCTGATGGGAGCTCCTTTGCGGTGGCGGGCCCCTCTGTGCCCCCGCATCAACAGGTACAGCCGCTACCCCCACTACCAGCACCGCCCTCAGCGTGTGTCCCGTGGCCGCTCACCCAGGAGGGTGGGCATCTCCTTTGCCCCAGGCACCTCAGCCCCTGCCCCTGTCAGCCCTGCTGCCCTCAGTGAGGAGGCCATTAACCTCCTCAGGTCCCTCACTGTTGGGCAGTCTACCATTTTGAATGCCGTCCAGGGTGTAGAGAGGCAGTTGCAACAGACCAATGCATACCTGGAGGGCATTCATTCTGGTCAGGCAGCCCAACAGAGAGCTTTTCAGACTCTGGCCTCAGCACAGATGGCAGCCATTGTCCCTGTCTCTAGCCTCCCCACTCCAACTTCCTCCACCCAGACCCAAACCCCTGTACCTCAGCCTATCCCAAGCACACCATCAGACCAGCATGCACACACATCAACACACAAGGGAAGCTCAGGCAAACATAGGCACCACACATCCCACAGGCACTCACGCAAGCATCATACACATACAGACATACAAACATCCACTGCCTCCACTGTGTCCCCCTACTCCTCGTCTCCCTCCTCCCTCCCAGTCTTGTCTCCACTCACACCTGCATACACTACATCTTCAGCCACTACCCCATCACCAGCACACCCACCACCACATCCCGCTCACATGCAGTCACCACTCCCACTACCATTCACACATCCCCTGTGTCTCTCCCAGTGTGTCTGTGAGCCCACCTCCCAAGGTACACAAATGCAGCCACACACCCACCCAACAGCCATCCACCTCATGACAGCCTCCAGCCCATGCACCTTCACCCAAAGTCAGCAAACGTACACATCCTACAACCACTACCTCTTCCTCTACTCCCAAACCCCATCCATCTACCCATCCCAGTGTGTCCAAAAAGCTTTTCCTGTCCAACCTTCACCTCTTCCCCTCACCTCCCCCACCCCTTCAGTCTCCTAGGGCCCGCCTTTCAAGGTCCCAACCCAGCACCTCAGGCACAACATCTGCGGGAACAGTGGTGCCAGTAGTAACTGGCTCCTGGAGTGCGCCAGGCAGCAGGGCAGCCAGTGTGCCAAGGAGCCAGACCACGGACAGTCCCCCACCTCAAAAGCACAAAAAGGTGGCCAGTGCCCAGCGGGAGAGAGGCAAAACATCTACCACCAAAGCCTCTCCCAGGGGTACAGTTGGGAGTGTGAAGACAGCTGCGCCACCATCCAAGGTGGGGAAGGGGCACAGAAAAACAGGCAAGGCTGTGAAAACCTGCACGGCTGACAAGACCGCCACCAGCACCGCTAAACAGGACACCGCCGCCACAAGCACTGCTGCTAAGGACACCGCCGCCACAAGCACCGCTGAACAGGACACCACCGCCACAAGCACCGCTGAACAGGACACCGCCGCCACCAGCACCGCAGGCCAATGAGCGACAAAGCTTCCGACGCTACTGAGGCCGCCACGAGCAGGATGAATCACTCTGGGCACAAGGCCCCCTCCAGAACCAGTGGAGATTTACATCCACTACCTCTGTCCTTGGCAGGATGAAGCACTCTGGGCACAAAGCCCCCTCCAGAACCAGTGGAGGAAGGCATCCACTACCTCTGTCCTTGGCAGAATGAAGCACCCTGGGCACAAAGCCCCCTCCAGAACCAGTGGAGATTTACATCCACTAAATCTGTCCTTGGCAGGATGAAGCACTCTGGGCACAAAGCCCCCTCCAGAACCAGTGGAGTAAGACATCCACTACCTCTGTCCTTGGCAGGATGAAGCACTCTGGGCACAAAGCCCCCTCCAGAACCAGTGGAGATTTACATCCACTACCTCTGTCCTTGGCAGGATGAAGCACTCTGGGCACCAAGCCCCCTCTAGAACCAGTGGATTAAGGCATCCACTACTTCTGTCCTTGGCAGGATGAAGCACTCTGGGCACAAAGCCCCCTCCAGAACCAGTGGAGATTTACATCCACTACCTCTGTCCTTTGCAGGATGAAGGACTCTGGGCACAAAGCCCCCTCCAGAACCAGTGGAGTAAGGCATCCACTACCTCTGTCCTTGGCAGGATGAAGCACTGTGGGCACAAAGCCCCCTCCAGAACCAGTGGAGATTTACATCCACTACCTCTGTCCTTGGCAGGATGAAGCACTCTGGGCACCAAGCCCCCTCCAGAACCAATGGATTAAGCCATCCACTACTTCTGTCCTTGGCAGGATGAAGCACTCTGGGCACAAAGCCCCCTCCAGAACCAGTGGAGATTTACATCCACTACCTCTGTCCTTTGCAGGATGAAGGACTCTGGGCACAAAGCCCCCTCCAGAACCAGTGGAGTAAGGCATCCACTACCTCTGTCCTTGGCAGGATGAAGCACTCTGGGCACCAAGCCCCCTCCAGAACCAGTGGATTAAGGCATCCACTACTTCTGTCCTTGGCAGGATGAAGCACTCTGGGCACAATGCCCCCTCCAGAACCAGTAGAGTAAGGCATCCACTACCTCTGTCCTTGGCAGGATGAAGCACTCTGGGCACAAAGCCCCCTCCAGAACCAGTGGAGTAAGGCATCCACTACCTCTGTCCTTGGCAGGATGAAGCAGTCTGGGCACGAGGTCCCCTCCAGAACCAGTGGAGACTGTTATCCACTTGAGAGACTGTGGCTTTGCACTCCCCAGGATGCAGCAGTGGGCAAACCACCCACTGGAGAGACTGGAGAGACTGTGGCTTTGCACTCCCCAGGATAAAGCAGTGGGCAAACCACCCACTGGAGAGACTTGAGAGACTGTGGCTTTGCACTCCCCAGGATAAAGCAGTGGGCAACCCACCCACAGAAGAGACTTGAGAGACTGTGGCTTTGCACTCCCCAGGATAAAGCAGTGGGCAGCCCACCTACTGGAGAGACTTGTGAGACTGTGGCTTTGCACTCCCCAGGATAAAGCAGTGGGCAACCTACCCACTGGAAAGACTTGTGAGACTGTGGCTTTGCACTCCCCAGGATGCAGCAGTGGGCAGCCCACCCACTGGAAAGACTTGTGAGACTGTGGATTTGCACTCCCCAGGATACAGCAGTGGGCATGGAGCCCCCTCGTGGATCTGGTGTCGTGCACTCATCCGGCTGAGGTGCCCCCCCTTTCCTTCCCCCTGAGGTGCCTGTTGTATTTCTATCTGAAGCCCCAGCAGTGTTCTCTCCGTTTTGATCGGGTATTGAGTGTGGGCCTCGCCCATGCATTTTGGGCCCAGCGGTCCACGGACTATGATGGTGGAATACCTTGGACTTGTATTCTTGGTGTATATATTTGTTTATAGTGTAAATATATATATATATATATATATATATTATTTTTTTTTATTACTGTATTTGAATAGATTACAAACGTTTGACTCATTTCATTTTGTCCTTGCATTCTTCCAGGGGGAGTTGGGGGTTGTTAATGTAATGTATCAACATGTACTTGTGTGTGTGTTGTAGTGGATGAGGGTGGGGGTGGGAGTGTTGCGTGTGTGTGTCACTCTTTTTTCCCTCCCCCCTCCCCTGTGTCGTAGGTGCAGTATTCACTGTGGTCTTCGCTGCTGTCTTTGTTGTTCCTGCTAGAGGAGCAGGAAGATAAAGGCTGGGAGTATCTGGAGCTCGAGTTCCATGGCGTCCTGGTTCCTCGTGGGGTGTGTAGAGGTGAGCGTTTTCCCTTCCAAGTCCTCTTTCCGCCGTGTTTTTGTTTGCGGTGAATCCGCCCCGGAAAAGGTGGCGGATTGGATTGTTGTAATACAGTGGGCGGAACCTTGTGTTGGCAGTTACCGCCACGGTGTTTGTTTGTACTTCCGTGGTGGTCTGAGTGTTATAGTAGGAGATAGCATATGCTCTTGATAACCTCCGGAGGGTCACCAACCAAGCTTATGGGTTAGTTCTAGGCATGAAGATGGCAAAAGGTGTTGTCTCCAAAATGGTGGAAAAGGAGTTGCGACTCCAGACCCAAGCACTTCACAGCCTCAAGCTTGATAGCAAAAAGAATATAGCCTTTGGATGTAAATTAGGCCCCTTCAAATAGAGTTCAGTTAGTAAAGGCAGCCATTTTCCTAACCCTGTAGCTCAAAGAAGCTAACACAAGGGAGCCAGTGAGAGCAGCAGCATATCATAGAGCGGAACAGTGGAGCAAACTCCATCACTTCCTCCTCTCAAAATTCACTGGTGTCATAGATTTGATGACAATCCCCTCAGAGCTACTGCATCCTCAAAGATATCACTCCTGGAAGTGCTGTCGAAAACAGAGATCAATAGCACTACTTCCTGTTTGAAGAGGCACCACCTCGAATACCCCCCACAGCCAATGTGACAGACGCAGAGCGCTTCCCCATCACCCCCTGGACACCTGGGTATAATGATCCACGCATCGTCCGTCACAGTCCATTAATGTTTAACCTGCTTTCATCTCTTCCAACCCCAGGCTTCATGTAACCACTCCACTAAGTTCCCATGCATCATTTGATGTACACTCTATGCATTATTTCTGATTGCTGTGTTTATGAATTACATGGAAAGTCAATGTCAAGAAAATATATTTCAGACCCTATTAAGTGGCCATTTTCTCATTCCTGCTTCTACTGCTGTTCCTCTCAGTGCTTCACCACGCCTCCCTGTGTCTATAGGAATACAGATGTGTTTGTTTATATGGGTACACACCCCAAGAATTACAACTCAAAGTCAATCCTGGAAGGTAACAGTAAAGACTCCATGGGCAGGCGATGTTTCAAACAGAAGAACTGTTGTTTCACAAACTGTGGCCACCAGGGCTAGCCACTGTTTGTACTTATGTAACCTAAATATGTTGTTGTGACTGAAGTCTTTTTTTGGATAAGACAACAAACAGGCAGGATCAACGCCAGACCTGCAGGGTAACCACTGTGTAAATAAGTTCCATATAAATTATTTTTGCATATTTTATCTTTTGTTGGTATCAAGAAACTCTGACATGGTTCTGAACCTACCTTGGATTCCCCCAAAAAACCCATACATTTGAATACTTTTCATAGCCTGAAAAATGCCCATGAACTGGTCCTGGAGGAGCCTCACTCACTGGGCATTACTGGTCTAGGCCACAAAACACTCGATCATCCAAACCCAGGCTTCCCACTCTACTCTGAGTGGTCCAGATGGCAAGGCCAAGACTTCAAATTTTGAGTAGCCAACCCAACTGGGATAATTCTGACTTAAAAACCATCAGCCAGTGCACAAATGTATGCACTGAAAAGGCACCATCAAGGCCGAGGAGTCCAATCCTAAGCCGAGGGCTGTCATAAGACCATTAACCCAAGGCAGTGCTTTATATGAATACAGAGTACCAGCCCTTCTGTATTTCCATTTAAAACACTGACCCACAGATGTCGCATCTCTGGGACCTATCCTGTTGGCCCAGCTACCACTGAAGGTCTGTTTCACCAATCTGTACATATTTGAAGCCTCCTGTTCAGTTAAGCTGCCTCTTCTGTTATTCTCTTTGTATACAGACAATGTTTTTAAAAGTTAAGCTAGTTTTGCCAATGTAGATGAATAATTCATTTAAAAGTTTAACACACAGAAATATATGGTTGTCCCCCTTTATTTGTTCCTAACTCGTTTGACCCCATCATTCTCCGGGGTAAATGCCACGAAGGTGCCTCTTTTTGGCTTCTTTAGTGCTATAGAAGTTTAGGTAAACACACTAGAAAGGGTTGCATCTCCTGGGTATCACAGCCAGTCTGTAGGAATAAGGCAAAAACATTCCCAAGATGGCAGCCTTGATGTGACCTCTCTCTTGCAGCAACAGGCCTGGGAGTGTTGCTGTGGCACCTTGCATACATCCACTACACTGTAAACCAAAACACATTGGTAAAAGACATTGGGCCAGATGTATCAAAACAAATTGCACTCGCAACCGGCAAAATCGGCCGTTTGCAAATGCAAAATAGTGGTCTGCAATGCATCAAAGGCATTCGCAGACCACAAAATAGAAATCGCAAAAATTTCGATTTTTTGCGTTGCAACCTGGATTTTGCGAATCGCAATTTGCGATTCGCAAAATCCAGGTCGCAAGGCAATTCTGCAAAAAATCCCAAATTGCGATTTTTCGCAGAATGGTATTTTGCACATGCAAAATACCATGGTCTGCAACCAGGTGGTAACCTGGTGCAAAAATTAAAAATGCAGTAAAACTGCATTTTTAAATGTAACATGTAAAGCACACATGCCCTTTGGCATGTGTGTACTTTACATGTTAAAAAAAAAAAATGGGGTGCAGGAGAGGGGCCCTTAGGCCCCCAGCACCCTGCCCTTTTGCATTTCCAAAATTGCGATTTCTGGTTCAGAAATCGCAATTTTGGAAATGCAAAAAATTCACAGCTATGAGCCAACAGGCCCATAGCTGCGAATGGGGCCAGTATCGCAATTTGCGATTCGGTAATTGCATTTGTGATTTTTAAGAAATCGCTATTACCGATTCGCAAATGTGATACATGGCCCTTTGCGAGTTGGTAATAGCGATTTCTTAAAAATCGCAATTATCGAATCGCAATGGGCCAGAATCCTACATCTGGCCCTTAGTCATTTACAACGTCAATAGCTCTAACTCTCACAAATGGAAGACCTATTTCATTGCAAATGCTTGTTGTAATTTGGTGTAAATCAGTTCATTAGTTTAGGAGTTATTAAAGCAAAAATAAATTTGTATATCTTGGGACTCGGATCTGTTGCAGATCCTCCGCAGATACGGGTGGATTTGCGGATCCATGCACCAAAAGCAATGCTATGATTGGCTGGCTTCAACCGGAGACTAAATTTGCAGCTGCAATCTTGTTCATCAGGACTCAGTTCCCAGAGGGGAAAATAAAATAAAAAAGTGATAGAAGAGGGTCAGCGTAGAGGTACCCTGACTCCCTGGGACTAATGGCTGGGTCTGTGAGGGACCCCTAATGGGCAAGAAATTATCCAAAAATGTTTCATTTTTTTAGCACTACAGGATTTGTGGATCCACCCGGATCCTCACAGATTCAGGTGGATCCACGAAGCCAGACTCCAATTACAAAAAAAACACATAAACTCACTCACAGACCCACACATCTATTCATACACTAATTCACACACCTGCACAACCACTCACACACCTACTCACACGCCCCTGCAGGCACCCACTCACACACCCAGGTTACAGGGATGTTATAGTTAGAAAATAGCATTAAATAACCTTAATAATTCACTAAAAAATCAAAAAACAAAGGTTACAGGGTCGTTATAGTTAGGTTCAGAATTTACACGTACAAAAACCGTAGAAATTCAGCTGTTACAGTTAGAGTTATTTCAAGTAATTATAACTCATGCCCTAAGGTAAATATAATTTGAGCCCCCGCCATCCATGCACTGCTGCTTACAACACATATTACATCACTCATTACATCTTCTACGTCATCATTGATAATATCATTGTAACATTACCAAAGACATTATTGGTGGGCAAACTGTGCATGGCGGGGGCACAAGTTAAAATGACCTTAGCTGAATTTCTATGTTTTTTTATGTTTGTAAATGCTGAAGCTAACTATGATGTCCCTGTAACTTTATATATATCTCAACAAAGGTTATAGGGACGTTATAGTTAGGAAATGGAAGGGAAAAAAACATAGAAATTCACTTAAAAAAGAAATACAGGGATGTCATAGTTAGACTTAAGAGTACAAAACCACAGAAATCCACCTGTTAAAGCTATCTCAAGTAACTAGAACTCGTGCCCTAAGGTAACTATAACTCGCACCCCCACACTGCACAGTTCTTTTGTCAAAAACTTTACTGCAAATATTACATTGATATGTGATTTCAAAGAGGTCATGGGTGCTGTAACTTGTGGGTTAAGTAGCAGAGCATGGCGAGGCCTAAGTTAACTTAGGGTACGAGTTATAGTTACTTGAGATAACTCTAACTATAACCGTTAATTTCTATGGTTTCGTACATTTAAAATGTTAGCCGAACTATACCTCCCTGTATCCTTTGGTTTTTAAAGTGAATTTCTATGTTTTTTTTACATTTTATTTCCTAACTCTAATGTCCCTAAGGCCTTTGTTTCTTTCAGTGAATTTCTATGTTTTTTTAACGTAAAATAGTTTTCATTACTATAGATTAATCCAAACACTGCCGTGCATAGGCTTTAGCTGTTCGTGGCGTGGTTGGAATGCAGAGCCTGGCCTATGGCCAGGCCCTGCAGCCAACCCTCTATAACCACCCAACCTTGCCCTGTGCACAGCCTTTGGCCGTGCGCGGTTGGATTGGCGACAGAGCCTGGCATGTGGCCAGTCCCTGTGACCAACCCCCCACAACCACCCAACCCCACACTGTGCCTGACCTTTGGCCATGTGCAGCGGGAGCTGGCAGCAGGTCAATATGGCTCCCCTCCCGCAGCTGATTTTGGCCCTGGGGACCCCATCCCCCATGGCCCAGCCTTCCAGAATTATTTTTGGGGGGCCCCCCTCTGCAGGTTGATCTCAGCCACGGGGTCCCCATGCCCCAGGGCCCTGCCTTCATATATTACTTTTTGGGGGATGGGGAGCCATATGGCCCCCCTCCCAGGTCGATCTCTGCCCGGGGACCCAATTCGCTGGGTCCCGGCCTTGTCATCTGGTTGCCCGCCCCCAGGGCACCCAGAAAAAATGGTTGGGGACCACAGAGGAAGCCTGAAGGCCCCCGTGATTCCAGCTGGCTTCCCAACTCCTGCTGGAGCCAGCATTGCTGTCACAGACAGGGAGCTTCTAGACATGCAGATCCCTGTCTAGGAGAGCAATTGATTTCTCTGTTTCCCTGCCTGCATCTTTGCAGTCGGGGAAACAGAGGAAACCTACGCTTCCAGCAAGTGGGAGCTGTTTTACAGCTCTCACTTGCTGCAACTGGTGTGTTTGCTCTGACTTGGCTGGAGCTGCCAAAGCTCCCGCCAAGTCAGAGCAAACAGCTATCAGCTCGGGGTGGGAACCCCAGGACATAGCAGTAACCAGCACGTGGGTGGCAGTCCCCAGGGCCATGATTGGCTCCTTGGGGGGGGGCTATGCAGCCGCGATCCAACTTAAACAACCCCAGGGAGGTGGTGGTCCCTGAGGCCGCGGGGGAGGGGGCAGCGCAGCCCCCACATACAGAATGTTTCTTGCCCCAGGGAGGTGGAGGTCCCCGGGCTGTGGGGGCCATGTGGCCCCTCTGCATTCTTAATCTATTTCACCCTGGGGAGTTGGTGGTACCTAGGGCTGTGGGGAATTGCACCTCCACCCCCATTCCTAATCTATTTCTCCCCAGGGTGGTGGTGGTGCCCGGGACTGCGAGGGGGCCAGGCGCCCCCCTGCACTTAATTAGACATGAGCCCGGGGAAGTAGCAGTGCCCAGGGATGGGGGCAGGTGCCACCCCAACATTTAAATAGACATGAGCCTCCTCAGGGAGGTAGGCGTCCCCGGGCTGCAGGGGGGTCATCCCCCAGCATTCAAAATTTGACATGCCCTGGGACCTGGCCCACCCAGGTGCTTCACTGAAACAGTTTTTTAAGATACCGCCCAACAAATTTGAAAAATGCTTTTTTGTTCTGGGGGGGTGGTCCCTATGGGGCCCCAGAGCAAAAAGGTCAGAGTTTCCCCTTTTTTTTCCTCGGACTCGGCTTCCTTGTTGAAGTGTTGGCAGCCAATCACATCTCAGCACCAGATTGGGAGGGTTTGCGGAGCCTTCATGTCCCTATATATCCAAATTTGGATTTCTTTTAATTTCTCAAAATCTACTGAATGGATTTGCACCAAAAAGGTTGCTTTCTGGACCAGGAACTACTTTTCTGCCAAATTTAGTGTAATTCCGTCGAGTGGTTCGGGCGCTATTCCTGTTCAAAATCCCTATAGAAAAATGCATGGGAAAAAGCCCCGAAAACTTCCCAGACAGATGCTGAAGTGAGCGTTGTATTGTTTTGAAACATTTTGTGAAGATTCATCAAACTGCACCGAAGTTATTAGCAAAAGCAAAAAAAGATTTTTCTATAGAAACTAGGTCCTAACTATTACGATCTAGTGGCGACCGCCACTCTGTAATATATATATATAAAATATATATATATATATATATATACACACACACACACGCACACACACATACACATATATACATATTATACATATATATTTTGCCAAGTAGCAGGTGCCACTGGGTAGTTATAGTTAGGTCAACTTTTCCATAAGAGATGTTTTTTGTGTTGCTAATAAATTTTGCACTGTTTGATGAATCTTCATGACACTTTCCATTCGAGTTTATGCATGGGAAGTTTTGGGACGATCTGTCACGCTGGGCTGAGAAAAAAGGTGGGGGGTCCCAAGCACAAAATCCCAATGCATTTTTCGTCAACATTTTTAAGAAGCGCTACCACAAGAGTCTTGCAAGTGCGGCAATTAAACAATTGAGCATTTTGATTGGGCCAGGGAGCCTTTTTTGCATTGGTCCATCTCGCTCCCATGAGTGTCAGACTGCAGTAGGGGCGAGCGCTCTGATTGGCAGCCAGCAAGGTGAGAAAATCTTTGCTGGCAGCCATTAAAGGACTTAGGGGGTCATTCTAACCCTGGCGGTCCAAGACCGCCAGGGCTAAAATGACGGGAGCACCGCCAACAGGCTGGCGGTGCCCCGCTGGGCATTCTGACCGCGGCGGTTTGACCGCGGTCAGAAGTGGAAAACCGGCGGTCTCCTGCCGGTTTTCCGCTGCCCATTTGAATCCTCCATGGCGGCGCAGCTCGCTGCGCCGCCATGGGGATTCTGACAGCCCATACCGCCATCCTGTTCCTGGCGGTTCGCCCGCCAGGAACAGGATGGCGGTATGGGTTGTCGTGGGGCCCCCGTAAGAGGGCCCCACAAAGAATTTCACTGTCTGCATTGCAGACAGTGAAATTTGCGACGGGTGCCACTGCACCCGTCGCACCTTCCCACTCCGCCGGCTCCATTCGGAGCCGGCGTCCTCGTGGGAAGGTTGTTTTACACTGGGCTGGCGGGCGGCCTTTTGGCGGTCGCCCGCCAGCCCAGTGTAAAACCCAGAATACCCGCAGCGGTCTAATGACCGCGGTGCGGTATTCTGGAGGGGGGAACTCTGGCGGGCGGCCTCCGCCGCCCGCCAGGGTGAGAATCACCCCCTTAGAGCCCTGTCCTGAACTTAAAAAAATAAAAATATTATGGGGGCCGGGAAGGGATACCCTTCTCCCCTCCACCCCAAGCCCCATGAGAGTATCCTCCTTGTGATGAAACAAAAAATTTATTGGCAAATCCAGCTGGATCCCCCCTCCCCTAGCCAATTTAGGGCCCCAGGGGCCCCACCCCCTGGGGGCCATTGAATTATTTAGACAGGAGTGCGCATGACCTCCCACCCTAAACCATATTTGGCCCCAGTGACTCCATGCCCTGAGTCCACTGCATTTACTAAGGGTAGGGGCCTGCGTACCCCCCCTCCCCAAGCCTTAAAAAGGTCCTGGTGACCCCATCTTCCAGGGCTGTTAGTTAAAATTAAAAAGGAGGGGGCCGTCCTCCCTTCAGGCAGTAGTAATCTGTTCTTCTGTTTCCCCACCCGCATCAGTGTGGGCAAGGAAACAGAACACAAGTCTACTCCCAGCCGGCGGGAGCATTTTTACAACTCCAGCCTGCTGGGAGCAGACTTTGTGTTTGCTTCCATTTGTCAGGAGATTTGATAATGTTCCCACCAGACAGGAGCAAACAAATTTTTCCCTGCTCGCCTCAGTGCAGGCTGGAAAACTACTGTGTCCCGGGGGTTGGTATTCCCGGGACACAGCAATTGAGCTGTTCTCTGAGGATGGGGGTCTCCTGGACTTGATAAGGTACGGGTCATCCCCTTCAAAAAAACATACACAGTCCTGGGGATGCGGTCCCCATGGCCTAATAAATCTCTGGGAGGGGGACCATGTGGCTCTAATCCCCTGTAAAAAACTAACACTGCCTGAGGAATGGGGTTCCCAGAACCTAATAATGCTCGAGGAGGTAGGGCATGGGCATGCGACCCCCCTCTCATTTCTAATACGGCATGGCCCCAGGGGATTGGGTCCCTGGAGAGTGATAAGGCTTAGGGAAAGGGGCACACAGACCCGTCCCTTTTTTTATTGATTTGGTCCCAGGGGATGGAATTTTCTGGGTCATTACAAGGCCCCCCAGAGGGGGCCGCACTCCCACATCCCTATTTTTATTTTATGTGGCCCCTGGGGAATGGAGTTCCTGGGGCCTAAGAAGACTCGGCAGGTGGGGTGCACACCTCCCTCCTCTTAGATTGTGGCCCCAGGAGATGGGGCCCCCAGGGCAGAATAAGTATTTGAACTTGGGAGGGGGACCATGCAGCCCACTTCCCTATTTTATTGGGCTTCGCCAGGGGGATGTTGTCTCGGGGGCCTATTAAAGCTTGGGGATGGGTGCTGCATGCCCTCCTCAGCTGCTTAATTGTATTTTACCCCTGGGGATAGGGCCTCCAGGACATTTTAAGGCTTGGGTAGGGAGACTACACACAGCCCCTCCCCTTTTTATTGGATCTGGTCATAGCGGCTAGGGTCCCTAGGGCCAATTAAGGGTCAGGGAGGCAGCTGCACACTCCCCTCACCCTTAATATATATGTTGTGGACCCAGCAGGAACAAAGGTCAAACCCTACGACTCGCACACCAAAGGATAGGCATGGTGTGCGGTTGACAGCCCGATTGAACACAAGTCGTCAACTGTCATCTGTGTTCAATACTTCTACACAGCTATGATGTATTAGAAGCACATGAGTTTTGTAAACACACCTATTAGCTGGACACAAGTTGTACGAAAATAGGTAGAAAAGTCATATTGTAGTTACCCACCTCTATGTAAACTATAAAACGAACCAACACACCCATTGGATGATGTTGTCAGTGATGTCATCAGTTATATCATTTGCAATGTCACCAGTGATGCTCTCTGCGTGGAGGAGCAATGTTTTCATCCCTTTCCATGCCCGCATATTACCTTTCAGCAAGCAGGAGCATTTTTAAATCTCTTGCTTGATGAAAGCAGACTGTTTGCTTCTACTTGGTGTGAGATGCTGGCTCCCACCAAGCAAACAGCTACCTCATGAGGGTGGGCACCTCAGGAGGTAGTGGGAGCCGGTTGTTGTGGGTAGCGGTCCCCAGGGCAATGTATGGCTCCAAGGCACCCCCTCTATGTTTTCAGTATGCCCCACCCAGGGATCTGTGGCAGACCCCCTCTCCAAATCATTCTGTTGCCATGGGGAGGTGGTGGTCCCCAGGGCACCTTACAGACAGGGGGGCTCCGCAGTACTCCCACATATATTTGTTGAGAATGTTGCCTGGGGAGGTGGTGGTCCCTGGGGGCACATGGCCTCTGCATTCTTTATATACACAGCCCGGGGATTCGGCGGTCCTAGGATATTTGCCCGGGGGGTGGTTGTCCCTGGTGGGTAGGGTGGTCCCAACCCCCTTTATATTTGTTTACCATGTTGCCGTGGGGAGGTGGTGGTCCTCGGGTTGTGGAGGCTGCCCCCCACATATGTTGTCATTTCGCCCCAGGGAGGTGGTGGTCCTGGAGCTTTAGTAAGTCCTAGGAGGGGGTGCCCTGTGAGCCCCCTCCTTAATATTATTAAAAAATAATGCTCTGGGACCTAGCCCACCCAGGGACAAAATTAAAAGCAAGCGCAGGAGATAGTGCTTGCTTTTTTTTTTAATTCATGACAACATTTTGTGAATATTCACTAATTCTGCAGTGAATTAAAAAACAAAATACTCCTTTGTTATTGAGACTCTGCTGAAGCTGAGGTGCCTCTGCACCAAGACAAGGGAGTTAGAGTAAATGTCGCTTGCTCCTTTTTTTTTTTTTCCTTTGTTTTTGAGACTCTGCCTAAGCTGAGTCTCAAAATAGCTGCCAACACTTCCTGGTTGAAGTGTTGGCAGCCAATCAGATCCCTGCACAAGATTGGAAGTATTCATGAAGCCTTTGGGCCTCTAGACATACAAGCTACCTTCCTGAAACATTTGGTGTAATTCCGTCCAGTGGTTCAGGCTGTCGTTGTTTTCAAAACCCCTATGGGAATTAAATTGGGAAGCACACTTTTTTTTTTACCCCCCCTGCCCTTTTTCTCGGCCTTCGCTTCACGAATCAGCATTAAACTTTCCATGCACATCACGACCCTTGGACACCCTTTTTTTAAAGAACATTTCATAAACATTCATCAAATGGCGCCAACGATATAGCCAAGTCAAAATGAAAACTAGGTTGTGACTATGACTAGCTACTGGCAAGCGTCACTAGGTAATATATATCTATCTATATATATGTTTATATATATAGATAGATAGATATATGCATTAAAGCTTAGTTTTTTTTTAACCAATTCTATTGAGTTTCATCGTCATGGTTTGTAGATTGACATCAAATCGGTATTGTAATGTTGTTCTTATAAAGCTGTGCATCAACATATCTTGTACATGTGTTCCATCAGGATACCACAAACAGGAGTATTGGTTCTAGTTATTGCATCTTAACATAAGCAACAGTATGAAGCGAAACAATAACAGGGCAGGTGGGTACTTTGTCCCATTTGGAACGCATGTGTTTTGGCAACATGAGATTCACCAAAATATCTAATCTCACCCATATCCATGTACAGATTTTGCAATACACAGATAAGAGACAGCTATATGAATTGTTGGTATTATTTACATATCGAGGAATGGGACACATACAGTTATACATGGGGGGGTAGAGGAGGCTTACAGAGGAATGGAACAAAGGCGGGGGTTGGGTCCAGGCCAAGAGGAGGCACAAATCTAATGGTAAGCCATAATGGTGGGGGGGGTCTAAGAGAAGGTGAAAGAGGAGAAGGGATCAGAGGGGGAGAGACCTTTTCCTGAGCATACCAAACTGGGATTGAATATGTGTCTTGATGAAGTCCATGTGTTTAGCTCTGCTTTGTAAGCCTGCAGGTCTTGCAGCAGCATCTCCCAATCCACTGCTAGTGAGACTCTGTGAAAGCTACAAGTTTCCTCACATCTCAGAGCCACCACCTCCACCCTACCCATTTAAGGGTCGCACCGCACCAGTGGTGTACATCTGGTAATGTTGGGCTTTTCAGAGCATGGCTATGAGCCTCCTGACCATGAGGATCGCCAAGTCGATAAAGCGGTTCATGGTGCTTGCAGTTTTTGATGGCTCTTAGAGCCCCAACAAAGCACTGCCCATTGTGCAAACATGCGTGCGGTCAGTCACCTCCACCAGCGTGGTTGTGACGCCTTCCACTAATGCTGCCGGGCAATCCCAGAACATGTGTGGCTTGTCCGTCTCCTGCTGGTGGCATCAGGCAGTCTGCAGATTATCCGAACATTTGTTGGAGTATTGCCGGTGTAAAATAGACCTGGTGCAGGATGTTATTCTGGATATTTTGAAACTTAGCATTTCTTGACAATTTCCTGGGGTATATAAGTACCCTGTCCCATTCTTTCTTCATCAGCTCTTTACCTATGTCGCCCTCCCAGCTCCTGCGAGTTGCGGACAATGGGTCATGCATAGTGTATGCCAGGGCACGGACGAACCACGTAATAAGTCGGCGACCCCCCCCAATCACATGGTGTGTGTGTGCCAGTGGATGTTGTTCTGGATCTGAATTCATGATGCCCCACAACTGCTCCAATTCAGCCATTGAACAGCCATGTGCCAAAAAATGTTCAGAGAGGACCTCTCTGTTCTAATGTAGCCTGTCAAAGGGCATCGTAACAGCACCCTGGAACAGAGCTCCCAGTGTGCTCACTCCTGCATCCTCATGATGATGAAAGCTTAGTTTTAGTTAGGAAAACCTATTTTGCCACTTCAAAATTCTAAAGTAATAGTTATACCTTTCATTTACAATTTATCCACCACCTTCATATTATTATAAGTAGCGGACCTCCTTACATACTCATTTCAGCTTGTTAACCAGATAACACAAACTATAACACGCCACTCTACGATGCCCTGTGTTGCAACAAATAGTGTCACTTTTGAAATTATGTATTGTTATGAATGCTATGATTTCACATACAATAAGTAATGTGTTATGCAAGCATATAAACACTGCATGTAAAAGGCATGAGTTATAGTTAATGTAGTGTGGTGAGTGAGGTGACAAGACTGTCTTTGGAGGTGTGTAACATATAGTAATTTGAGGGTGGTACGCAAATTGTAAATTGAAGTTCTAATTATAATTGTTTTTATTTTTATGTTTGTGCATTTTATTTTGGGTGTGTTTAGAAAGAATACATAAGGTTTTTCTAACTATGCCACTCTATAATACTCTACTCTAGAATATGCAATTCTTCTACCCAATTCCACTTCACTGTATGCAGTACAGTGTTGCAAGTGGAGAGTTTTTATGTAGAGTGTCGTACAGTACAGTGAGGAGAGTGTTGTAAAGTCTACTATTATAGACTGGAGTATTGTAGTTTGGAATTGAGCAGGATTGAGTGTAGAGGCGTATCTTACAGTGTTAGATGGTGTAGTGGCATGGTGCCTTATATAGTGGAGTCAAGTATCGGAGACTGAGAAGTAAGTTGTACATTCAAATGGCATATCGAACAGTAGAGTAAGGTGTTGTAGATTGTCAGAATGGAGCACAGTGTTTTATAATGGAGTACGGTAAAGTAGAGTGATATAGAATGGAGTATCGTCAAGTAGAATGTCATAGAGAACAGTGGAGGAGAGTGTTGTAGAGAGCTGTGTCATACAGTGGAGTGGCCTATAATAAAGAGAAGTTGGGTGGTGTGTTGTCGAGTGTCATACAGTGTAGTACAGTGGCGTACAGTGGATGGGAAAAGAGTGGAGTAGAGTGTCATAGAGTGGCATAGAGTGTAGTACAGTATTGTAGAGTGGAGTAGATTGTCAGACAGTGGAGTGGCATGGAGCGGAATATAGTACAGTGATGTAGAGTAGGATAAAGTATAATAGAGTAGAGTATAGTGGAGTGGAGCACACTGGAGTAGGGTTGCTTAGAGTGGAGTAAAGTGTCAGAGTGGAGTGGAGTGTTATCAATTTGTAGTGGCATGGACTGCAGTAGAGTGGAATGGCATATCATACGGTCAAATAAAGTGTCATGAGTTGCAATACCTTGCTATTCAGTAGAAAGTTATGGGGTGTTGTACAGTATTGGGAAGTGATGTAGACTACAGTAGAGTGACATACAGCCTAGCTGATTTTTGTAGAGTGGAGCGGTGTACAGTGTTGTAGAGTGTTGTACAGTGATTTGCATACCTTGTTATGGAGTACTATGGCATTGAGTGGCCTAGAATGTAGTGTTGTAACGTGGAGTAGGGGAGTAGAGTGGAGTACTGTGTTAAAGCAGAGTGGAGTAAAGTGGGGTGTAGTGGCATACAAAGAGTTGCGTACAATGTTGTATAGTGTACTATAGTGTCATAGAGTCTAGTGGAGTAGAGTGCAGGCCTAAAGAAATCATTAAAATGTTACTAGACCTGAATAAGCTAGTCGACCTAACTGTAATGTAATTGACCTGGAAACCTTTTTCTTCATTCTCACATATGACTGCACCTTCATATATGTGAGTTCAGCATTTCTGCTGTAAAAAAAATACTCTTTTGTTTGATTTAATACACTTAACGTTTGTTCCAAGTAGAATAATTAGCCCACATATATGGTACACATGATCCACGCATGACTTGCCTCTTAGTTTACCAATAGATTTCCCATCAGGGCAGGATTGTTTATCAGTTTATGTTTAAACACTCCATTTTAATAAATATATTACTAAAGCATTATGTGGTTGGGCACTGTCATTTACAGGCAGTAAATTTCCAACTAATGTTCGAAAACCTTCCTACTAACTTCCTGCTTTACTGATAAAACTATATAGTGTATTAACAATAATCTGTGAAAATTGGGTTTCAGAAAACATTTATAATTGCACATCACCAGGTAAAGTGTTCTGAGTTTTTTTATCCTATCAAAATACTTTTTTCATCACACAGATGTACATAAATGGTCTTTCACAGCTACTGAAATATATTTTGAAATGTTTGTAAAGTTGACTTAGTTATATAAATGTTGTGTGTTAGAACAAACCTGATACCAACAGCCTTTTATTTCATATAGGTCAGACAGTTCACCTTACACACTCCTGGAACTCTGCAGTCACAAGAAAAAGTATATGCATTGCAAGAAGGTAAACTGACTTTTGACCTCTGTCTCTGAACACAGAGAAAATGTGACAAGAATAATATTTATGGGCATTTTAATTGCTAATTCAGTTTCCGAACAGAATACCTGTTCTTTACCCACTGACCAGAAGGGATGAGTACCATCTAAATATAGCTCATAAAATAAAACTTGCCATAGGGAGTAAATGAGCCCTGGATTGTTGTAAAGTGGCTTACAATATAGTATATACTACAGTGTTACACAGTGGAGACAAAGGTATGGACAGGATTCAAGTGTCAGAGAGTGGCATACAGTGTTGTAGATTAGAGCTGCATAGAGTACAGTAGTGTGTGAAACAGTGGAGCTTTGTAGACTATTGTTCTATAGTAGCGTAGAGTGAGGTAATGTCTTCCACAGTGGAGTAGAGTTGAGTGGTGTAACGTAGTGTGGATTAAAGTACAATATGGTGTATTGGTGTGCCGTAGAGTGCCATGGAGTGGAGTGTCCTGCTGTAGCATAGGTTGTAAGCTGTAATAAATTGGAATGCGGTCTTGTACAGTAGAGTGGAGTGCTGTGTCTTACAGAAAGGGGTTGTATAGTGGAATACAGTGTCGTACATTGGAGTGTTCCAGCATAGAGTGGAGTATAGAGTTGGACAGTGGAGTTTACAGCAATAGAGTGGAGTAGAATGTCATAGAGTGCCATAAAGTGTGGTAAACGTTTATAGAGTGGAATTATATAGCGTGCAGGAGAGTGGCATAAAATGGACTGGCATAAAGTGGAGTGGCGTACATTGTTGTGGGGTTCAGTAGATTACCATAAAATGGAGTTGCTCAAAAAAGGATGTGATTTGGACATCAGATATGACTCTGGTCACATTGGATGTATCCTCTCTATATACATGTATCCCCAGAGAGAAAGGTCTGCAAGCAGTGCGACACTTCTTTTCTGGTAGGTCTGCATCTCATTGGGAACATACTGAGATGCTTTTGTGTATGACTGAATTCATATTGGAGAACAATGTCTTCATACATGAAGGACAATGGTTCAAACAGGCACAAGGAGTAGCCATGGGCTCAAGGTTCTCTCCATCCTATGCAAATTTGTATACGGGTTTTTTCGAGGCAATACATGTTTAGAAAGGGGGCCCTTCTGCCCTGACTGAAAACATATTTTTTGGGGGGAAGATACATTGATGATGTATTAATGATTTGGACTGGATCAGAGCAATTGTTAATAGAATTTTATAATTACATTAACATTAACATCTTTAACATACAAATGACCTATGAATACAGCAAAAGTAATCTTTGCTTTCTTGATTTAGATATATTTATTGAATATAATAGGATCCATACGAAAGTTCACCGCAAACCAACAGCCTGTAATTCAATATTACATGCTGAAAGTGCTCACCCCAGAAATCTAATCTCAGCCATCCCTTTTGGGAGATGATTAGATTAAAAAGGAATTGTAGTGATCCAAACGTATGTGATGCTGAATTGAATAACTTGAGAGATAGGTTCTTACAAAGAGGCTACTCAAAACGGACCATAGGGGTGGCAAGGAAAAAGACTGACAAAGTGAGTAGAGCCACACTATTGGGCCAACATGCCAAGACCTGTAAAGGTTCTCCATATGGAATAGTCAATTTCTGTACTACATTCAGTCAGAACAGTCAAAGCATATATCGTATTTTATGCAAACACTGGAACGTACTACATACGGATTACACACTTGTGGGTTTACTCCCAGAGAAGCCAAGAATGATCCATAAAAGAGGTAAAACTGTTAGAAATGAGGTGTGTAAAACTTTCTTACCTCCTATAATGGAACGCAAATTGACATGGCTTTCTGACAAAATTACTGGCTTCCACAGATGTGGTAATTGTAACATGTGCAATTTGACAATGCACAGAATTTCTGAATTCAGCTATAATGGCAGTGAGAGATTTAAAATTTCCACTTTCATCAATTGTAATACTAAATTTGTGATATATATATTAGAATGTGCATGTGGTCAAATATATGTAGGTAGTACCATCAGGCCCTTGAAAGAACGAATTCAGGAGCATATGAGAGCCTTGAGAAATTATGATACAGCTTCGCCAGTAGTACGACATATTAATGAAAAACATCCGGGCACGGAAGTCCCTGTAATTAAATATATGGGCATAAATCATATTCCAACGAACCCTAGGGTAGGTAATAGGACACTTGATTTAAGGAAAAATGAAGCGAAATGGATAATTAAGTTAAGAACAATAGAACTGGGAATGAATTTGGATGACGAGTTGTATCATTTTCTTTAATTGTATGATTATTGCCTGCATTTTTGTTCACACGTTAGATGTTTCTGATCTATGTAGAAATGACTATATTAATATGTCTATACCTTTGTACCTATATACGGCATGCCACACAATGTCCCTCATGGGGAAACCCCTAATCTCTTTCTGTGTGGACACCTTCTTTGGCATGGGTTCTGTTTTGTCCTCATACACATGGAGGTGGGGTATTGTTGGGTTGTGGTGTCCAGATGGGCGTCTTCCTGAATTGCATTCGGATATATGTAGCATGTATAAATTGATGGTTGAAAGCTAAAGATGGCCACAGGTTGTTTTGCTTTTAAGAGGATTAATGCCCTTTTACCCTTATGGATTAGTTAAATAGGTTTCTAGCGTTTACAGATGAATGCTTCTCTACTCTCATGGATTAGTCGACTAGGTTCATAGCGTTCACAGATGAATTTTAGGACCCTACGAAATAATGAAGTTTCTTTCTTTGGTTAGCAGTTGGTTTGTTACTAACAAGCATGTTGGTCTATGTGGCTCGCTTTGTGAATTGGTAAAACTTTTTCTTCCTTTTTTGTGATATGACCGGGGGTGGTTTTAGCATTTAAAGATGGCCGCCTAGTTTCTTACAGAATGATAGTCCTCTTTCTGTTTCCTACGGCGGAATCTGCCATCTACGAGCGCTACAGATGTGGGGCTCGCGCTGTGATTGGATATACGGCAGGGCCGCTGTGTTACTAAAACGCGGGTTTCAGTGGTCGGTAAAACACTCTGGACGAGGTTTGGTGCCGACTTGGAGGGGAAGAAAGTGATCGCAGGGATGAATTGTTGCCACAGGTGAGATGAGATTGGAGGTTTGGTGTGGTGAGAATACTTGTTGAAAATGGTTAGCTCTGGCTCGGGTGTTTATAACGAAACAATACTTACAAAACTCGCGTTTTGACCAAATGTACGGCAATGCTGTTGCACCACTTTATTGCCAGCTTTAGCATTCGTAGAGATACTTGCTTAAAATGATTAGCTCTTGCCCGGGAATATAATGAGACGATATTTATAGAACTTGTGCTTTGATTAGATGTACAGCAATGCAGTTTTTCTACTTTATCGCCGGTTTGAGCACTCGGGGAAACACGTGCTAAAAATGGTTAGCTTTGGCTTGGGGACACAATGAAGTATTTAAGCAAATCATTGCCATAGGGATGACGATATGGGTGGTCTGGGATAAGGAGTAGTTACGCGACCCCCAGTATGAGGGAAAATAAATTTGATTTGGTCTGATATAAAAAAAAAATTTAAAAAAAATATATATATATTTTCTTTATATCATGAGGTAACTGTGGATCAGATATAAGGATCCATACATCTTGAAATGTAGGTTTGTGTCTAATGTTGGGGGTTTAATTGTGTTGGTTACAGATTATAAGGGACACTAAGACTACTTTGTCTCCGAGCTCAGATCAGAAGGCTGAAAGGAAACTGGTAATAAGATTGTGTGAATTCAAGTCCGAAGACCTATAGAGACGGATTCGCTTGACGAACCCAGGTCAGTATGGAAAGTTAACAGTCAATACCAATAGGGTTGGTGTTTTTCAAAATAAGGAGGATTAATGGAATTCTCTTTCTTTCTCTGGTCAGTTGCGAAGGGGGATACGGGGCCGTGTGCCATTTCGATTATTCAAGGTATCTATCAAATACAGATAGCACCCGTACTGAGGTGTGGCATGGGGTTGTGAGCCGAGTACTCTTTAATTCCAAACCTCCAGGCGTTGCATGTCATTCAAGATAACATTTGCATGACTTTCTAATTTCAGTATTAAGTTGCACTCGGGGTGTTCTACACAGCACTTACTTTTCAATAACTTTTAATGATTTCTGATTATAGATACATGGTGTTGGTTTCTTTTGTTCTCTATTACTAGGGTGACGTGGTGGTGATTTTATTTATTTTTCTTTTAATGAAATAAAGACTAAAAATAGTTTTAGAAATAGTGTATGTATTAGTGTATAATGGAATGTTGTCTACTGTGATTTTCTCAGCCTTGAAGAAGTCCGGTGTGGACGAAAAACGGGTCGGCTGATGGCTTTTGGATTTTATACTTACTTATGTATTTCTTGTATTGTTTGTATTGTGTATGTACATAATATAAAAATCATTTTTTGTTTTCTACTTATTTTTTGTATGTATTGTATATGTATTGATTGTTTGATGTTATTGTTACCAACACCACTAGAAAAACTTATTTGGATATTTTTTTAGTTTATGATTCTTTCTTGTAAACTCTACTTATAAGACAACATTTGTCTGTAAACTTTTGATACATTGGGTCTCTCAGTGTGCTCCACTAATTTTGTTTTTGTTGAGTGTCATAAAATGGACTGGTATAAAGTTGAGTGGCGTACATTGTTGTGGGGTTCAGTAGATTACCATAAAGTGGAGTTGCATACAGTGGAATAGTATAGCGTGGAATACTGGACAGTGGAGTGTAGAAGAGTGCAGTAGCATACAGTGGAACAACGTAGAGTGAATTGGTGTACAATGGAATAGGGTACAGTGGGTTAGCGTAGAATGGGGTAGCATACATTGAATTGACATAGCGTACAGTCGATGAAACTGTTATAAACCTAAGTGGCATTGCATTAAGTAGAGTGGAGTGCTGTGTTGTACAATGTTGGAAATGATCATAGAGTGCAGTAGAGTATTGTACAATACAGCATACGGACATAGAGTCAAACGCAAATTTGGACAGCGTAGTGAACATGGATAGAGTGTAGTAGAGTGGCACAGAGTGTAGTAGAGTTTTCTAGAGTGGAGGAGAGTACACTGGAGTACTCTACAGTGGGGTGGAGTACACAGTAATAGCGTATTATGTAGTAGCATAGAGTGGAGTGGTGTACAGTGGAGTTAGGTAAAGTTTAATAGCGTATAGTGTAGCAGCGTACAGTGGAGTAGCATACAGGGTACTGGTTTAGACTAAAGCAGTGAATTATAAGATGGGGTAGAGTGTAATAGCATACAGTGGAGTTGGGTACAGTGGAGTAGAGTGAAATGCCATACAGTAGAGGGGCAAAGATTGAAGTTGCATACAGTGTAATAACGTAGAATGGAGTGGCATGCTGTGGAACAGCACAGAGTGGACTACAAAACAGTGGCGTTGAATAGAATTGCATAGAGTGGAATAGCGTAGAGTAGATTAACATAGTGTGGTTTGCAGTGGAGTGGTGTAGACTGGAGTAGTGTACAATGGAGTGAGGTAGAGTGAAGTAGCATGGAATAGAGTGGTGCAGAGTAGAGGGGTGTCCAATGGAATAGCGTAGAATGGACTGGAACAGAGCGGAGGGGCACAGAGTGGAGTAGCATATTGTGGAGTGGCATATAGTATATAGTGGAGCAGTGTAGAGTAGAGTGGAGTAGACTGGAAGAGCATATAATCGAGGAGTGTACAGTGCAGTGGTGTACTGTCAAGTGGTGTAGACCAGAGTGGCATACAGTAGAATGGCACCCAATGGAATAGCGTAGAATGGAGTTGGGTAGAGTGGAGTGGCATCCAATGGAATAGCATAGAATGAAGTTGTATACAGTGTAATATCATAAAGTGTAGTGGCACAGAGTGGGGTTGTGTACATTGTAATAGGGTCAAGTGTTGTGGCATAGAGTGGACTGCTGTACAGTGGAGTAGCGAAGACTGTAATAGTGTATAGTGAAGTAGCATACAGTGGAGTGGCATACAATGGAGTGATGTAGACTAGAGTGACCTACTGTGGTGTGGGATAGAGAGTAACAGCATACAGTGGAGTGGCATACATTGGAGTGGGGTCCAATCGAATAGTGTAGAATGTAAACTGGAGTGCTGTGGAGTAGAGTAGCATATAGAGTAGAGTGGAGTAGTGTACAGTAGGATGGAGGAGAGTGGCGTAGTGTCCAGTGGAGTGGCGCACAGTGGAGTGACAGACTAGAGTGCCATTCGGTGGCATTGCGTACAGTGTAACAGCGTAGAGTGGAGTGGTGTAGAGTGGGGTTTTGTATGTGGAGAGTTGTAGAGTGAAATAGCAAAGCATAGAGGGGCTACAATGGTGTGGCATATGGATGTGTGTGAACTTTAGCAGCAATGTAGACTATGCAGAGTAATGCAAAACAGCGAATTGTGTTGCCTTGCGTTTCTCCAGATTACCAATCACTGCAGGGCCATGCATAGTGGACTTGCGCTCCTTTGTGAAACTGACTTAGGTATTTCATTGCCCATGAAACATCATGAGTGACACAAGGGTACCACAATCCAGTATAACAGATAGGCCTTAGTTATATTTTGGGCCATGGTGTACCATGATAACTTTGCAGTATTCTGTGGTACATGGCGATGAAAAGCCAATATATAATAAGGTAATGGCTGTTTCATAGAATGAAAAGGCAGCAATATTGTTTTTTACTACCCTTTAGTGTGTTCAGTGATAGGGCTTAGAGATGGGTAAATAATAGGCCCCCTACTGTTTACCACTTTATTTAAGTGGTAAACAATAAGGAAACATATTTATATATATGTTTATGTATTTCTTAAAATGTTTATGACCATGTACCCCAGTAGTTTCACAAAATTGTGTGAAATTCCGCAAAACTACCATGATGACAGGTATCACTAATGGAAAATGTCTTATAAATTTTAAAAAAGTACCCTGCTTTACTTATTGTACCCAAAAAGCATCTTCCTGTCAAATTTTCATGCAAATTCATTGAGCCTTTTTTGCACTATGTCAAAAACAATAATCTATGCAAAATGCATTGGTGGAAAAATGCATTTTGGGACTCCTTTTTATCTTTGCACTCCCTTAAGCATGTATGCTAATATTCTAAGAGAGGAAAGTGGGAGAGTTAAAAAAAGATAATCCGGAGAATGTATTTCCCCAGTTGACATCTATTGAACGACAGGCCATTTCAGGTGGGAGTAAGCCAAAATTAAGCCACTTTTGGCTTCAAAAATCTTTAGTCTCCCGTCTGAATTGAGTACATCGACATGTATGCTCAAGGATTCACCACAAAAATGTAAGGCATTTCAAAATGTAGAATTTACATCATTTCAAAATATAGAAAAAGCTATAGGTCTGGAAAGTTTTGTGGCGATTCATCAAATGAGTGGAAAGTTATTAGGAAGCTAATACCCAAGGAATTCCTAACTTTGAGAACACTAACTATAACTACAGAGTGAAAATCAGATTTAATGTGATGTCTTTCTTTTTATCAATTATATTTGTTATGTATTTGCTTATTGGTTTACGTAATCATATGACCATAAAGTGGTCTTTCAGTTCATATAGTAAATTTGAAACTTTACAAATGTAGTCTAGTTTATTCTTGGGCTTCCTTGCTACTAAAGTAAATGAAAGGCAATCATTGTTATTGTTATTGTTATAAAAATTTAGATTATTATTTTTTACCTAATGGCCAATTATCATGTCCTCCAAATAGTAGTTTGTGTGGCTCACTGCTAGGGCACTTTTTCATTTTGCTACACAGGTGTGCATAAGAAAGATGGTTTAGTTTGGCTTGTTGGGCCAGTTTTATTTTGTGAACGAGAGAGCATGCAAAGAAAACGTATGTAGATTAAAATATATTCTATTTATTATGTATTCATTTATGGGTTTGCCTTAGCATGTGATCATAAATGGGTCTTCCAGTTGTTCATGTAGCAAATATGAAATTTTACTTACGCAGTCAAGTTTATTTTTCGGTTTCCTTACTGCATTTAGTAAGATTGTGCTACATATGAAGGCCAAAGTGAATGAAAGTCAATTATTGTTGTTATGAAAATATAGATTAATATTTTTTTCCTGGTGGCCAATTATCATATCATCCAAATAGTAGTTTGTGTAGCTCACTGAAAGGTCTACTTTTTATTTTGTTTCACGGGGTGCATAAGAAATATGTTTTTTGTTTGGCTTGTTGGGTCAGTTTTATTTTGTGGTCCAGAGAGCATGCAAAGAAAACTTATGTAGTTTAAGATGTATTCTGTTCAGTATGCATTTCTATTAGCATGTGACCATAAATCTTTCAGTTGTTCATATAGTAATTATGAAACTTTACATATGCAGCATAGTTTCTTCTTTGGGCTTCCTTGCTACTTTTAGTAGTATTGTGCTACAAAATATCACTAAGTTGAAAACCTTATAACTTAAGAAATACTTACTGTACCTACATGCAGTACCCAAAAGGATAATCTGTGCATCCTAATATCTAATGCTGACAAATGTCAGCAAAATGCAACTGGCGGTTTTCGCCCAACATGAAAGACAAACATCTATGTAAAATGCATTGGATTTCAACCCCGTTTTGGGACCCTGCTTTTTTCTTTGCGCCCCTTGACCAAACGATGTAAAACTTTCAGTACTCTGACAAAGAAATGGGGGCAGCAAGTCTGCAAAGTTTCACGGATATTCGTCAAACGGGTGCAAAGATATTAAGGGACTAAAATCCCCAAAATCCCTATCTCTGGTCACCCTAACTAGAACTACAGAGTGGTCATTGCCATTCTGTAATAGATAGATAGATAGATAGATAGATAGATAGATAGATAGATAGATAGATAGATAGATAGATAGATAGATAGATAGATAGATAGATAGATAGATAGATAGATAGATAGACAACTTGAGTCACTGAGGTTTTCACACAATGTGGGCATCACCTCTGTGATGACATGCACATGTACGTTGATGAACATGTACAGTGATGAACCCCTCTCACACTAGGGGAGTCCCAACTACGTTCACATTGTAGACAAGCTGCAACATGATAAATACAACAGAAGCTGAGAGGAACATCACAGCTGAGATGCATGAACATTGAATATGAGAGCTACTCTAGAGCTTACCGACGTAGAATCCATGATACCCATCATAGGAAAAAGCAGGACCGGAAGCAGTGATGTGACAGCCAGCGGCAAGGCCTCGCAGCACCAAAAGATCGCCATCAGGATAATCACAAAAGCACAGTTGGCTTCCTGTAGACATGGAATAGACAGTATTTAGGAAAACAGAACTAGGCACAAAGGAGAGTGTTGAGAATGTGGCAACGAGGGCAGGGGGACACAGAAGGAAGTAGGCAAGCTAAAAACATGTATCAAGAACAATTTGGAGGGGAGCATACAGAAGAATGTACACAAACTATACTACACATTCACATACATACACACACACAAAGATACAAAACGGATGACAGCTCACACTGAGTGTAGCAGCTATAGCGCAATTGATAGCTCACACAGCACAATGCATACAGGCGAGAATATAAACGAGGTTATATAGAGATAAACATGTGGAGAAGAGAAGACCAGGGAAGAGCATATCAAAAGGCAGTGCTCAGAGATAAGCAATCTACCTGCCGAGAAATTAGAAAAGGGGGATTCATTCAATAATTTAGACCTTGGCATGTTTTGAAAACTGCCTGGTAGGGATATCACTGTCTTGAGAGCATCTGCCACATTACACAAAATGAGTTTTCTGTGTGTGCCGTTGATTGATTTTCTTGCAGGGACTGCCAGCAGACCCATGCAGATGCATTTAGTGATGGTGCTCCCCCCTAAACAGGGTAGGGCAATCATAGCAGTGACTTGGCTGGCCAGTGAGATGGGCCACCAGGGCAAGGCTTTCCACTGGCAGGGTCAGCTGAGGCTCTGCTGGAGGAAAACCTGCAATTTCCTCACATTTAAATGGGGTGGGAGCATAGCAAGTTTGGTGGGCCTGGCATCAGTCGTTTTTGGAGCATACTTCATATCCATCAAACTTCACAAGACCACCCAAAAATGAGGGCCTGATTTATAGCTTGGCATTTCATTGTTGAGGGAGTACCCACTCCACCAAACGGAAATTCCACCCACCTCATTTAAAGTCGGGCAGACCTTCAGTTATATTGACAGCAGAGACTCCTCTGTCTCCACCGCTGACATACACCTCGGCCAGCCCAATAGAGAAAGGGCCGTTGGAGGATTGTCATTTGTCCACCTACCCTATTTCCAGTGGGTCGACAAATGACCAGTTTTCACTGTCCATCACCACCACGTAAAGGCTTGTGGCAAGGACAGTCAAAAATGTGAAATGGCCCCCAAGCCATGATGGTGGTTCCTGTAAATGCAAGCGATGTCCCCTGGGCCTGTGGACATCCCAAAATTTGATGGGAGGGTACTTCCTCATGGCAACAGAGTAATTTACTCCATCATCCTTACAGAATAAATACCCATGTGTCATACTCTATATTAGACCCTTAGTCCTTAGCCTGAGGTGTTATAATATGTTGTGTAAAGAACAAGTTACTTACCTTCGGTAACGACTTTTCTGGTGGATACATTAGCTACCTGTGGATTCCTCACCTAATGAATACTCCCATGGCGCCAGCATTCGACGGAAATCTTCTTACTAGTCTCTGCACGTCGACGAGGACGTCACTCTTGCCCACGCGACGCCGTCTGACGTCATACAGGCAATAAGAGGTCCTCGCCGACGTGCCGATGACAGTACCAACATTTTTTACGTGCATGAGAATAATAATAACCCAATGTAATGAAAGAGCAAAGCAACATCTCTTAATATTGTAAATCACACAACATTGCAATAAAATAGCTGTAGATTTAACCTCAGAATAAATATATTTATACATACGAATCATGTATATACACAATATATATAGATTTATATATAAATATACACATATATACAAATATCATATATGCAAAATGTATTGCAACTTTGAAGACCAAAAGGAGCACACTCAAGGATTGCTTGGAGAGACCAAAAAGGCAACGGGGAGGCGGGTGGGACCGTGAGGAATCCACAGGTAGCTAATGTATCCACCAGAAAAGTCGTTACCGAAGGTAAGTAACTCGTTCTTCTGATGGATACAACTACCTGTGGATTCCTCACCTAATGAATAGAGTCCCAAAGCAGTACCACGCCCGGCGGTGGGTGCCTAAATGGTCAAACCAAGAAATCCTGCAGCACTGACCGTGCAAAATGACCGTCCCTTCTGACCTCAGAGTCCAAACAGTAATGTTTCACAAAAGTGTGAAGGGACGACCAAGTTGCGGCCTTGCAGATGTCGACCACAGGAACACCCCTGGCCAAGGCCGAAGAGGCCGACTTAGCTCTGGTGGAATGAGCTCTAATGCCCTCAGGCGGATCCTTCTTTGCCAAAGAGTAACAGATTTTAATGCAAAGAACAACCCACCTGGAGAGTGTTCTCTTGTGGACTGCCTTTCCTCTCCTCTTGCCCACGTATCCGACAAACAGCTGATCCTCCAGCCTGATATCCTTCATTCTGTCAATATAGAAGCTCAACGCCCTTTTTGGGTCCAGGCGATGTAGTCTTTCTTCCTCCTTTAAAGGATGAGGCGGAGGATAAAACGTGGACAAAGTGATTGTCTGAGCCAAATGGAAGGGTGAAACAACCTTCGGAAGGAAAGCAGCCTTGGTCCTCAACACCACCTTATCCCCATAAAACGTTATATAAGGGGGTTTAACCGATAAGGCCTGCAACTCACTCACTCTCCTTGCAGATGTTATAGCTACCAGGAATACTGTTTTAATAACCAAATACCTTAAAGGGCAAGAATGCATAGGCTCAAAAGGGGACCCCATAAGGAAAGTCAGGACCAAGGACAAATCCCATTGAGGCATAACGAATGGTTTCGGAGGATATTGATTCAGAAGACCTTTCAAGAATCTGAGAACAATAGGGGATTTAAATAACGACGGTTGGTCTGGAAGACAAATGAAGGCTGACAAGGCCGACAAATAACCCTTAATGGTAGCCACTGCACAACCTTTCTGCGCTAGAGACAGTGCAAAAGACAAAACATGTGACAGATGAGCATGTAAGGGATCAATCTGTCTCTCTCCACACCACATAACAAATTTAGACCACCTATTAGCGTAGATAGATTTAGTGGAGTGTCGCCTGGCCGCTAAGATAACATCCACTACATCAGGCGGGAGAGAGAAGGAACTCAGGTTGCCCCGTTCAATCTCCAAGCATGTAGGTGCAGACTCTGGAGGTTGGGGTGTAAAACCTGCCCCTGCGACTGCGAGAGGAGGTCTGCCCTGAGAGGGAGACGGAGCGGAGGGCACAGTGAGAGTTGGAGAAGGTCGGAGTACCATACCCTCCTTGGCCAATCCGGAGCTATTAAGATGACTTGGGCCCGGTCTTGGCGAATTTTCCTCAACACTTGAGGAATCAAGGGTATGGGGGGAAACGCGTAAAGCAACTGGTCGCACCAGGTTATCTGAAACGCGTCCCCCAACGCTCCCTACATCGGATACTGGAGGCTGCAGAATAACGGGCAATGCGCGTTCTCCCGAGTGGCAAACAGATCTATCCGAGGAAACCCCCACATCTGGAAGATTAAACAGACTTGATCTGGATGGAGACGCCACTCGTGGTCTGCCGAGAATTGGCGACTGAGACTGTCCGCACGTACATTCAAGACCCCGGCCAGATGATTTGCCACCAAGCAAATCTGATGGTCCTTCGCCCAGGACCATAGCCGAAGAGCTTCTCTGCAGAGAAGGTACGACCCTACTCCTCCCTGTTTGTTTATGTACCACATCGTGGTAGTATTGTCCGTCAGGACCTGTACCGACTGACCACGAAGGGATGGGAGGAAGGCCTTGAGAGCCAGACGTACAGCCCGTAACTCCAACAGATTGATATGAAACACCTGTTCCTCTGGAGACCAAAGCCCTTTGATCTCCAGATCCCCCAGATGAGCTCCCCATCCTAGGGTGGAAGCATCCGTTATTACCGTGGCCACTGGTGGCGACTGCGCGAACGGCTTTCCCTGTGAAAGATTGTTGCCCGCAATCCACCATTTCAATTCCACAGCAGCATCTCTGGAGATCTTGACAGTACCTTCTAAATCTCCCTTGTGTTGAGACCACTGCCTTCGGAGGCACCACTGAAGAGCCCTCATGTGCCAGCGAGCATGGGTGACCAACAGAATGCAGGAGGCGAACAGACCGAGCAGACGAAGGACCTTGAGGACTGGAACTACCGCTCCATTTCGAAACATTGGAACCAATTCCTGAATATCTTGAATCCGCTGAGGCGGAGGAAAGGCTCGACTCAATGTTGTATCCAGTACTGCCCCTATGAACAGGAGGCGCTGAGAGGGCTCCAGGTGAGATTTGGGCACGTTCACCGAAAAGCCCAGGTCGAACAACAACTGGGTTGTTGACTGCAGATGATGCAACACAAGCTCCGGGGACTTGGCTTTGATCAACCAGTCGTCCAAGTAAGGGAATACTGCTATCCCCTTCCTTCTGAGCTCCGCCGCAACCACTGACATCACCTTTGTGAAGACTCGAGGTGCTGAAGTAAGACCAAACGGGAGGACCGCAAACTGATAGTGCTGCGACCCTACCACAAACCGGAGATACTTCCTGTGCGACTTGAGTATCGGGATATGAAAGTAAGCATCCTGCAAGTCGACAGACACCATCCAATCTTCCTTGTTCAACGCCAAAAGCACCTGTGCTAGGGTCAGCATCTTGAACTTTTCCTGTTTGAGGAACCAATTCAAGATCCTCAGATCCAGGATTGGTCTCAACTGACCATCCTTTTTGGGAATCAGGAAGTATCTTGAGTAACAACCTCAACCCTTTTCCTGCTCTGGGACCAACTCTACCGCGCCCTTTGAAAGGAGGACTTGAACCTCCTGTTCTAGCAACAGGAGGTGTTCTTCTGAACAATAAGATGGGCGGGGCGGGATGAGGGCGGGAACTCCCGAAAGGGAAGGGCGTAGCCTTTTCCCACAATGCCGAGAACCCAAGTGTCCGTTGTGATAGACTTCCACTTGTGGAGAAAATGCTGTAATCTTCCCCCTACAGGAGAGGAGTGAGTGGGAAACGGTGGAAGCCTAAGGCTGCTTCCCCTGCTGCACCCCTCCAGAGGACGAGGAAGAGGCAGAGTGCTGTTGAGAGGCTCCTCTGGTACGGACCCCACCCCTCCCCCTCCCTCTAAATGACCTATAGGGGAGGGAAGAGGCGGGTTGCTGGAACCTCCCCCGAAAGGAAGAGGAACAAGAGCCACGCCCAAATCCCCGAAACCTCCTGAAAAATCTAGAAGAGGCAGAGGAAGAAGGAGCTTGCAGTCCTAACGATTTGGCTGTGGCTCTGCTCTCCTTAAATCGTTCCAAGGCCGAATCTGCCTTGGCTCCAAACAGTCTGTCCCCATCAAACGGGAGGTCCAGCAGGGTCGAATGCACATCCGCAGAGAACCCTGAGTTTCGGAGCCAGGCCTGTCTTCTTGCCACCACAGCTGTGCCCATCGCCCTGGCCACCGAGTCGGTCGTGTCCAGCCCAGACTGGATAATCTGGGTCGCGGCAGCCTGGGCGTCCGAGACCACATCCAAGAGACCCTGGGGGAGCTCCGTAAAAGAAGACGAAATATCATCCATCAGAGCATGGATGTACCTCCCCAGAATGCACGTTGCGTTGGTGGCCTTCAACGCCAAACTGCATGACGAAAATATTTTCTTGGACTGCGCATCCAGTTTCTTGGAGTCTCTGTCTCCAGGCACTGTCGGGAAGGAACCAGGCGCTGACTTTGAGGAACAGGAGGCTTGCACCACCAAGCTCTCCGGCGTAGGGTGTCTAGAGAGAAAGCCAGGGTCAGATGGTGCAGCTCGATACCTCCTGGCCACAGCCCTATGAACGGCCGAGGAAGACACCGGCTTCTTCCACACCTCCAACACCGGATCCAGCAAAGCCTCATTAAATGACAAGAGAGGCTCAGCTGCAGCAGAGGCCGGATGCAATACCTCTGTCAGCAAATTCTGCTTCGCCTCTGCCACCGGCAAAGGCAGGTCCAAAAAGCTTGCTGCCTTCCTCACCACAGCATGAAAGGAAGCAGCCTCCTCCGTATATTCCCCTGGAGATGAAAGGTCCCACTCAGGGGAAGTGTCCAGCCCACTGGCTGTATCCAGACCATGCAGTCCGTCTCCAGAGTCCTCAATCTCTCCCTCCTCTAGGACTCGCTGGTACTCCTGCTCTTCTAAAAGACGGAGAGCACGCCTCCTCGAATGAAGTCTCTCCTCGATACGCGGAGTCGACATGGCCTCCGCCGACGTCGAAGAACGGCGCCGATCGCCAGAAGCATCTGACGCCGCGTCCGGCGCCACAGGCAGCTTCGGCGCCGAGGCAGGAGCCGGAGGACGAGGTCTTGGAGCCGATGGACCAACCGGAGTCACAGGGCAAAATCCTGACTTCGACGGAAGGGCAACCTCTGGGGCCGAAACATCCGAAGCCACCGGAGCGGCCACCGACGCCGGCACCGGCGCCGAGCCCACATTCCCAAAAGGGAGAAAGGGCATAAAGGGTGCCGGCCGAAGAGGCGCAGGATCACCCAACGAAAAGGCCAAGGGCCCCGAAGGACCAGCCGGAGCAGCTCCTGGAGCCATCTGCTGAAAGATGGTATACATCGCATTAAGAAACGCGGTACTATCAGCTCCAGGAGTGGGAAAAGCCGGATACTGGGGTGCCTGGATCGAGGGCGACCCCGACGCCGGCCTCGACGTCTGCGACGGCGGAGAAAACACAAGAGGCTGCACCACCTCAATCACCGACGCCTGACCAGGCGAAGTCGGTGACGCCGGAGAGGGCAACGGCGTCGAAGGATGCGGCGTGACCGTGGGGCTGACCTCCCAAGTCTTCCGACGCCGAGCCGAAGGTGACCTCGAACGAGACTCCTTGCTGGAATGACGTCGTGAGTCTCTACGGCGCCGGGAGTCTCGATGACGCCGGTGAGACCTTGGCGAAGAAGACTTCTTATGATGTTTCTCCTTCTTCTTTGACTTTGCCATGAATAACTTGGCCTCACGCTCTTTGAGGGCCTTCGGATTTATGTGTTGACATGAATCGCAAGTCGAGACGTCGTGGTCGGAGCTCAAACACCATAGACAGTCGGAGTGAGGATCTGTAACTGACATCTTGCCCCCACACTCTCGACAGGGCTTGAAACCCAACTTCCTCTGAGACATTATTACCGCAGAGAAGACTACGCAGCAGACAATACACTGTAACCACGAAGGTAACAGTAGCTCCCTCGAAGATAACCGTTTCGAATGCACGGAAAAAAGGGAACTGTCATCGGCACGTCGGCGAGGACCTCTTATTGCCTGTATGACGTCAGACGGCGTCGCGTGGGCAAGAGTGACGTCCTCGTCGACGTGCAGAGACTAGTAAGAAGATTTCCGTCGAATGCTGGCGCCATGGGAGTATTCATTAGGTGAGGAATCCACAGGTAGTTGTATCCATCAGAAACTGTAGTTATTGAACTTCAGCTAATAACAACGAAAATACACTACGCAGTGTACATTAAAATATCACCTCCAGTTTTTACTGCTGACAGTTTTAAATCAGTTTGCAGGATACATCAAATACTGCAGGCAAACTAAAATAATGGGAGTATCCACAGAAATCACAAAGGAGAAAGTACTCAGACAAGATACTAGTATGGAATGTTTTGCATTGTGCCTCAGTCACTGGTTATCATCCCCAAAGTCATTCAACCAAACTGTTCATAGACTGTGCCGTGAATCTCACTGCGGTGTAGCACTTTCCTCGTTGAAAGCCTCAAACTTCTGTTTTTATAAATAAATACATTAATACCTTAAAGATGTTACAAGCTGTGCCCTGGGGAATTAGCGGCCGGATCAAAGGAGTTAATATTCCGCCACTTATCATCATCCAATACCTCAACCGATTTTAATCTAGTCAGAACTTTACAAGACCCACAAACCTGGAAGTACTCTTTTCAATGAAACCTAGCAACTTGATTTTAATTAAACCATCAGCCTTGATTGTTAAACGCCATTTCTCCTATCATGTCATTGCTGCATTTTCAATTGTTTTTCTTCACATTCTTTTTCATTACCATTGTTGAAATGTAATATAAAACAATACTGCAAAAGAGCTCGAACAAGTACATTTCAAGGTGTCACGGTAAAAAAGTCAATTCACCACTAGCTTTATTTGCTATTGAAGTATTATTAGAAAACGTCCACCTGCCTTTCTCCCTCCTCCACAACGCCCTAGACCTTCATATATGCTACCTAGACCCCTGAAATCAGTGCTTAATTTGTGCTTGTTCTTTCCGATGCTGAGCACCGGCACTTATTTTTGAGAACCAGGGCTTATTCTTCTGCCTAAAGCATTTGCTGCGAGCAAAAGACACATATGGAAAGACTGAGGAAGAGAAAAAACAAAAAGCGTCACAATGGGAGAAAGCAGAAAGCTACAAGAGTGAGCTGAAGGGGCAGGGAGTCGCTTTAAATGGATTGAAGAGGCCCGAGATGGCTTTAGGATTACTCTGCCTCAGTATTCCTTGCTCGCGCATTTAAGTGCAGCAGCCGCATGTTCCAGAAGAGGGCTTTGGGCACTGGCACGTTTTTATTTACAAATTAAGCACTGCCTGAACTATATGTTCCTTGTGCCAGTTCATTTCCACGTCCACCGTTACCCTGCGCCGAGAAATTCAAAGTGCACCCAGGTCTACCCTATGAACTGCCTTTTGCAGTTATGGTGGCTGTTTATTGATTTCGACTAATTTCTAGTAAGTAAACAGGTTGAACGCCTTTGGTCTGGTCGGCCATGACAGTGATGAGGCTCCCTCCATCAGGCAGCCTCGGGGCGGCACACTGACTCGAAGTCAGTAGTGTGTTCAGTGTATGCCAATTTTTACATTGCTCTCACATTCCAGTGTCGCAGTTACCAAAGCGTGATAGAGGGTTTATTTTTCTCCAGTTTGCAGCCAGTGTTGCTTTCGCTCCTCCAAGACTCTTCCTAAGCAGTATCCGGTCTGTTTTGCTTTCGTTCTGTAAACCACGTGTAAGAGCCGTGATCAGTACATATCTTTTGAGATGGGATAACTCAGTATGGATTTCAGTGCTAGCAGAATCTCGTTCCAAGGTTTATTTTAGGGCACTCCCACCAGATCTGAAGAATACTCCGTGCAGCGCGCATTCTCTCCAGCCCACAGGCTAGCCGAGGGCCAGCATTTGCGTACTTTGGCTGGGTATAAGTACCAGTTAACTACCATCTTGTTAGGAGCCTCATCCCCTGACATATTGTGGGTGTTTTTTTTTAGATCATTCCCTTTGTGAAGCTATTGGGCGTCTGACAGTTCCCTTTCTAGACGTCTCTCAAATCGTTCTCCACGTTATCATGTCTACTTTCCGAGACTCTAAGTACAGTGTTGAGATCATACATTTAATCATAACGCCTACCAAACAAACACACTTCAGTAGGGGTCAGTTCCCTGCACACCGCATCCTTTATTGTACAGTGGGAGACACAATGCTTACCTGTGTGTACTGGAACCTCTTTTTCTCGTCCAGAACGAAATCTCTTTTACAGTATTCAAAAAGAGTTATGTCGCCCTCTTCTTTATAAATCTAAGTCCGTGATACAGTCCCTGCTCCATTATCCACTGAACAACCCTGGACAGAAGGCCGTTGTAAAAGCAGGGCTAAGATGTTCAGTGTATAGGTGTATGTGAGTAGGGGTAAATAATGAGTTGTTGTTGCCATTTAATGAATCAGTCACATACCTTCAGTGTAGCACTTGGAGCAGGGGCGCAGTTTCAGGGTGTTACACCCCCTATTAATACATATATTTTGTGATAAATAGTTGGGTGCAGGTGCTTTCAGTCGGGTAAGGTGATGTCTTCGTCGGATTTCATCAGGAATGTTTTACACACAGACAAAAACGCACATGCACTTCTCCCTTTCTCTATTTAGAAAGACTTAATTTTTTTTTATTTTTTCACAAAATAATGCACTTTCATTTAGAACACATACCAATGCACATTCCTCTCCCTTTCCACTGCTCCTTAAGCCCCTCTCCTGCATCCTGCATGTTGTATAATGTATTTTAACATCATGTGCCAGCGTGATTGTCAGGAAATCTGAAGCTAACATCCCATCCCACCCCACCCCACCCACAATCATGCTGACCAAGTTACGCCCCTGACTTGTAGGTGTGCTAAGATACATATTGAGGGGCTATCGGCCATAGAAATCCATAGGAGGTCCCAGAGGGTCAGGTCCACTTTGGCTCTGTCTATAAGGATCCATATTTTGTAGGAAGATTTTGTGCTTCCTTTAGGGAGGACTCCAAACAGAGAGGCCCTATGGTATGTTTGTAAATCCAGGAGTTCCATACCCCCCTTTTCTTAAGGTTGGCAGATTAGTTTATAGAATACTCAAAGTCGCCAGTCTCTCCAGATATATTTCAGGAAGGCCTGTTTAACCACAAAAGGTCAGAGGACTGCTATTGGTAGGGCCTGAAGGAGATGGAGCACCCTTGGCAAAATATTAACTTTAATAGTTTTCACTCTATGGAACCATAACACAGGAAGTGACCTTCATCTATGAAGATCATTCTTCAGAATACACAAAATGGGGGCCCGATTAACTCTATAGAGGTCTGCCAAGTCTGCCGTAATTGTATCTCCCAAATATGTAACATTTTTAACAGCCTTGCGAATGGTGTGCATTTTTAATCATGTCTACTTCAGGTTGCAAAGTTTTCAAATGAAGTATCTCAGATTTAGTGATTTAAAGCCGGAAGACATACTCTTAGAGCATTCCTGTAATCTCGGAATGGAGGTGCCCGGTGCTGTCAATATCTGATAGAGACTCCTAGCCACAGACTCCTTACCTTAAAATTATCCCCAGGCATCAGACTGTATCTGAACATTTTTCATGAGCAGTACCCTATTGAGCTGGTAGGTAGTGTAATTCAGCTCCCTTCCGCATCATCTGCACCAAAACTGATGTGCACGGTGACCCAGCACGCTGACATTTGTTTTCTGTCCGCACCAGTCAGCACAGATCCGGTGACAACTACCCTCAGTCCATTTTTGTCTGACCTTTTTTCGACTTTTTGTCAAAATGTTTTTTGAGAATATTCTCCTGGTGTGGCAGGATGTCAACTAGGAAGGTCGGCTTCAAGCCCTGCAGTGCCTGCCAGGCCCTGGGCCCCAAGGCCTTGAGGAAGCACTGAAGCTCCTTGCCACTCGACATGCGATGCTGCGGCAATCTCAATCCTGGTCGAGAGGAAGGTTTTGGGATTGTCTTGAAGTCCAAGATCCTCTTTGGACTTGAAGTCATCTTTGGTTAAGTCCCACAAGCTCAAGAAGAGTAAGAAGTGAAAGAGGTCTCTACTTCGCCACGTTAGTTGAAATCATCTGACGAGACGAGGCAGCATTATCATTCTAGGACTGGCTCTGCGGTTGAGTCTGCACCGGGGTCGGCTCGCCCCTCTCTGAGTTACTGGGAGCTGGAGAGACTCCCTCCCAACTTTGTGAGTTCTATAAGGCTACGCACCTCATATTTGGGTGGCCCGTCCCCACTGGTGTGCCTCCAGACCCATTTTGTTCCGGAGGGTCCCCCACTGGTTCTCTGCCAGCGATTCTGCCCCCAGCTCCCTTTAGCCCCCTTGGATCCAGACCGGCAACGGTCATACCACCTCAACTTTTCCTGCTGCTGGTCCCAATGCCAGCACTCTTGGTGCTGCTAGTGTCCTTTGGTGGTGAGGTTCTTCTTTTCATCCCTGACTCTGGCACAGACAGGAGCAGCGTTTCTGACTCCAACTGGAGCCATGCCTTCCAGGCAAGAGCGCGGGTCCTATTCATATGGGCTAGGACTTAGGGAGGATTTGGAGGGGTCACTGGACCCTGAAGAATATCAACCCCTAAACCCCAACATGGACTAGTGCGATGAATTGGCAGAATCCAGTGGACTGAACACTACTCCAGATACTGGCATGGTCTCTCCTCCTACCATGGCTATGGAAGAGGGAGCCTCTTTCACTATGGTAGTGAGAAGGGTGAATGGCCTGGACCTTAACCTACCCTCAGTGGCAGTCAAGACTAATATCTTGATGAGGTGCTTCAGCCGATACTGACCACTTCAGAACCGATTCTCACATTTAATGAAGCCCTCACAGATGTCCTGCTGGGACTTGGTCCAAACCCTGTACAGGGGCTCCAGTGAAAATGGTGATTACCCGCCTCCACTGCTCTGCCCCAGGGGACACTACCTCATGCCACACCCAGCCCCAGACAGCTTGGTGGTCCAATCTTCAACCGCCTGTGTAAATCCTGCTACATTCCCTACCACTCAACTGGATACGGAGGAGGCAGGACACCTTGGGAAGAGATACGTTTTCTTCCATCAGCCAGCACTCCAGTCCGTGAACACCACTTGTCTTTTGGGTGTTACTCCTATGCACTGTAGAATTAAGTTACGCATTGCCAACCATGGTCCTGGAAGAGGCCTGGGCCATAATCTTCCAAGCTCTGCCCGATGGGAGAGATGCAGCGAAGTTTATGATTCAATGTGGGCTGGATTCAACCAACTTGGTGGGCAAAGTATTTTTTTTCACCATAAAATCAGTGCAAATAGCACAATGTGCAGCACAAGAGGGAGATGCTTCTTTCTGCCACTCAAGTAGATTTTCTGTGAGTGGCAGTCTCCTCAAAGCAATTGGCAGGTTTCTCAAAGCGAGCAGTCTCAACCTGCCGTGACCGCCCGCATTGAGAAATCTCGCTGGAAGGTGGTCTGGCGTGTGATTTTTTAAGCTCGTGCTTGGCCACCTAACGATGGGCAGCCGCAAGAGAAGAAAAACTCCACTCTGCTGATTTTTTCTGAACTAATCGCTCTGTACAGAGTGTGGAGTGGGCAAAACTTTGTGAACTCCACCGGCAGACTGGACTTCATCGCCCACCCCTAGCTGCAATCCCCAGGGCCACAGACCAGGAGGAGAGTCGTGGCTACAGGCAAGTGCCGTTCCACCTATTTCTCAGCATTCTAAAGTAGTGGCACAGGGCTGGGTAGGAATGGGGTACAACCATGGAGGATTGGTGAAAAGTGACAGAGGGAGATGGAAACTACCAGGAGCGAACTTAACCATTTGGGAAAGAAAGAACTTTATGAAAGGACAATAAAAATCCCTAGAATCCTACCGGTGTAATTGTGGTGATTCCCTATTAACAGCTTACATAGACTGAGTGCTGGAGCACTTCAGGGATAGCAGAACTGCGGCCAGGTCCTTGGGCCTTTCCATTGCTCCTTGCCAACCCCAGTCTGCCTTTCGCTCCTTTCATGGCCATAGAAGGGGGCAACAGTTGCATCTTTACCCATCCTGCCACCGCAGCATGCAAGCTTCCCAGCCTCTGCAAGGCCAAGGATGCAGTAACCACAGCCCGCATGAGTTGAGCAGCCAGAGGTCGAGTCAGTCCATCACCACCCCCTCACCCCCAGGAGCTGCAACCTCCACACTCCTTACCAACATGGGCACCCAGTGAGAAGCAGTATACAACATCTTTTGCTCCACTGGTTTGTGATGTACATTTTCATGGGTAGTCACACACTATGGATGAATTATTGACAATGGAATGCAAAAGAAGTTGATATAGTCATCGGATCTTGGGACATTCAAAGTTCAGGCCGAGCAGAGTAAAAGAGTTAGTGTATTCTTTAAGTTTGTTTGCATGGGATTTCTTTGTTTGTTGCAGTTCATTACTGATTTATACAGTATAGTTAGTGTTGCAACAGTCATTGCTTTTGTTACTCACTAAATACTTCAATGATTAGAGCATTATTCGGGTTTGAGTGTGGGGCACATATTTCTGTAAAAGCATTGCTCGCACCAACCCACTTGGGCCTGATTGTTTTGATGCTATGATAATCTGAGACATTATGTTTGCACATTGAGCAGAAGCAACCTATGACGAATCCAGACGTTGACCCACAGTGCCTTATACAAGGGTCATACATCTATGATTCCTGATGTTGTCTCACAGTGCCTTATTCAACGATCATACATTTATTGTAAGGTTCCATCAGATTGCACTAGGTTCTGTGTTTCCTCTTGTGGGATACTTGAGATATTTCATAAATATGAAAGGATTCTATCACTTTAAGATCGGAACATGAAAACCAACCATTCATTTGTAAATTATATTATTGATGAAAAATGATTCACTGTTCAGATTATTCAATTGGTATTATGTATATTCCCCAATGAATTGTGGTGAGCACTTTTCCTTTATTTACTGGCTGAACTGGGGCCATGATTCCATTGCAAAATGGCAGATTTTTGCTTTTACTCATGATACTGAACATTGTTCACAGCCTGTTTTCACTGTAGTTGCGTTTTGTAGAGCACTATGGTGGATTTAAAACATGTGAAGTGCATGTATATCCTGACCCTGATCAAGGAAACTAGGGGCCTGATTTAGAGTTGGGAGGAGGGGGTTAGTCTTTCATGATGCATATCCCATCCGCCGTATTACAATTACATTATAGGCTATGGAACTTGTAATACGGCGGACGGGATATCTGTCATGTTTGTGGCAGAGTAACGCCTCCCCCAAACTCTAAATCAGGCCCCAGGTCTCCGTAACAAGTTGGGTTTGTATTTTTGCTATACAACTTAAATAAATCACTGTTGGCAAGAAAGTTTGGACTGAGGCTGGTTTTTCGTAAGTCCCCGGACACTGGGGGGATTCTACCGAAGAGCCTGTGAGTTGATAATTGGGGGTTTGCTACCCCACCGTGGTCTGCTGCTATCAAGTGTCCGGGAAGTCCTGCAAACTAATGGACATGATATAGATAGATAGATAGATAGATAGATATATAGATAGATAGATAGTGAAAATATCAATTAAAGCATACCATTTTAAACTAACAAAACCACTGAAATTCACTAGTTGTAGTTATCTCCAGTAACTTGAGCCCTAAAGTAACTATACCTCATGCCCCATGCACAGTGTTGTCATCAACCATGTCATTGCAAATGTCATCATTGATGTTATCACTTATGTCATAGAACATGTCATGAGTGATGTAATATGGGAGGTAATTAGCAGTGCATGGCAAGGGTCGATTTATAGCTACCTAAGGGAAGGAGTTTTCACTATTTTCACTTGACTATAATGTCCCTTTAACTTTTGGTTTTTCAGTCAATTTCTAAGTATTTTAATTCCTAACTATAACGTCACTAAAACCATTGTTTTTTCAGTGGATTTAATGATTTTTTAATGTGCAGCCAGGACCACTATCCATCCCCTTGCGGGCAGCCAACCACCCTCCACCGGGTACACCCTTTGGTGGCAGCATGCGGTCAGCCACAGGAAGCCACCACAGCCAGGCTTAGCCCCATTTTTTATATATACCTTTTAAATCCTATGGTTTTCCTGTGAAAGTTAGTGCAGCATCTGCACTCCTGTGGGACTTCCACTGAAATTCAGGGGGCTTTGCTGGATCCTACCGGACTACTGCAGGATCAGGAAAACCCCCAAATCTGTTTTCTAATTTAGTGTCAGTGGGGGTTTTCTCTGGGCTCCCCCCCTCCAATGTGGGCCAGTGGATCAGGGTACCCCCATCCTGCCCCTTATCCTTCCTGCAAGGCAGCAGATGGGGAAAAAGCCCTCTTGACCAATCAGATGACTCTATTTTGATTTTGCGCAATCGTGGTACACTCGTAAGTCTCTTGCAAACCAAACCGTTCATATATACAATTAGTTTAAAACTTTTATTTCTCAAAAACTACTAAACAGATTTACACCAAACCACAAAAAGCATGCTTTCTGAATTATGATCTAGCTTCCTGTCCTAGTTTCCCAAAATCTCTATGGAAATAGCAATTTGTTTTTGGGACCCTATTGTTTCTCAGTCTCTACTTCGTGGATCACCCTAAAACATCCTAGAAAGTAGCTGAGATGGATGACCTATTTTTTTGGAAAGTTTTGTGAAGATTTGTCAAATGACCCCCACAGTTATTAGCAAACCAAAAAAACAATGTCCGCTGTAAGTATGGTCCTATTTATAACTACCCAAGTGCTAGTGCCATCAAGTTCACACTGAGTAGCAAGGATGTAAAATGATGCTACATGTGATCAGTTGGTTCATTAGGTAGTTGACGACAAGTATATGACTTTTGCCACTCCATTACAATGCAAGGATCCTCTGCAACCTGTAGTTTAAATCTATCAACAACTTCTTCTAATCTTTCTTGTTCTCTGCCGCTGTAGCCCTAGGGGTGCATCAGGGTTTGACATCGGAGGATCTCGTCTGACATTCCTGGATCGCTTAATTTATGAGAGGCGGGATTTAAATGTAATAATATATACAGCCTGAGAATTGCTTTCTAGCTGTTATACGGTGTGAGTTGCTATAGGCAATTTTGAACAAGAGCCTTTCATTATATTACATAAGATATTCAGTATGTCTCATAATTGATGTCTGAAGCAGACAGTACTCTATTCTCCAATAGTCCTGAAAAGGCCCAAAAATAGAAATGGACGAAACGCGTCGACGTTATCATGTTAGGGAGAGGTTGTGAGAAAATATTTATTTCAACCTACAAGGAACGTTTTTGAAACACATCTTTGGTCTGTATAAATAATTCTTCCTTAAAAAGATGTGAATAAAATACAACCATATCCTATGTGGATTGACTTTTTAAGCACTACCTATAACCACATCTAAAGAAAATGAAGGAAGATTGAAGTACATATATTTTATGTGGAAGTGACTTTGTTATGTCTTAGTATGTGTTTACTAGGTGTTGGTTCGATATGTAGTTGGTAGCACAAGTTTTGTGATATGTGTAAATTTGGCTATGTTATCGCTTATTTAAAACAATATGCAAAGAAATATACAAATGAACTATTTGCACAGTGATTGATTTATAGTTTCGCTGAAGTAAAAACATTTCATATAATTTTTCCCTACTACTGTACCACTTTTTCTGTTTTTTGTAGCTCTAGGGGCTTGGCAAGGAGGCAAATATAAAAAAAATTGCTGTGTTTATTTGCCCATAAAATGTAGTGCTTTATTCCACTGTGTGGCAAAAATGCCCCCCTCAATGGCAGTCAACTAGTTATTAAACAGCCTGAACCATGAGCTCTATTTCATTGATACCTTCTTGGGGGGTGTCTACACATAAGGGAGATTGATTACAGCACTACATGATGAGGTGACTAGCATTGCAAAAGGGAGTTTGAGGTAGTTCATCCATGCTTCAAAGTATTACCTCATTTGAGGATTTGTAGACAATGGCTGTTTAGTTGGAGGGTGTACTCTCTATATAAATTCAGTTTGTTTGGGGGCTGTGAACCACTAGACAGTGATAGCATCTGCATAGTTCTATTTATGCATATGTATTTGTATTGGTTGTGGTATTGAGTTTTTTATCTTCATTTTTCCTACTATTTTCCATAGTGAATGCTTGTTTTTGCATTGGGTTCTTTTTAGTTCTCTGTTGATTGTGGAAGTATTTGAGACACAACAAGAGCGTCAGGAAGTATGAAGAAGTATGGAGGCCTTAAAAACCTTTGGGTTTACAGTTGAGGAGTTTAATAGCCTTATGGGCAAATCTTCCACAGCAGAATAATCAGTAGTGTTGACTCAAGCAGACAACAGTGAATCGGTGCAGTTAATACATTTACAGAAAAGGACAAAAAGAATAGAGTGAAGTGCACAATATAGCCTTAGAGGCTGCCGTAGGGGGGCTATACCGGCCATTAAAAACCCACTCCAGACTTTTCAGTGAGGGCCTTTAACAAGGGAGCGGGAGTTTAATTGCCGGTATAGCCCAGCTACGAAGGGCTATAAGGCTACTAGAACATTCTGCCACTAGAGGGCAGAATATTCTAATAAATAAATAAAAGTCCTTACTGATTTAAATTCGGGCTCTGTGAGGCCTTTGTTCACAGAACACTGGAAATTTCACGCTCCAGGCTTTTACTTGCCAGTAAAAGCCCAAAGCACTCCAATGGAGCTCGCAACATTCCAATGTTCTAATTTATGTTAGAATAGCTCATGCAGGGGTAATACCCTCTGGATTAAAGTATGGAATATACTGGCTCATTTCGTTGAGATGAAAACCTTCTTGGAGAAATTGTCTCAGATCTCTAACCGCTGTTTTTGAGATTGGAGGATTTTAGTTGTAGTAACAGCTAGAACAGTAGTTGTCATTCTCAACAAAGAGATCTCTGAACTACAAGAGAAGCTTATCAGTTTGAATAAAAATATTGCAGACCAAAGAACATTGTAACTTTCTCCGACGTATTTTCATCAGATTCGGAGGGAGAGAGTTCTGGTATTGAACAATATGACACTCCAGGGAGAGATCAGGTGTCTAATATGTATGGCTAGGTAGATGTTCATCAATAGCCCTCACTTTATTTGGAATTTCAGGGGAGAGGAAGAGGACAGAACAGATTAGAGGCACAAGACAGAGGGAGGTTTTACCAACAGGATCCACAACAGCATTATCTAAAGACACACAGGCAACAGTATTGGAGACCGTAGAAGTAATAATAACAGGATGATGATACTATCCATAATTTCAAATTATTCTCAAACAGTATTACTGAAGATGATAATGACCTTCTAGCTAAAGATCTCTCATTTGTTCCTAACCAACATAGTTATGACTTTCAGCTTGACAATGATGTAAATGCCTTATTTGCCTCCGCTCCTGGGGCACCACTTGTTTGCTCGCGTGGGGTTACAATCTGCTAGCCTAAATTAAAGAATGATATCCCCGTAATTCAGCTTCAGTTTCAGTTGCCACCCAGTGTCTCTTTATTGTTTCTGGGGTCCCTAGCTAACCACTGTGGTGTGCATATATATTGCTTCTACTCATACTCTTCTGCCTCCTGTCGACTCCGGGTTCCAACAATGTTTCCTGGCACCACTTCCTTCCCGGGCCCCAGGCTGTGACCATGCGGCATGTGCGGCCTACCTTGTGTCAGTGCGCACCTGTTCCAGCCAACCGTCTGCTGTTCTCGCTGTCGTGGCATGTTGCGGAAATCAGCAGTCTTTGTCTGCTGGGCTCCAGGCGCCTGTCTGCTGTTCTATCTCGGGGTTGCAGTTTCCTGTGCCGTGGCCTCTAAGAATACTGTGCCCCTGCTCCCGGCACTCCGTTTGCCTTTAAGTATGTGGTCGTTCAGGGTTCTCAGCACAGCTACACTTCCATGGAAAGGCTGTTTGTGGGGAAGGGGTGAAGTTCTATGATAGTATGGGTCCTGAACTGCTGTATTGGTGGATTTTGATGGCTGTAGGGGAACCGTGCAGAGCTGATCTAAATTGCTGCTGCCATGATCAGCGGTTAAGCGTCGACCCGTGAGATTGTACTTTTCAATAATTCTTTAGAGTTCAATAGAGAGTTTTTCCAACAACTCAAAGGTACCAATATGGGGGCATCTTGTGTCTCAACTATAGTGGATATTTTTTTACAGGCGTGTTTGAAGAGATATATATCTGCACCATTTTACTAGAGCCTTAAAGATTTGGTCAGTTTTAAAGACAACATCTTTTTCATTCGGAGTGGTGAGTAAAAAAGTACTTAATTTCTTCTATGGCTTAATTCAAGTAATGCAAACTTGAAATGTGCAGCACACAGAAGTAGAGGGAAGGTAGAGTTTTTGGACATCTGGATTGTAGGCTCTAGTGGTTATCCTGAAGTAGCATTGAACACGCTCCACCTTTTTCTAGCTTTCATCCTAACTGTCAAAAGGACCCTGTAGCATTTGGCCAGTTCCATAGCATTAGAGGAAACTGCTCTAGAATGGAGGACTAAATAAGAAGTGGAGAACAGCTAAAAAGGATTTTTTTTTAAAGAGGCTATCCTAAACGTTTACTGCCGATTTAGGAGACAGATTTGTATGCGCTTGGATGAAAAAGAAAAACGAATGGACATAAAGATCCATAACAGACAGAATCCAAGTAAAAGAGAAACACCGCTGAGGAAATTGTCATGCCTGTGAGGTGGCGATTGTGACAGATAATTAGGAACTCAATGATTATAAAATATATTTTAGGGAGATGACAAATTGTAGAACCTGTAACATTGTGTATTTGATCCTGTGCCCTTGGATATGTAAGAGGAACTGGGAGATAACTGATGTTGGAGTGTAGCTTTTATAATCAAAATTAACATGAACTGCTTGCAAATAATGTGTAATGAAGCTGCATAGAAAACGCACTAATATGTTTCTAATGTACGCACTTGAAATGTGCCCACGGGGAGTGGCCACCAATGTATATGATGATTGATGAAATTGACTAATAATGAATTATTAATGTACTAATGTATGATTCTGTTTTAGCATTAAGAGTTATATGTTAAGGTTTTGCTGAATAAATCATTAGGCCTTAGTTAGCAAGAGTCTGGACCTAGCTGCCTGGTCTCATATTAAAATGAGTTTTCTAACATGCAATGTGCTGTCTTCCTGAAGGACAGAAAAGCTGTACTTTTCCAGAAGTTAGAGATGTGTGTAGCCATAGTAAATTCTTTCTCATGAGACCCGACTTGCTCAAGGAGACATTCTTGCTGAATGCAACAGTGTAATTCGCAACAGGTACAAGGTCGCCTGAACTGGTAAAGACAATGGAGCTACTGACTGAAGTCGTCCGTGTAACTTTTCCTACCTGCCATCTCACCCGATGAAGACGTAAATCACAGGAGCCAATGAACTGTATGAGAACTGTCTTAGGTGAAAATTCTAGTAAGGTGACCACTTAACCATTGGATAGAGATAGTGGTGCACCAAATACTGACCAATGGGAAATTAGAAACTTGTCTGGCAAATTCAATTTAACGTTGTGTCACAATGAGACATCAGCCATTAGAGGGACACCCATGTTGTTACTCGGGCATTCCGTCTTTACCTTTGCTGCTTTGATTCTTCAAACCATCCTCACCTTGTCTTGCCCGATATCTATTTCTTCTCCTCCTTAAGAGGGAAGAACTTTCTGCCCTAGTTTATGAGACTTGCTGTTCTATCCTGGCGGATGGCGAATCGACTACTGTCCTGAGGACGAAGACTGACTCTGTATGCTGACCCCTTACGGAGGGTAACTATATGATAATGAAATTGTAATTGTCTGCTTGCCTTTCCTTTCAAGGTACCAACTGCTTTTGACAGAGACCATAGTCAGACGTTTTCCAAATTTGTTTTACTAAATTGTTTTGCATGAAGCCCAACATGCTGATGCTAATTCGAGGTTAGTCAAGGGGTTCACTAATATTGGGTGCAAACAGACAAAATGACGGAATCTTTGCTGTGTTGAATAGATGCGCTAATGATACTCTGCTAAATAGATACATGTTGACGCCGTGTTTTGTTCTAATGTTTATAATCTTCGCTTTGCTCAAATCGTATTCGAGTTGCCACATTATAACACTGACGATGTGTTTTCTGGTGTTGAGACTAATAAACTTGCTAGTAGAGTGTAACCAATAGGGAATAAATATCATAAAAGTTACTAAATTTGTGTGATTATTCATGGCTGAAAGGTCATGTTGCGTTTCAAATTCATATTGATGTGATTAACTAATTTGATTGATTTGTTACTGTGAATATTGATGAGAGTATTGATCTATTGATTGACATGCTGGACAGGGATCTCGTCTTAAGGTGTCTCCAATCAGGGTCAAAAGGTTCATTGGCCTAAAAACGAGTCCCATACTAAGTAAATTACCTAGGGCGGGACACGTTATGAGTTCTGGTAGCAGAGGACGGGTACAGCCCTTTGGGGGCCATAGGACAAGGGTCCATTGTTTTAGGATTGTTTTTTAAATGATGCAAGTTGGAAAGATGATGTTCCCCTAAACCCCAAATGACTTTCCCGGGACCCCGGAGCTTGCCAAAGTGAGTTGGGTATGTTCTCGGCGTTCTAGTGATGGTATGAGTGAAGTAGGATTTGCGCTTGCACAGCTTATGCATATCGCAGGTGAATTGTGAGGTCTGTGAGAATTTTAGGAGAGGTGATGTTTTAGTAGGAGTTGGCGTACTCCGCGGTATGAGAATAGGGAAGTTGGCGATCTTCATGTGAGTGTGGCGCTTTGTGCTAAGAAATTGTCCACGTGGTTGTTGGTGATGTACAGACCCTGCGTGATCTAAGACTCCGGAGTGTACTGATAAGTGTATGAGACACTTGGGCCCATATTTATACTTTTTGACGCAAAACTGTGCCAACACAGTTTTGCGTCAAAAAAATTAGCGCCGGCTAACGCCATTCTGAAGCGCCATGCGGGCGCCGTATTTATTCAATGACGTTAGCCGGCGTTAGCTGCCGGCGCTGTCTGGTGTGCGTTAAAAAAAACGACGTACACCAGGCAGCGCCGGCGTAGGGGGAAAATGGCGTATGGGCGTCCACAAATGGTGCAAGTCAGGCTGAGGCAAAAAAATCGCCACAACCCGATTTGCGCCATTTTTTTACGACGCCCATCCCCCATTGAAATGACTCCTGTCTTAGCAAAGACAGGAGTCATGCCCCCTTGCCCTTGCCCCCTCTGTCCCCTGGGCATGGTCATTGGGCATAGTGGCATGTAGGGGGGCACAAATCAGGCCCCCCTATGCCACAAAAAAAAAAAAAAAAATACTTACCTGGACTTACCTTAATGTCCCTGGGGTGGGTCCCTCCATCCTTGGGTGTCCTCCTGGGGTGGGCAAGGGTGGCAGGGGGTGTCCCTGGGGGCAGGGGAGGGCACCTCTGGGCTCATTCTGAGCCCACAGGTCCCTTAACGCCTGCCCTGACCCAGGCGCTAAAATCCGGCGCAAATGCGGGTTTTTTAGACCCGCCCACTCCCGGGCGTCATTTTTGCCCGGGAGTATAAATACGACGCATATGCATCGCAGTCATTTTTTAAGACGGGAACGCCTACCTTGCATATCATTAACACAAGGAAGGTGTTCACGCAAAAAAATGACGCTAACTCCATGAACTTTGGCGCTAGACGCGTCTAACGCCAAAGTATAAATATGGAGTTAGTTTTGCGTCGAAAAAAACGACGCAAATTCGGCACAAACGGAGTATAAATATGCCCCTTGGTTTATGTTGTAATTTGCGTGGTTTTAATAGGTCAATTGGGCATGGTTGACGAGTTGAGTTTGCGTCAAAGTGTGTGAGTGAAAACCTTTGAAGGAGATTTGGTAAGTTCTAAAGTGCACTAGGACGAACCATTGACAAGTCAAGAGTAGAATTTGTGGGTCGAATTCTGCTTGTGAGTGCGGGATCTGAGAACGAGAGAGTAGCGGCTGAGGCTTCAAGTGAAATCTCTGTAAAGTTCTGAAGCGATTGTGTTACCCTTCCTGTAGTAAACCGGCAAAATATGAGTTTTGTTGTTAAAGTGCTCGCAATATATTGCATTAGTTTTGCGTGAATAGAGAGTGGCCGCAGGACTTTGTCAGCCGCAGTGTGTGTGAGTGTGATGTCATTGAAGCCGCGCTGGGACAGGTCAGTTAGTGAGAAGGGTCGCGCACGGATTGGCAGCCGTCCATGAGAGGTAATTGGCTGGGAAGGCAGGTAAAGGGTGTTCTGGGAATTAATGTCACTTCCTGATTCAGTTATAAACGAAATAAGAGACGCAAAAATGAAGTTCTTCAAGGCTTTAAAGAGCGCTTTGAGGGGAGATGTGTACATTACCGCGAGTGTGGGGGAGCCTACACCGCCAGAGGATACTCCGGCTTATGCCGTAATGGAGGAGAAGGGAGTCGCGCCATGTCTTTGGCTAAAGCAATGGTGCAAATTTACAGAGAAAGATGGATGCTTGGCGTTTCCAGAGAACGGGACGTTCAACATAGGGGTTCTAGAAAGTTGAAGGAGAAAGTGATGGTGATGCAAATTAAGGCAGCGCAAGCAGGGATGCAGGGAAATGGAGTGCAACAGATGGTACAACAGCCGCAGGGAAACGGAATGTTTCAGCCGCAAACGAGAGGCAGAGGTCATGGAGGTTTTGTGAACCGTGGTCCAGATTTGAATACCGTTGTGGTACAAAATGACGTGCAAGGGATGAAGAAGGTGTTACCATGCCATGCGTGTGGGGGCGTGGGACATTGGAAGCGGGAGTGCCCGATGATGGTGCTGGAGGGTGCTGTTCAATAAAGCAATGATATCAGTGCATTTCAAAATGTTAAAGGACCAAGAATGAGGGGTCCTAATCCAAATTTCCAGAATAACATGGTTCATATGCAGGGTCTTTAACCCATGCAACAGGTGCAGATGCCACGTATGCAACCAGTGCAGATGCAGGAAGTGCAACAACAGATTCCAATGGTACCTAGACAGTAAGTGCAGTTGCCCTTAGCGCCAATGGGACAGCAACAGATGGTGCTTCCTCAACAGGTCACAAGTCAAGGAATGGGTCAAACTAACACAGTACAACAGTTTCCATTGCGTGGTGAGAATGGAATAAACGATCAATGGTCGGATGACAGTTCAGATAGTGAGGAGTGCAGGCTTGCAGCGTCCCTAGAAGTAGATCAGAGGGGACCCTATGTACAAGGGAAGGTGAGGGGTCACAAGGTCTCATTTTTGGTTGACACAGGAGCCACACGCTCTACAGTCAGAAGTGCAGAGGTTCCGAAATTGCCCCTTTCAGGATGACCATAAAAGTAGTGAAAGTGGCAAACCAGCTCCTGACCAACCCAATCACAGATCCGGTTCAAGTCGAAATTGGTACATTTCAGGGATTGCACAGATTTGTAGTCTGTGATTCAAGTCCCGTGTCCCTACTGGGAAGAGACTTACTGTGCAAGACGAGGGGTTCTATCACCTGTTCGAATGAGGGAATCGAGGTGCAGACAAACAGTGATGACGAGGGGGATGATGGTCAGATCTCAGAGCCAGAAACAGAGATTACAGATGAAGAGTACCCCTTGATAAGCTTTTTCCCGATGTTCACAATGACTGATTTGCCCGCAGACCTGGAGAGGACAGTCACAGAGAAGGTGTGGGACTTGACAGGAAAGGAAGTAGGATTGATTAAAGGAGTAGAACCAGTCAAAGTAGACGTGAAGCCAAATGCTCCGTTTCCCCAGGTACCGCAGTACCACATGGCACAAGATGTCCTTATACAGGTGATGCAGATAATTGCAGACTTTGTGAAGCAGAGAGTTCTGAAGGAAGTGATGAGCAGCCCATGTAACTCACCTATAATGGGCCTAAGAAAGCCCTGTGGGAAAGTCCGAATTGTTCAAGACTTGAGAAAGTTCAATGACATAGTGGTGAAGTGTTGCCCAATAGTGTAGTGCCAAATCCAGCTGTGATCATGTTTCAAGTTCCATGCTACGCAGAATGGTTCTCAGTCGTTGACTTGTCCCACACATTCTTTTCTGTGCCTCTTCATGACAGCCAATTTCTCTTCAGTTTCAAATTCCTGGACAAGGTCTACAGTTGGTGTCAAATCCCTCAGGGGTTTTCAGAGTCACCATCTATTTTCAATCAAATTCTGAAAAAAGATTTGGAGTCATTGGAACTGCCTTTCCAATCGACTCTAGTACAGTACATTGATGATTTGTTGATTGCCTCCAAAACAAGAGATGATTGCAAGTACGATACTATTGCCCTACTGAATCACTTGGGAAAGAATGGACACAAGGTGTCTCCGAAGAAGCTGCAGCACTGTCAGAAAGAGGTGAAATATCTAGGCCATTTGATTGAGAAAGGGTCGAGGAAGATATCGAAGGAAAGAGTGACTGCCATATTACAGATGAATCCACCGACATCCAGGAGAGGTGTCAGAATGTTTCTGGGAATGGTGGGCTACTGTCGTCAGTAGATCCCAAATTTCTCCATTATCTCCAAGCCATTGGTGAGACTGACAGCTAAGGAGGTTAAGGATGGCCCAGATACCCTAACTATGTCCGAGAATGAGATAAGGGCATTCATTGAGTTGAGGGAGTATATATGCAGGGCTCCAGCTTTATGTATGCCTGATTACACAAAGCCTTTTGTCCTGTTTTGTCATGAACGTGATGCTTGTTCTTTGTCTGTCCTGACCCAGGCCCATGGAGGTGCAAACTGACCAGTAGCATATTTTTCTGCTACTTTGGGCCCAGTAGCAGCAGCCTTACCAGGTTCTCTGCGTGCAGTTGCAGCAGTTGGTCAAAGCCTGACTCAGTGCGATGGCATAGTGATGGGACATCCCTTAACAGTAATGGTTCCACACTCAGTTGAAATACTATTGACCTGAACTAAGACCCAGCACATGATAAATGCTAGATTGACCAAGTATGAGACAATTATATTGGGGTCACCAAATGTGTCACTCTAACGTTGTACTGTATTGAACCCGGCAACTCTGCTTCCCAATGAAAATACAGATGTTGATGATGCCGAAGAGGTAGAACATCATTGTCTTGAGTTAACAGAACTGTGCACCAAACCGAGACCCGATATCAAAGACACCCCCCAATTGGAAGAAAATGGTTACATTATCTCTGTTGATGGCTCATGTCTGAGAGACTCAGTAGGAGTACTGAGAGCCGGATACGCTGTATGTACAATCACTAGTATTCTAGAAGCATCTTGGCTTGAAAGAGTATACTCTGCTCAAGTGGCTGAGTTGATTGCTCTTACCAGGGCATGGCATACCGCTGACAAATTGAAAGTGACTATCTATACCGATAGCAGATACGGATTTGGGATTGATTTTGGCCAGCTATGGTCCCAGAGGGGTTTCATGACCTCTTCTGACTCTCCAGTGAAAAATGGTGAAAGAATTAAGGAGTTGTTGCACGCGATTCAGTTACCTCTTGAAATCGCCGTGCTGAAATGCAATGCTCATGTGAAATCACAAGATTTTGTGTCAATGGGAAATGGATATGCAGATCAAGTCGCAAGGTTTTGCGCATTGAACTGTATATCATTCAAGAATCAGTGGGAATTGTTACCTGAAACAGAAAATGAGACATGCACAGGTTACGCATTGAGGGTGGTTGACACGATGGAAGAACTAAGGGGGTCATTCTGAGTCTGGTGGGCGGCGGAGGCCGCCCGCCAGACTTCCCCCCTCCAAAATACCGCTCCGCGGTCGCAAGACCGCTGAGGGTATTTTGGCTTTTGCACTGGGCTGGCGGGCGACCGCCAAAAGGCCGCCCGCCAGCCCAGTGCAAAAACCCTTCCCACGAGGACGCCGGCTCAGAATTGAGCCGGCGGAGTGGTAAGGTGCGACGGGTGCAGTTGCACCCGTCGCGAATTTCACTGTCTGCAAAGCAGACAGTGAAATTCCTTTTGGGGCCCCCAGGGGCCCCACGACAACCCATACCGCCATCCTGTTCCTGGCGGGAGAACCGCCAGGAACAGGATGGCGGTATGGGCTGTCAGAATCCCCATGGCGGCGCAGCGAGCTGCGCCGCCATGGAGGATTCCAATGGGCAGCGGAAAACCGGCGGGAGACCGCCGGTTTTCCGCATCTGACCGCGGCCAAACCGCCGCGGTCAGAATGCCCTGCGGGGCACCGCCAGCCTGTTGCCGGTGCTCCCGCCAACCCTGGCCCCGGCGGTTCCTTACCGCCGGGGTCAGAATCAGGCCCTAAAATTGTTGCAGGGACGTGCCAGCAGAGAAGAGAAACACTCTTGGCTTAAAATGCAGTGTGTACAAAGACCAGATGATTTGTTGGTTTCAGACGAGGAGAAAATGGTTTTGCCGAACAGTCTTTTGTCTCAATTTGCAAAGTTTTACCATGGTCAAGTGCATATTGGGAGAGACGCCATGATCAGATTGTTCAAAATTGATTGGTTCAATCCAAAATTCAGACAAGCTGCAGAAGTGATCTGTCACAGATGCATCATCTTTCAACAGATGAATGTGGGGAAAGGGACAGTGGTGAATCTGAGCCACATTGGGAGAGCTGGAGGTCCATTTAGCATGATGCAATTGGATTTTATCGAGATTCCTGTGTGTGGAGGTCTGAGATACGTGTTGGTGATTGTGTGCATCTTTAGTCACTGGATTGAAGCTTACCCTACACGTAGGAAAGACAGTCTCACAGTAGCGAAGTTGCTGCTTAGGGAATTGATACCACGTTTCGGGTTTCCGATCTCTTTAGAATCAGATAGAGGAAGTCACTTCAACAACGAGGTGGTTAAGCTCTGAACATTGAACAGAAGTTGCATTGCAGTTACCGCCCTGAAGCATCAGGACCAGTGGAATAAATGAATGGTACTCTGAAGTCTAGAATGGCAAAAATGTGTGCAGCTACAAATTTGAAATGGCTGGATGCATTGCCCTTAGTGTTAATGTCAATGAGAAACACACCCAACAAGAAAACAGGACTGTCTCCTCATGAAATTCTCATGGGCCGAGCTATGCGACTGCCCGCAGTACCTGCAAATGCTCTTGTGGATATCACAGATGATATGGTGTTGGACTACTGCAAGGGTCTGGCTGACGTGGTCCGCTCTTTCTCTCACCAGGTGGAAGCAACCACACTGCCACCGATAAATGATCCAGGTCACAACCTGAAAGCTGGTGACTGGGTTGTTGTCAAGAAACATGTGAGGAAGTCGTGTTTGGAGCCATGTTGGAAGGGGCCGTATCAAGTGATACTAACAACTACCACTGCTGTGAAGTGCGTGGGAATTCCAAATTGGATCCATGCGAGTCGCACAGAGAAAGTGACGTGTCCAACTGATGAGGAAATTTAGTTATCGAAAATAACCGCTACAGAAAAGGAAGTTTCAGGGCCGGAGAGTAATCAAAGGGGAACTGAGACTGGAGGAGAGCCTGTTGAGGACGGCCTGGTCACTCAAACAGTAAACGAGATCCAGAGGGGTGACGGAGGGCCTATCTCAACTGAGGCACCAGGAGAACCGACCCAGAGCGAGGTTCTTCTAGAAGCAGACCGATACAGGTTTGAAGTTGAACCCTTGACAGATCCAGAAGGCGAAGGAATTGAGACAAAAGGAGGTCCGAGTATCCAGACTCCTCCTGAGCCGCTTGCAGGTCCAGCAAGAGAAAACACCATAGTACAAGAGGAGGGCATTGAAAGGCAACCAGAAAGGCCGAACGATAAAGGTAGCAAAAGGAAAAGTGGTCATTGATGAGACAATTGAAGAGGAGATAGATGCAACGAGAAAAGAGGACCTGAGCGAAGGAGAATTGCAAGGTGACCGCAAGTTGAAAAGAAAGAGAATAGCAAGTCAAAGATACGCAGGTCCTGAATGGGCTTATGCAACGTCAGCTGAGTGGCAACAAGAGTTCTTAGCGTTCTGCTTTGATCGAGAAGTTCCAGGTCAATACTATGGTACCTGAGTTGGCCACAAGGAAATGAGACTGTGTTAAGTTGGAATCAAGTTGAGAAACCTGAGGAAAGAGATTGATAAATTACCGGATGTGTCATTGTTAACCTGAATTGACTTTTGAAAAAACTGATTGTGACAAGCTGCTAACTGGATTGACAAAGGACCCTGGGAGTGAATGAGACGCTGTAAATACTTGCTAAAGAGAGACTTTGCTTAGGCCTTGCTATAAAAGAAAAAAAAAAAAAAGAAGAAAAGAAAGAAGAAGAAGAAAAAAAAAAAGCTTTAGCCATCCTCTGTTGATTGTCGTTTGCATTTGTAGTACTTCACTTCTGATTCTTTACAGATCATGCCTAGTACGGGAGATGATAGTGAGGGGAGTAAGCGTTGTAAATATTTGGGTGTTCCTTTGGGTGTTGTGTGTGTGATATTCATTATAGCTTTATTTGTGGAGATGCGTTTGGTGAATGAGAATGAAGCTAACAATGCTACAGTTTCTGAGACCGCTACACTAACACCTTGGGAGAAGTTTGAACAAGATACAAGGTATCTGCATGACGAAACTAATACAAGAGGGGAGCTGTCTACTAACGTTTTCTATCGCTTGCTGAGTGAGTATGTTGACACTATGGATGCAAAGGCTTGTTATGTGTGTACACAAATTCCTCTTTCTGTCCAAGAGGGAGTTACATTTCACAGCTTGTCACTAAGCTATGGGATTAGTTGTAGTCTGCTACTAACGCGTTTCTATAACCAAGAAGAAGTGCCATATTTTTACTCTAACTACGATCTTGTATTCTCTTATGTGCCTATCATAGAAGATCTGAATAGTGTAGCTAAATATTATGCCATAAAATTGATTAAGGGGTTCTTTGAACCTAGAGTAGCGATTAGTACATCATATGCACACCGCAATAACTTGACATGCTTGCTTACACCCGTAAAGAAAAGCTTTCTAGACCACACTGAAGATAGAAGGAGGGTTTTAAAAGGGAAATTAGAAAAGGACTTGCAGCAACCATCATTTCTTAGTAATAGCAACAATGGGATTAGGGAACAAGGGAAGCTAGCTATAGATGCGAAACATGTAGGTAGGCTTTGCATAACACGGCCAAAGATATATTATGACAATGTGTTTGTGGGAACGAGTGAGTGTAATCATGTGTTTTTGTTTCAGAATAATGGACGTTCAGGCTAAATGGAATGTATCAAGCGATCCCAGGGGTTTATTATATTTGTGGACTTAATGCTTATTACCGTCTTCCAAAGGGATGATATGGGACATGTTACTTGGGAATAGTTTTCCCAAAGATTTACCAGCTAGAGGACTTAAATTAATTTCCGAAAGTGACAGAATTACTTTGTGCTAGACAAAAGAGTGAAACTGCTGCTGGTGTAGTAGGAGACATATTTGGAGCGATAACTCCTTCAGTAGGAGTTGTCTTAAACTCCATAAAGATTCGAAAGTTGTCTACTATTGTGGATAACATGTTGACAAACTTCACAGGGGCTATACTCCTGATGGATACTGAACTTGCTGCAGAGAGGGCTATGACTCTTCAAAACAGGCTTGCTTTAGACATTCTTTTAGCGAAAAGTGGCGGAGTTTGTAAGATGCTTAATGAGCGTCACTGCTGTGCCTACATACCCAACAATAGTAATGAGCTTAGAAGTATGCTTACTAACCTAACAAGAGATAGTGCAGACTTGAACGAACTGAAGGAACCAGGAGTTTGGGAAAAGGTTGGAAAAGGACTTGCTAGTGTAGGAACCTGGTTTAGTAGTCTTTGGCATGGATTACTGTGAAAATTAATACAGGGGATAGTGATTATTCTGGCTTGTTTATTTGGACTGTGTTTCTCATGCAAAATTGGCAACAGGATTAAAGCAAATTTGGCATACATAAAGAAAGGAGGGAAGAAAAGAAAAGGGAGAAAATGTTCAGAGCAAAATATGAAAAGTCGAAACAAAAGGAAGAAATTGAGATGAAGGAGATCAAGAAGTGAAAAGGTTGCTAAGGAAGGAATTGTGTGATGACAAGTCATCAGAGGAGGGATTGTTGGAGTGTAGCTTTTATAATCAAAATTAACATGAACTGCTTGCAAATAATGTGTAATGAAGCTGCATAGAAAACGCACTAATATGTTTCTAATGTACGCACTTGATATGTGCCCACGGGGAGTGGCCATCAATGTATACGATGAATGATGAAATTGACTAATAATGAATTATTAATGTACTAATGTATGATTCTGTTTTAGCATTAAGAGTTATATGTTAAGGTTTTGCTGAATAAATCATTAGGCCTTAGTTAGCAAGAGTCTGGGCCTAGCTGCCTGGTCTCATATTAAATGTGTTTTCTAACATGCAATGTGCTGTCTTCCTGAAGGACATAAAGCTGTGCTTTTCCAGAAGTTAGAGATGTGTGTAGCCATAGTAAATTCTTTCTCATGAGACCCGACTTGCTCAAGGAGACATTCCTGCTGAATGCAAAAGTGTAATTCGCAACAGGTACAAGGTCGCCTGAACTGGTAAAGACAATGAAGCTTCTGACTGAAGTCGTCCGTGTTGCTTTTCCTACCTGCCATCTCACCCGATGAAGACGTAAATCACAGGAGCCAATGAACTGTATGAGAACTGTCTTAGGTGAAAATTCTAGTAAGGTGACCACTTAACCATTGGATAGAGATAGTGGTGCACCAAATACTGACCAATGGGAAATTAGAAACTTGTCTGGCAAATTCAATTTAACGTTGTGTCACAAGGAGACATCAGCCATTAGAGGGACACCGCTGTTGTTACTCTGGCATTCCGTCTTGACCCTTCCTGCTTTGATTCTTCAAACCATCCTCACCTTGTCTTTCCCAATATCTATTTCTTCTCCTCCTTAAGAGGGAAGAACTTTCTGCCCTAGTTTATGAGATTTTGCTGTTCTATCCTGGCGGATGGCGAATCAACTACTATCCTGAGGACGAAGGCTGACTCTGTATGCTGACCTATTACAGAGGGTAACTATATGATAATGAAATTGTAATTGTCTGCCTGCCTTTCCTTTCCAGGCACCAACTGCTTTTGACAGAGACCATAGTCAGACGTTTTCCAAATTTGTGTTACTAAATTGTTTTGCATGAAGCCCAACATGCTGATGCTAATTCGAGGTTAGTCAAGGAGTTCACTAATATTGGGTGCAAACAGACAAAATTACTGAATCTTTGCTGTGTTAAATAGATGCGCTAATGATACTCTGCTAAATAGATACATGTTGACGCCGTGTTTTATTCTAATGTTTATAATCTTCGCTTTGCTCAAATCTTATTCGAGTTGCCACATTATAACACTGTTGATGTGTTTTCTGGTGTTGAGACTAATAAACTTGCTCATAGAGTGTAACCAATAGGGAATAAATATCATAAAATTTACTAAATTTGTGTGGTTATTCATAGCTGAAAGGTCACGTTGCGTTTCAAATTCATATTGATGTGATTAACTAATTTGATAGATTTGTTACTGTGAATATTGATGAGACTATTGATCTATTGATTGACATGCTGGACAGGGATCTCGTCTTAAGGTGTTTCCAATCAGGGTCAAAAGGTTCATTGGCCTAAAAACGAGTCCCAGACTAAGTAAATTACCTAGGGCGGGACGCGTTATCACTGACAATAAGATTTGGAGAACACAAATCGATGATACAGAAAAAGAAAATACAGGCACTTAGGCATTTAGTGGAGCATTGTATGAAAGAAAAACATACCAAGTTGGATCTAAAATGGCTGATCCTTGAGAAGGTGACACGACGTCAGACAAAATCAGAAATCATCGAACACAAAAAAGGCAAACGTTTTGGATTTTCTCCCTCAAGACTAATGAGTTGGGACTCAATGAAGAAATTAACTGGAGGTGATCTTAGACTTAGGTCCATTCATATTAATTTTTGGTAGTTAATCTCCTCAGGCATCATATGTTGACTTTATATCCAGTGTACTCATCTATGTTATGGACTACTATTATAGCATTATACTATTATAGCATATGATGCATTTTTCTATCAAATGAGGCTCCCCAATAGTGTATCATAAATATCGGTAGGCACACACTAAATGAAGATATGGGAGGGAGCATGTAGTCTAAAGCCTGTAGTAATATGTAGGTAACGAGAATACAGGGTTGCAGGTTGAAATTGTATGTGAAACTATAAATGTAGTATTCTGGGCACTGATAGCAGTTTTTTTTGGACTTCAAAGGATGGAGTAATAGTTGATTGACCTTATAGTTACAGATGGGAAGTAAACTGAACCAAAATGGCGACTTTCATGTATTGCATTGTTGTGTGATTGTAGCACTGTAAATGTATTATATGGAGGTTGAGACAATTCAATATAGGGATTGATTGAGGCAGGTAGGTAGACAAAAGATGATGGGAGATAAAGATTAATTATGGACTTAGGGCCAGATTTATCTGCCCAAATTGCCATTTGCGATTGCAAAATTTGCATTTTGGTATGTAACAAATCCAATTTTCGATTTGGTAACTTCTTACCGAATCGCAAATTGGATTGCGACTAAGTACCGATTCGGTATTAGGAAGGGGCATGTCAAGGGCATCCCTTCCTAATATCGAATCGCAGAGGTATGTATGATTGTTTTGTGACCGTGAATGCAGTCGCAAAACATTCGCAATTTCAAATTGGTGCTAACCCAGTCGCAAATGGGAAGGGGTCCTCATGGAACCCCTTCCCCTTTGTGAATGGTAGCAAAAAAAAAATTTAAGAGCAGGCACACTGCCTGCTCTTAAAAAATGAAAAGAAAACTTTTCACGTATCATTTTTCAACGCATCCCGTTTTCCTTTAAGGAAGACGGGCTGCATTTAAAAAAAAAAGATTGCTTTATTGAAAAGCAATCACAGACATGGTGGTCTGCTGAGCCCAGCAGGCCACCATCACTGTGATAGTAGCCATCCATTCGCAATGGCTCACAAATTGCGACCTACCTCATGAATATTAATAAGGTAGGTCCATTTGCAAGCCCTTGTGAATTGCAGTATGAAACTCCTGAGTTGCATACATTCCAATAGCGATTACTTAAATGCGATTTGCACAAAATCGCAATTAGGTAATTGCTATTGGATATAATTATACATCTGGCCCTTAGTCACAACACAGTTAGTTCTCAACTGATGATGCAGTATGCCTTGTGTACCCCTGAATGGGAGTTTTATTAGCTCAAGATAGCGACTGCCATTTGGTTGACAATCATGTGACTTCTTGTAACCCATGGTTTGAACGTACATTACCTGTGTTGAATTGTCTACGACAATTTGTATTTAAATAAATGTGGCACTTAGAGGAGCTACTGTCTTAAACTGAGGAATGCATAGAGGAAGGTAGATTGTCACACTTAGTGGCAAAAATGTAAGGTTTGGGTAGTCACTGAGGGCCACATGTACGAATGTTAGGTTTTGCAACTCGAAATTGCGACTCATAGCGACTCGCAATTTGCGAGTTGCAAAACCTGATGTACAGCAGTGCCAATGACACTGTTTGCGATTCCCAATGTGGTCGCAAATGACCTACCTCATAAATATTCATGAGGTAGGTCGCAATTTGCAACCCCATTAAAAATGTCCACCCTCACAGGGATGGTGGCCATTCTGGGACAGCAGACCACCATGTCTGTGACTGCTTTTAAATAAAGCAGTTTTTTTTTAAGTGCTGCCGTTTGCCTTAAAGGAAAACGAGATGCATTTCAAAAACAAAAATGGTCCGTGGGACCACTGCCTGCTCTGAAAAAATATGTTGGCTACTATTCACAAAGGGGAAGGGGTCCCCTAGGGGCACCTTCCCATTTGCAAATGGGTTAGCACCAGTTTGAAACTGGTGCTAACTGCGATTGTTTTGTGACCGCATTCACGATCACAAAACAAGCCTACATCGCACTGTGACTCGCAATTAGGAAGGGAACGACCCTTCCTAATTCCGACTCGCAAACCTATTTTGTGATTCGGTAAATAGATTACTGAATCGCAAAATAGGGTCTGTACATGCCAAAATGTCTTTTTCCTGTCGCAAAAGACCCGATTCTGCGAATCAGGCCATTTGCAACAAGAAAAATGGTACGTACCTCTGGCCCTGAAGGAGGATGATCTGGTTCCTGCCTAATAGGGGGCCCTATAGTTGGTTTATATAAATGGCTGTCAGGGGTGCATGCATTGTTCCTAAGAACTTCCTGCCGTTTCTTTAAAAGATGAGCCATGCATGATTGACTAAAAATGTATAAAGTGGATGATGACTTGAAGCGGTTGAACTGAGTATTTGAAAGGCTACGAAGATGTACTTGTGCCTTGATTTTAAGAGAATTGGGATGAACTAACACCAGAATTAATATCTGGCATATGAAGAGCAGAGAAAGTCTATTACGATATGAAGTGATCAGATATAGCTGTGGAACGGTTGTAGCTCGAATTAGTTGTCATTTATAGAGGAGTTTATACTTGAGTTAATATTTGAGCTGTTGAATTGTAGAGAAAGTGTATGGGGAAATTAAGTATCTTCATGTAGGTGTGTGACGGCAGTGGGTTTAGCAACTTTTCATAGTGTATTGTGATAATTTTCCAAACTTATAGATCGCTGTAGCATTCTAGAAAGGATACCAATTGTCAGCATATTGTGGTGCCTTGAAATGTGGTGCCTCAAAGAAATGTGAGCAAGGACGTATTTGAACAGAAGTCCCTTAATGTGTGAAAGCAGTATGTGTTCTGTGTTGTAAAGAGTGTTTATTTTTGTTTTACTTCTAGGGATGTTAGTTATAGGGTTTTTTGTGGTTTTATTTATAAGGCGTAGTGACTATATACAGTATCAAGTAATCCACTGCAGGAGTTTGAGGAAGGTGCAGAAGAAAAAGCAAGTAAAGTAAATAGGAGATACTACAAAAATACATGTGAGCGTATGATCTGAATATATATATTTCTGGTTTCTGGTTCAGGGACATCCTAAGGATTTTGAGGGCCCTGGGCCAAACGTATTTTAGGGAGCCCTGTTCAGAACAGCTTTGAATTTATGATCCAATGTAAGCTCTTTCACGCCATCTTTGGCCAGCTCACTGATAGTGCACAGGAACATTCCTGCAAATTCTAAATGTGTTTCGATCTATTTATTATTCAGGGATGATGACGTGCTTTTTAGTATTGTAAGTCAGCAACAGTTCACTAACATTACTGCGAATAATCTTTGTGACACCCTTCCATTTCTCATATGTGAGAGTCTGTTTTGTTCCAAAGGAAACTTTTTTTAATGGATGTTGCATGAAATATAAACAGAACATTTCTCTGCAAAATGTTTGCAATGGACCCACGCACACCATCCACATTAAAAATGAATTAAAGGAAAACGGTATTTAAAATAATCTGTTTAAGAATTATTTAAGGTCATCAAGGCAAGACACTGCAAAACAGAGCTGGCTGTGTCAGGGGGCCCTCTGAAAGTCTGGGGCCCTGGTCCAGAGCTCACTTTGCCCATGCCTTAAAACGTCTCTGTTCTGGTTGGTATAGTTGGTACACTGTGGGTGATGCACCCCTCACATTTCTGAGGAAATATTCGCCCTCTGCCAAGATCTAAATTAGGCCCTTAGTATTATGCTGACCCGTTCAAAAAAACTATTATTTTTGTTATGTTTAGAGCAAACCCACTGTATTTTGCTGTGGAGTGATATGTAGTTTGGCACAGGTCCTGAAGAAAGTAGTCTCTACTAATTTATTCCACCCTACGTTGACGTCACCTGAGACCCCTGGCTGTGACACAACCAAGGAAGACTACGAAATGTTGTCTCATTGCTGTATTGTCAAGAAAATTACTGAGGGTAGATGAATGTATTTTTTTGGATTTGAATGTTTGTGACCTTGGGTATGGGGTGTGAATGTGAGAAAGAAGTGTGGCTTGAGATGTCTACGAGCTATGCTTTTAGTAAATTGATGAAATTATTAGATGTATTGTGAAATTTGAGATCATTTTTTTGTTGCAAAAGTGATAACTGACATAAAGGGAGTAACGTCTATTTTTATAAGGAAATAAAAACAATGTTGTTAATATGACTGGGTCAGTGTTTATTCAGGATTAATTCCACATAAAAAATCATACAGACTAAGCAGGAATTTTTGTTAATACGTTACATATTATGCTCTCCTTTCCCGACCCTCAAAGTATTACCAAGGGGGTGTCCTTCATTTGAAGAGGGATACTTTGTGCTGTTAAGCAGTCTTGATTTAATTTTCAGCTTTGTTGATACCAGACTGCATTAAATAAATAATGCTGAAAAACCTGTGGCAGAAGAGCATGCTTAGAGCACTTAATACGAGGCTACTTGGATATCGAAAATGTGCTATCCGATGCTAGAAATAGGAGCTAGAGCAAGCCCCGCCAACAGGAGGCAGAGGGCTATAAATAAACAGTACTTAGGACGAAACGATCAGGCAGGGAAGGGCCACTTCAATGGATGGACATGAAATTGCCAGTTACAAGGCTATGTGGCAGTCTTCGAATTCAAATGCAGGCAAAGCAAGTTGCAGGCTAGACGGCAACCAAAGTGGAGCTGTAGTGCCAAGTTAAAGGAAGCTGTGCTGGGGGCTCAAAACAGGTTCATCATTAAAGATGTAGTAAAGATGCTGGGGCATAAGCTACAGTCTGAAATGTATTGAGTCCCACAGTGCAGGAGAACAGAGGCTTGGGTGTGGTGGCGGCTTTAAAAGTTCCCCACAGGGCTGTCCGGGCCAATGGCGGGTGACAGGGAAATGCAGGTTCGGAACTGGCTTCCACTAAGGGGGGAAGTAAGGGTGCCTCTTCCTGTAGTTATGGGCTGGGCGCCGGACCCGCTGGTAGGCTTGTACTTTTGGAGGCCTAGGTCCGGGCAGCGAGGTGGGTGGTTTAGGAAGTTTAGATTATTAAACGGCCTCGTAGAGGTCTAAAAAGGTGGTCGAAACACTCCTGGTACTCAGTGATACAGGCCATGAGCCCTCGGAGTGCTGGATCAGGCGTGGACCACTGCAGGGAGGGCCGTCAATGAGATCAGCTGAGGGGCTGTCAGCAGCAGTGTTACATCGCTCTCCTCGGCACCGGAAGTTTAAACAAGCATTAGCAAAGCCAATAGTCTCGCCGATGCGACAGCTGTTGATTTTGTCAATGCCTTTTAGTCATTTTGTTCATCATTTCGGCTGCTGTTTAGCAAAAGAGCTGTGCTGCATTGTATTGCTTTGAAAAAAGTGATATGACACAGCAGCACTGGCTGTGTAGTGTCACTTTTTTCTTTGCAGCCACTGCACAACATGGCCAAAAGGCAATGCCAACGTTTTTGTTATTCCTTGATTGGGGGGACCTGGGGAGCAACACAGAGGGAGGAGAGGAGTTTGGGGGGCACAAAGATAATGGAGGGGGTGGAAATGCAAAATGAAGGTTAGTGGGTAGGAAAAAGAAAACATTTTGTTGCTGACCCTGGATATCCTGTGCTTGCATGACGTCTATAACCATTATTAATCATTGAAGGCAAACAAGTTGGTTGAGCATAAGTTCCAATAGCCCCAAGATATATTTTTTTGGTCGGGTACTTTGATCTCTTTACTCAACCCAAGTGGCTAATAAATTAGTTTGCCCGTCACAGCGTCTTATTGATCTTGTGGAATGTTGACAGCCATTTGTCATTTATTTAGATTAGACTTTTTTAAAGTGTCTTTTTTACGTGCGTATAAGGAACCAAATCGATTCTTGGATCAAATCAAAACGTGGAAATGCCAAAGTCTAAGTTTCCATTGTGCATGATTGCAGTAATATTTGTCTTACTTGTCCTGCCAATAAAATAATTTGAACTTGATCACATTGATGACCCTCAGCCTCTGAACAGTTGGTTGGGCTGAGGAGCAGTCAGCCACCAAGTCTGCCAAGTCACGTGCTTAGCTCGAATTCAGCTCTTGCTTCATAGCAAAGAGCACTTCACATGCTGAGATGTTGGAGTCTGGTAAATAAAAGTTATGAAAAAAGCCCTATGACACAATGGTCGTGTCATAGCGTTTTTTAGGTCGAGTGCTCAAGCACTCTGACGTGTTGTAATTTTAACCACGCCCATGCCTATTACCATCACTCGTTACTGGGCATGCCTTTTGAAAATCCTTTGTTATCATTGGTAAATGCTATACGTTTGTCCCTCCTTGGGGCAGTTTTGTGACCGCCTTGGCCAGCGACCCTGTTACATGGATAATTGCACATTTGGCAATATGTTTCACTGCGAGGAAACTTATTTTTCCTTTTGTGTCTTTACTTCGCGCTCATGGGGGCCGTGGAGCTTTGAATCGGCTCGCTTATGTCAGCTGTTTTACTTTTCTTTTTCAATTTATGTGGCAAGAAAAGTCCAGTTAGGAATTTACAACCCTAATAGCTCTAACTCGAGCAAATGCGAGACCCACTGCATTGCAAATGCTTGTTTTTGTTTACTACTGAAGGAGTATGGATCAATTGTCAACACAGAGGGAGGAAGGGTGAGGGGGGGGGCAGGACACTGACTACAAAGGATAGGTGGGTAAAGTAAGGCCTGGGGGCAGCACAGACAACAGAGAGCGTATAGCACTATGCAAAATAAGGGAGTGAGGATATCGGAAGGGACTTGCTAAAAAGTCGCACTCTCGTACAGTGCTTATGACCAGATTTCATTTTGCAGCAACATTTACCAGTAAACAACATCCACAACTATTGGAAAGTAGGTAGTTTTAGAGCTGCTGTGCCGAGATGGTGGTGTCTGTATTAGTGGCAGGCCTGCTGCTGCTCTCTGCTTTGCTCTCGAATTTCCAGCTCCTAATTGATTTCATGAGCTCCAGGGAGTGTTATAAAGGCACCAAGGACTGTTAATGCCTGAATTACTAAACACTCCTAGGAAGTCATTGGGCTGCTAACCCAAGTTGATAAAAAAAGGAAATAAAAGTGCTATGACCTGGCAAGTCGTAGCGCCTTTTAAAATTTTATTTATCAGAGAGGGAGGTTGGCTCAGAAGGCAGCACGGAGGGAGGGGGCAATTCGCACAACAGTGGATAGGAAGAAGGGCCTCTGGGTAAGATAGACAACTGAAGGTGGGAGCGAGGGCCTGGGGTAAACATAACAACAAATCATCTGAGGCCGAGTGGATGAGAGCAAGAAACATGATGAAGGGGCACGGAGGGAATAGAAGTACTCTAGGCAGCCTGCTGAAAACGTTGCACTCTGGCTGAGGGCTTGAGCCCAAAGAAAATAGTAGCACCTAAAAAATGGGCAGTGGAAGGACAAAAGTAATGCAACCATGCTCCAGGGGAGGCACACACACATGAAGGGGGTGGGAGATTATGACAGCTGACCTATAAGAAGCAAATAAATGAGAGTGGCAATCAAACCAACCAATGGTAAGTAGCAGATCGTCTCCAAGCCCACTGATAGAAAACAACATGTCTCAAAGAGACAGAGCATGCACTGTCTAGACAAGACCTAAAAATTTTGGGGTAAAGGATCCACTGTGGGTCCAGCAGGCAGTGAAGGCACAAGGAGGCAGAGGTGAGCTGACAGGCCATGTCATGCCTCACGATTGTTAGATTGGGGTTTGTAGGCATACGCGTTGCGGCATGCTCTTTCTTGTGGCAATTGGAAATGGGGATGAGGAGACTGAAGCAGTGTTGCCCCCCCCTGGTTTCTAGAGGGCGAGGGGATATGGCGAGTATGGTTTGCATCTCACTCCAGCAGGAGTCACACAGCCATGTGACAGCTGCAATCAACATCACAGGAGGGGTGGGGCTATGAAGCGCAAAGCATAGCTGGGAAGGGAGGGGTCTATGGGGATTGCTAAACAGGGCGAGAAGGTTAGGGGCAGTCACTGTTCAGTGATGGACATTATAAAAGAAATGAGAGACGCATGGGGATGGTCAGGCAAGAGCTGAAACAGACTCATAAGAAGCCAAACAGTTGGGACAAAGGGTGCTGACACACCCAGACATTGAAGCAGTGGAGTACTCTGGGTCAGGCATGGGTGAAAGAGAGGGGGAGTAGGAAGGGGTAATGGAATTTGGGGATTTTGGGAAAGTAAGAGAGAGTTAGTTTTTGGAGCACAACAGCAGCAGGGAACAGGAGAATATTGATGGACTGGCAAGTAGAAATGGAGAACCAGCAGGGGTAACAGGGAGAATGGGTAAGTGGATATGGTTAGTTAAGAAGTGTGAGAATAAGAGTAGGGCAAAAGGTGGGTTACAGACTGAAGAAGGAAATCATTTCAAAGGAATTATGTAGAGTGTGAAGCAAAATTATCGGCAACGATGGACTGACCATAAATTGTTTCTTTACAGGCCTGCAGTTAATTTAATGTAATTTTAATTTTAATTTAATTTAGTTTAATTTAATTTAATACAATTTCATTTTAATTTATTTATCAGAGTGTTCAGTCAATTAAAACCATTACACAAAGAGAAAAGAAAAAAAGAAGAAAAAAGTAAGAAAAGAAAGAAAAGAAAAGGAAAACAAAAATTGGTAAAATACAATAATAAAATCGGTTTAAGATAGAATTGTTGAACTGAATTAGGGAGTACTACAAGGTTGCTTGCTGGCTGATTGTGCGCGCTTGTCTTGCTTGTTCAGTTTCTTGAAGAAGGCGCCTTAATTTGTCCAAGAATTTAGCCAGTCTGCAGCTGAGCTGCTCGTTGTCCCCTATAAAGCCTGCAAGTATCGCGGTCTGCACCTACGCAGCCCCGTTTGAAGCCAAACTGGTCGTAGGAGCCTATTACGATCCTTTGTGGTGCCTTTGAGCGGGCATATCTGATGGATCAATGTTTCCGGATCCAGCCCACATAGTCAACAGATGTCCGTCATATTGACTTGCATCCACTTAGGGAGGTGGCCATATGTTGGAAGGCAGCCCATTCGGTATTTCATGAAGGTTGCTTTAATCCATGGGTTAACTGCTGCTCCCAGATAGAGTTGTGGGGTTAGAGTGCCGTATGATATCAAGACCAGCCAGGCATGGCTTCGTTTTGATAAAGCCTCTTTATCCTGAAGATGTGAGAGAGTCTTGACACTTACTTTTGTTGCACGTTTGACAAGATGGTGTGAGCTAAATTGAGGTAGTTTATCTATCAGGCCCAATATTGTCAAGGAGGACTCAAGGTAGAGAGGAAAGGAGGAATTGGGGTCCAAAGTAATTTCCAGATAAATAAGAGAGCTTAAGGAGCCTTCCCTTGCTACCTTCAGTTTGTGGCTTAGATTGATAAATGCCCCTTTCCTTGCAAGAGACTGCTTAACAAGGCCAAATTCTAGGTGGACTTTGGCCGGTGAAACATGATCGGTAAACTGAACAACCTCTTGAAGAGCTTGGTGATCATTTTGTCCAAGTACTCGTCACCACGGTCTCTTAGAACTTCACTGCCATATGTGATTGTTGAAATTAGTTTGGCTTGGATGACCTTTATTAGCTGCAGATAATTTGAAGAACCAGTTGCTTTTTTGACACTGTTGAACGCGAATGCGTACAAGATGGATTTCTGACTAAGGGACTCCAGATGGGGCTTGAAGGAACCATTGCTGTCAAGAAGAACCCCTAGATATTTATATGCACACACTGTTTCAACCTTGTTGTTACCTTAGTACCACTGATGTCGCAGCCACGCAGTTGTCTTAAAGCGCATGATTTTTTATTTATTCAGGTTGATGAGGAGAGCATTTTTTTCAGAGAATTCAGGTGTTGCGTTATGTAGCCTCTGCAGGCCTATTCTAGTGTGACTGAAAAGGATGAGATCATCGGCGTACATCAAGCTTGTCATAGTAGTTTGCACCAACCTTGGTGGATGTGAGTTCACCTTGTCCAGTTCTGCCGGTAAATCAGCCAAAAACAGATTAAAAAGAAGGGGTGCAAGTACACATCTCTGACGCAGACCCTGAAGAGTGGGAATTTTCCTAGAGAGGTGCGTCCCACCACCTAATGTGACCCTCACCCAGGTATCTGTGTGGAGAGGGACTATTGCTTTCAACAACTGGGGAGGAATGCCCCAGCTTGCAAGTTTAAACCAGAGTTTTCCTCTTTCTACTTGATCAAATGCAGCTTTGTAGTCTATAAATGAAAGAAAGAGGGATTTCTTGGCACGCTGACATTCATCAAATAGTAGCGCGACGGGCATAAGATTGGCAGTCGCACCCAACCCCTTTTGAGAATCCAGTTTGGTTAAACGGGGTCAGGATATTGACATTAGTCCAGGTTTCAAGCTCCTGCAAAAAAATCCCTGCAAAGATTTTTGATTTGACATCTAGAAGTGCAATTAGTCAGTAATTTGTGGGGTTATTGTTTGCGCCCCCTTTGAAGATAGGGGTGATGGTTGAACCTCTTCATGCTTGCAGAATGATGTTAGTGGCAAGAATGCAATTGTAGAGTGTCGAGAGATGTTTTGCCCAAAAATCTGGGTCCTCTTTGTACAGGGCGGCAGGGATAATATTAGGTCCCATTGCTCCATCATTCTGGCACTTAATAATTCTCTTCCTCGCTGTTTCTGAGGGAATCGAAAAGCAGCTGCATTGTTGTTTTGGAGAGCTGGTGGAGGTACAGGCTGATGCTTTTGCCTGGGGGCTGGCGCTCTCACCTATGGGGCTCTTAGTTGAATAGCCAAAATGGCAGGAGAGGTACTGATACCAGATGGGCTTAGAGATGTTTATCATGGGGCGCGTGTGTGTTGCAGAGCTTAGGCTGTTTATAAGCCTCCAAAGCTGCACATGCCAATTTGTCTTTGATGCGTGCGGGAGTTCTCCTGCTAGCCCGGCTGCCTTGTCTCCTTAGTGTGCCCATACATGGCCTCTGTAGGCCAGTCTGGAGTTGGAGACCAGCGCTGTCAGGGCCTCGTTTCTAGGTTCTTTCTGAAGATGGCGAAGGGCAGTGTTTAAGTTCCATTTAAGTGTATTTGTGTACCTTCTGGATGAAGAGCTTTGTAAGCTGTGGGGTTTTGTTCCTTGAAACTGCTGCTGGTGGGATGCCAGAAGCTCTACTACAAACTTATCCCAGGCTGCCTGTGGTTTTTGCTCAGGGCCTGCGAGGTTAAATTTAAGGGACCATATTCACTTGGCTGTCTCTGCCACTGCAGGAGTGGTCTTAGAGGACCACTTAATTCGCATCCCATTAGTTATATATGTAGCTTACTGCAAGGCGTCTGTAGGTTCATGATGTTCAATTGGGTGAATAAAATGCGGCTCTTGCAGTAAGTGGTCACTCTAACCTCTACTTGTTACCTGAAATTTCAAAATTCGGCCAAACAGGGGTAGAGATAAGATCGTATAGTCTATTATCGATCATGCCTTTTGATAAAAAAATGTAAATGAAGGGGGTTGATCCGCACTGTAGAGGCCGTTGACGGATCAAAGGCCCATTGCTTCAAGATCTTTTTTATGCTGTATCCCTAGTCTGTCCCCTTTGCAAATTCCAGGTAGAATTTGGTTTGGTATCTGCCAGAAGAAGTTCTGTGCCATGGTGGCTTCATCAGAAAGCTCAGATCCTAGTATGTTCATGTTGAAATCACTGCTTAGAATCAATTGGGGACATGTAACGTTATTGACTAGTTCTTCAATATTGTCTTTCCGCAGACGTGCAGCTTCTAGTTTGCAGGTTTTCCCCAGTGGGATATAGATGTTCATTAGGGCTAGATGGAGGGTGGAGGAGCCTTGTGTTGCAGAGAGAAAAACTGTCAACAGATTTCTGCACGTAACTGGTGGCATGTGGTGATGCCCCTTCATTGTTGAACTGAGATATGTGATGACCCCACCACGCAAGTGCCCAAACCAAGCCCTCCTTGTTGCCTGGACATGATAACTCACAAATCCTGCGATTGTAGGTGGGGATTCTGTCCAAGTCTTCTGCAACATTATTATCTGGAATTACGTTAGGTAGTTAAGAAGGCACTTGTCCTCCAATATGTCCAGCAGCCCATTAATGTTCGAGGAGTACATTGCAAAATTAGGCTTGTCCTCTTCGTTGCTGGTATTTGACTTGTCCTATCATGATTGCTTTGATCCTATGCTCAGGGTGATGGGTAGCCAGCTCCAGTCGTTAGAGAAGGATGAGGCCCTGGAGCAGGGTGAGGGTGCTGTGCTAGGACGAGCTCCCCGAGGGGAGAGCATCCTGCCGTGAGAGTTCCTTGAGTTCCTTAAAGTCTTATTGAAAGTGCTGGGTGATGGTTGAGACCCTCTGCCGTCCTGACGATTTAGTAGAGAATGTGGATAAGCAGGGTGTGTTACGGGGGTTATATGTATCCCCCAGCTCCTGAGCGTAGCACCTACTCTAAGCACTTGCTCTGCTACCTCTGCCGAAGCCCAGGTCACTTTGGTTACTTCATTTGTCTGGAGTGCCGAAGGTGGGATAAATTCCACTGAGACCATATCTGCCGAGGTAAGATTTGCGGTTTTGGGAACCTGTCCTAGCAGTCATAGAATGTTCCCGCGGTTCAGCAGGTCAAATGTGCCTCTCGGTCTATATTCCGGATGCAACAAAGTTAGTGTAGAGCTTGGACCACTGTTGCGCAGGATCAACAGAGGGCTCGTGGGGCTCCTTGAGGCTGGGGCGTCGTGCAGCTTGTCCTGTTTTGAGGTCCGGTAGCCTCAAAAATTGTTGGCACTGTCGATGTGAAGTCTCTCTCCTGCACCCTCATCCTGAACCTTTCTTGGCTTACTAAGTTCTGGGACAATTGAACCTGGCGAGATCTTTTGTCAAAGTTTGCTGTAACAATGAGGGGCATATTTGATGAAGTGCATTTGCCGGTTCCTGAAGAGACAGTCCGTGGCATGGTTCCTTTGGCAATGGTGTTACTTCTAGTTTCATCAACAGAGGAGCCTCCTCAAGATTGACCTAGTAAGGAGGTGGAACTAGGGCGGGTCGCCAGTTTGAAAGGGCTAGGTGACCCATCCTTAGTTTCTGATGGAGATGTATGTGCTTTGGTCTGAAGCCCTAAAGGAGAGCAAGTTGATATTTTGGGACCCCCTGCCTGGCTGCTGAAGTAGGAAGTAATATTCTTCTTATTGGGTGCTCTTAGCCTGTGCTTCCTCCCTTTCCGTTGGTATTTTTTCCGGGGTGAGGGTGGCAAAATATTTTTAGCTGGGGTGCCAATTGTGGCAGGAGGAAGAGGGGTCCCAAGGCTAGGAGGAGGCCCCAAGTTCTGGCTCCCAAGGAGGCTGCTCGGCGAGTCTAGGTTTTTTAAGGAAGTTCTGAGCTGTGCTACTTGATTGTTCACTGGCGTTTGATGCCCATGCATGGGTTCCTGTGAATAGGACTTGGAAGGCTCTAAGGACGTATCCTGAAGACATGTTGTTGAAGGCTGCATGGGGTTGTCGCTCATGGGTTCGGGGGCAAATCTGAGAGCAGCCGCCTCATTTTGAGCCAGAGCTCTTCTCAGGTCCTCAAAGACACTGCTTAAGGTTCCTGGTAAGGATTCTAGTTTATCCAAGATTGAAGAACATGTACAACGACAGGTGGGTAACCAGGAGTCTGCAGAGTTCTGGGCTCTACCTATCAAATTGTTGAGATCTGCAATTTTTGAATCATTTCCTGAAGTGAAAACTGCTAATGTATTTAATAGTTCAATTTGGGTGTCCATTTTAGTGGACTCAAGGTATAGGGCCTCGGCAGTGAGCTGGAGGGTGCCCTGTATGATGTTCAAGACTGTTGGTATGTCTGGGGCTGAAACAATTTCAAAAGGCATATCGGTTCCCAATTGGGTCCTAGTATTGGAGCAGATCCCTGCAGATGAACGCGGAGTGGAGCAAGATCGACTGTGCCCCAAAGTGCAGTCTCCATCTCCGTCTCCATATATTACCACCATTGCCTCCCATTCCAGAAAGGTAAGTGATGATGGATTCTGCTGTAAGCAGCTTGGTGGTTTATCCCGAAGTGCAGAGCTGTCGGGGGGTAGGCTGAGGCAGGGTCCACCCATTGGGTGCTTTGGATGCTTTAATGAGTATTGGTCCAAATTTGGGTCTGCTTGCACTGTGCTGGGGAGACCATCACAGGAACAGGCTTTTGGTGGATAGTTCGGCTCAAGCCTGGTGAGTCCAAGGGGCATGACTGAACTAAGATGGCATGCTGGGATGGCTGCCTTGGTGGCAATGACAAAAGAGGGAGAGGAAAAAGGGTTAGAGTCTTCTAAGTTAAGTTTGCCGGTGCAGCCATCGCTGCTGCCGCCAATTTTGTCTGCTGGTGGAGGCTCCATCCTGGTGCCATACGAGTGGACCTGTGCTACTATAAAGGGTTTAGTTATAATTTGTAAGGAAGATGGTCCCGGAGGCAGGGAGACTGATAGGCTTGATGGGTGCTCAGCAGTGTTAGGGGTACGCATTGAAATTGGAGCTAAACCAAGGACTGCTACTTGGCTGATAATAATTGGTTCCAAGGGGGATGGTAAACCTGGAATACTTGGGTTTGCAGCATAAATAGTTGAAGCCGGGTTCTTAAGAAGAAGACATTTTTCGTACATTTTAGGCTGGCACTTTGCAGCTGTAAGAATGTCTTGCACAGTCCTCAAACCTCCTAAACTAATCTTGCCATGGGACCCTGTCTGGTCGACTGAGTTGATCAAGTTAGAGCTGCTGTTCTGCAGACTGATCAATAGTATCAATAGTATCAGTGACACTGTCTAGAGTCTCAGGTGTGTCAGTCCTCCCTCTCCGACTTGGCGTCTTTCTTTGCCTAGAGGTAGGGGGAGGCCTAGTTCTCCCTGAGCACATTTTTGGACTTGCAACTCTCTCGCATTCTTGCTCTCCTGCTGCACTCCTGCTACAGTCTTGCTGCACCTTTGGTCTTGACACTTGGTGATTACAGGTAGCAGCTTAATTCCCAACAGCCTCCTTTTTTCCTTAACGTATGCCCTGAGGGGAGGTTGCCATCAGCAGGGGGAAGGTGATTGGAGAGGATGATCTTCGAGCGGGTCTCACCAGGGTCTCATAGGTCGCACCCAGACCTAGCTGGGCCTCTTCCACGAGAAACCCATGGCGCACACTCAGCGGTGGCCTGCTCCGGCCACCATGCTTGTAGCCCTCCTCGTGATACAACAGCGTTGTCCTAGCAGTCTTCAAGAGGCAAAGCAAGACAAGGCGAGGAAAAGCGTGAGGAGGAAAGGAACTAGGACTGGCGGGGCTAGTGATGACTAGCGAAGATCCGTAGGAGCAGGAGGGGAGGGTTGGACCTGGGGGCAGCCGAAGCTAGCAGATGGCAGCCGGAGAACGGTGGCAATAGCAGTGAAGGGGGAAATGGGGGGAGCGGGTGGAAGAAGGAGTGAGGGGCCAAGGACCAGGGCCGGGAAGGGCAGAGTTGACAGCAGAGATAAAGCAGGGAGGCAGGGAAAGGTGAGCAGCACTAATGGCCCTGTGCTCATCCCCGCACGCACCTCTTCCCCTCACCACGACATCTCCACCCCGACCGCCTCCCTGCCCCCAACCCTCAACCAAACCCAACTGTACCATACCCAACCGTCCCTGGTAGCCCTGCAGCCCAAGATCTCCCGCCTCTACCTCGGCGTGCCAACGCCCCCTCATATACAACTTCACACTTACTGACCTTGTCTCTCCCACAGATCTCCAGCAGTTACTCTCCGGCCAGGTGTCTCCCAGTCTCCAAATGCCTGGACACGCGGGTTCGAGCAGTCCGTGCTCGATTGCTGTTGTCTGTCTCGTCAGTGGCATTGATCTTTCATCAAGGAGATTCTTGGTCAATGCCCCGGGGAAATCTGAATCTGCCACATTATGAGGTAGATTTGGAGCCTCATTCTGCTGCACTAAGTATGCCTGTAGTTGTTAAAAAGGGCAAAGAAGTTGGGGCCAGATGTACGACCTAGAGTTTTGCGACTCGCAATTTGCGACTCAAATGTGAGTTGCAAAACCATATGCACAACAGTGTACATCACACTGTTGCAAATCCCAATAATGCCTCATTAGTATTCATGACGTAGGTCGCAATTTGCGACCCCATTGGGAATGGCTGCACTCACAGGGATGTTGGCCTGCTTGGGACAGCAGACCACCATGTCTGTGACTGCTTTTAAATAAAGCAGTTTTTGTTTTATATGCAGCCCGTTTTCCTTAAAGGAAAACTGGCTGCATTTCAAAAACAAAAATACAAAGTTTTCTTTTCATCTTTTCAGACCAGTCAGTGGTTTGTAGGACCACTGCCTACTCCCCAAAAATATTTTTGCTACCAGTCACAAAGGGAAGTGGTCCAATGGGGACCTTTTCCTGTTTGCAAATGGGTTAGCACAAATTTGAAATTGGTGCTAACTGCGATTGTTTTGTGACCGCATTTACGGTCACAAAACAATCATACATTGCACTACGAGTGGCAATTAAAAAGGGAGCACCACTTCTTAACTGCGACTCGCAAACCTATTTTGCGATTCAGTAAATAGATTACCAAATCGCAAAATAGGGTTTGTACATACCAAAGTGCTTTTTTCTTGTCACAAACTGCACGATTCTGAGAATTGGGCCATTTGCGACGAGAAAAAAGCTATGTACATCTGGCACTTGGTGTTTAGCAGACACAAGAGTGGAAGAAAATGGTATCTCAGCAAGGAGGACAGGTGGAAAGGATGGTGTCTCAGTGCAGATAGCTTTGGTGCTGGCTGAATGCAGGTACTGAGCCTGGTGATATGCACATTGGTTTGTGGAGGAGTTCGGTAAGGATTGAAGGTGTTGGGGAGGACATGGTGGAGGGGAAGTTAAGGAGAAGTGAATATGTGCTAGATAAAGGCATTGTGACAGATGAGGTTAGAGGGATAAGTAAAGGTAAGAAGAGAGTGGCAATGGGAAACTTAGGAAAGGATAGAGCTAAGAAAAAAAGCAAAGAGATAATATATAGAAAACCGACCTTCATGAGAATCAATACATCTTAAGGGACTCGTTTGATGACAGAAGGAGATTTGGAGGAAAGATTATACTGAAGTCTTCCAATTGCCTCATAGAGAAGTGAGGGCGAATGAAGTGTCTAAGACGGAAGATTTGGTTTTCTCCAGATGGCCAAAGGTGCCAATGAACATTGAGAATTGGACAGTGGCATTCCTCACATATGCTGCTGTTTATTGTGAAAAATGTCCAGAGCGCCTATGGAGGCCGCACCCCGTCCCTTTTTAAAAAAAAGTTGGCCCCGTGGATGGGGAGCTTGGGGCCCAAATCAGCTGGGGTAGGGAGCCCCACTCACCACCCATCCCCAATATTGAATTTCTTTTTTTGCCATGACCCTGCCATGGGATCGTGGCAACAACACCCACTTTATTTTTTACTGTGGCACCCCTCCTCAAGGGATGATGTTCAGGGTATCCCTAATGTGCCCCTTATAATTTAAGAAAATTATAGGACATAGGACTAAGTCCCCAAATCCTGTAATGGCTGTCAGAAACATTTTTCTTCATGTTGTTGGCATCCAATCAGAGCCTTGCTTCTGTGGGTGCAAGGAGTAAAATGGCCTATGGGTGAAAAGCCCCCTGACTGAATCAGAATGCTCTATTTCTTAAAACTGGGTCTGAGGGACTCTTGTCAACCATCCACATATAGAAATATTTTTGTATCCTAATGTTTCGAAAACTACTGAATAGATTTATACCAAATCACATAAACATTCTTTCTGGACCAAGATCTAGCTTCCTGCCAAATTTGGTGTAAATCTGTTCAGCAATTTTTACGACAGTGTTGCCTGAAAAAAAAACTAAGGAAAATTCATAGGGAAATTTGACGGATCACTCTGAAACTTCCCAGGAAGGAGCAGAGGTGAGGATTTGTCAAACTGCACCGCAGTTATTGGCATACCAAAAAACGCCCTGTGTATGGAAAAACTGACCTAACTATGATTAACCTGTATATATATATATATTTGATTTTTTTTCACTGAAAAACAACAAAGGTTACAGTGACTTTATAGTTAGAAAGTAGAATTAAAAAAACCTTAGAAATTCACTTAAAAAACCAAAGCTTACAGGGATGTTATAGTTAGGATCTGAATTTACTCCACAAAACCAGAGAAATTCGGCAGTCATAGTTAGAGTTATTTCAAGTAACTATAACTCGTCTCCCGCCATGCACAGTTATCTGATCTATAATTTTACTGCAGATGCTACAGAGACATTATCAATGATGTTATTGAAGATTTCATGAGTGCTGTAATTTGTAGGGTAATTAGCAGTGCATTGCGAGGGCACGAGTTATAATTACCTTATAATTACCCCAGGACATAGCAGGAGCCGTACCTGGGGGGTGGTGGTTCCCAGGGCCATCTATGGCTCCTCGAGGGGGGGCCTGCATGGTCCCCTTCCAACTTAAGCAGCCCTGTGGAGGTGATGGTACCCGGGGCCAGGGTCCATTATTTAAATTCAATCCTGGGGATGTGGTGCTCCCCCAGGGCTGTGTGGGCCACCCTAACCCCTTAATTAACATGAATAGTTCAAGAGAGGTGGCTGTCCCCAGGGCTGCGGGGAGGCTGCGTGGCTCCCCCTCATTCATAATATCTTTACCCCAGGGAGGTGGCGGTCTCCAGACCTGCAGAAGAGCCATGCACCTTTCCTTGCATTCATAATGTCTTTCGCCCCAGGGAGGTGGCAGTCCCCAGGGCTGTGGGTGGGGCCACGTGCTCCCCATACATATGCTCCCCATACTATAGCCTACACCGCCGAAGTCCCGCCAGCCACAAGACCGCCAGGGATGGCAGTCATCCAACCACCATATTATGACTGCTGTGGCTCTCCACCAGAATTTGGGCGGAGAGCCACCAGAAGCCATACTGGTGGTCGGCAGTGCAGTGGCGGCTGCTCCTCTTGCGCCTCCACGTCATCACAACACCGCCACACCTATTATGAGTTGATAATAGGCGTGGCGGTGCTGTGGTGAAAGGGCAGTGCCGGCAGAGCAGGCCCCAAAGGATCCCGCCCCCTCCGGACATCCACCGTGTAAAGGTAAGTGCCCGTCCAATAGGGGAGAGGGGGTGATGAGTGGTGTGTGCGTGCATTTGTGTGATTGGAGGGGGTGGGGGTTGTGTGTGTGATTGTGTGAGTGCCTGAATGGATGTGGGGATGGTGGGTGTGTGTGCGAGTGTATGTGTGTGTCTGTATGAGTGCGTGATTGCATGTGTGTGTGTGTGTCTGTGGTGCGTGCATGTTTGAATAGAGTGGGCGTCTCTAGAGGCTGAATGGGGACCGTGGCTGTGTGGGGGGGCTGAGGGGAGTCGCATACTGGCGACAGGAATGTAAATTCCTGTTGCCAGTATCCTTTCCGCCAGGGATTTCCTGTCAGTGTTGCTGCCAGGAAATCCCTGGCCGCAAGGAGGCTCGCAACACCATTGACGATCTATGGTGGACCGCCAGGGCGAAGGTGGTCCCCTTTGCCCCGGCGGTCCGACCGCCCTGGCGGTACAGGCAGTGGACAGGCTGCTTTGCAGCCTGTTCACCCCGTGGTCACAATCTGTCGGTCCATCACTGCCACACCGTTGGCAGTGTTACTGCCACCACCAGCGTTGCGGAGCTAGATTGCCAATGTTATAATGAGGGCCATAATGTCTTTAGCTCCGGGGAGGTGGCCGTCCTCTGGGCTGTCGGGGGGCACGTGGCCCCCGCATTCAATCTAAATTAAGCCCTGGGGAGGACACGTTCCCAGGGCTTCATGGGGGCCATGCACCCCTGAATACAATGTCATTTATGCTCTGGGTTCTGGCCCACCTGGGGCTTCATTAAAACAAGCTTGGAAGCCCATGCTTGTTTTTGTTTACTGTTTGCCATGGATTTGTGACCCCATTGCAAATTTGCGGCAAAAAACTAAAAGAAAAGCTTTTTTGCCTGGGGGTCACTCTGGGACCCCAGCACCAGAGCTAAGGGGTCAGGGTGTACCTACCCTGGCCCCTTTTCTTATTTTTTACCTTTTTTTCTCAGACTCAGCTGACGGCGAGTCCGAAGATGGCTCACAACACTTTCTCGTTGAAGTGTTGGCAGGATATCAGATCTCAGCACGAGATCGGGAGGGTTCACGGAGCCTTTGCGTCGCTATATATACAAATTTATTTTTTCTTTAATATTTCAAAAACTACTAAACAGATTTACTTCACAAAAAGGTTGCTTTCTGGATCACCTTTGGTGCCGTTTGATGGATCTTGACGAAATATTAACAGCTAGTACACTAAGTACTTGAACTGTTGTTGTCTTGAAAGTTTCAGGGTGATTCATGAAGTGGGGGCAGAGAAAAAGGGGAAGGGCAAAACATGTTTTCCCCATGCAATTTCGTATCGGGATTTTAAACACAATTACTGCCCATACCGCTGAAAGGAATTAGACCAAATTTGGCAGAAAGGTAGATTTTGGTCCAGAAAGATGTCTTTTTTGTGATTTGGTGTAAATCCATTCTGTAGTTGTGGAGGTATTGAAGGAGAACCAAATATATATATCTCAGGATGTGGATCCTTTGCGGATCCACTCACGAAGGATCTGCGGATCCCGTTAAAAAGCAAGTCTCTGATTGGCTGGCCGGAACCTGACAGAAAAGTTTCAGTCACCATTTTCTTTCCCGCTTAGGCCGGGTGAGTGGGAAAAAAGTGGAAAAACACATAAAGGGTCAGGATCTATGTATCCAAACCCCATAGGACACATAGAAGGGTTCCTCAGGTATCCCCTCATGGGCAAACAATTGCCCACTTTTTTTTCAGCAAATTATGGATCCACCGCCGGGCTCAGCGCAACCCCCAGTTTAAAGCTGCAATGGATCCATGGATCCAAAGCAGACTTTAAAAACAACAAAAAAAACCTTCACACACAAAACTCCCGCCAAAGGCCATGTGCAGCATGGGTTGGGTGCATGTGGAGGGCCAACCCAGGCTGGCATGGCCCAAAGCCAACTATAGAAGAAACTATAACTCATGCCATAAAGTAACTTTAGGCCATGAGTTATAGTTTCTTAACATAAGAATAACTATCAGTATAACTATAACTTTCTATGGTTTTGTGTGGGTAAAATGTCAGCCTAACTATATATTACCCAGTGGCTGCTAGTCCTGCTCCCATGGGTGCAGGCAGGGGAACTGGGGAATTCAGGGGCCTGGGGGTTCCCACCTGCAGCCCAACGTTAAGTATGCTTTAGGGTGCCCAGGTGGGCACCCCAGCACCCCAAATTTAAATACAAAATAAATAATTTCTGGCTCATGTGTCGCTGTGTGCAATTGGGCACTAGCAGGTACCCTGTGGACCCAAGGAAAAAAAAATCTATAGGTGCCCCTGGGACAAGGGCACCCACAAAACTTGTGAGTCATAAATGAGCGGCCAGAGCAGGTATTCACTATTCCTATAAGGAGTGCCCTATGCCTTATGGGATTTTGGAAGAATATATTTTCTTGCTGTGGTGCCCCTGAAAGAGACAAGAGCACCAACAAACTTTTTGTAAAATGTTGTGGGTGACGTTAGTGAGTGCTGCACCCTCCTCAACAAAACAAAAACAAAAAAAACAATAATTCTTGTGGATCATTAAATCCAAGGCCATTGGAGAGTTTACCATACTTTTTAAAGCTCTTACTTTAAGCTCTAAGGTTTTCAGCTGTAGGGCAGAGCCCCTTGTGGTGGGTTCTCTGGCTACATTTTGTAGTTTGATTTGTTTGTAATGAAACGTTTTTTTATTTTTATGGCAGTCAATGTTTTTAAATAAGACTGTGTGTGGCTTGGGGTGGCCTTCCTATGAGTGGTTGGAAGCAGGGCCTAACCACAGACCAGGCTTTGCAGCCACCCCCACTCAATATATGGCCATAGGGGTTGGCATTCTGTGAGGGAATAAAATATTATTTTATGTTTTAAAAACCCTACAAATTCACTACAAAAACAAAGTTTAAAGTGACGTCATAGTTTAAAGGAACGTTATTGTTTTTTAAAAATGGCAGTTAAATCATACCATTTTAAATAAACAAAACCACTGAAATTCACCAGTTATAGTTATCTCAAGTAACTATAACTCGTGCCCTAAAGTAACTAAATCTTGCTTCCTCACCATACACTGCTTATTACATCACTCATGACATGTTCTATGACACCATTGATAACATTACTGAATCATCTCAAATGACGTTTGATGACTGTGCATGGCCAAACCCACAACAAAGCCTCCCTTCAAAATATCAGGAACCTTGATCTTAACTATGAGAAATCCTTTGTTGACACACCATTTATTAATTGGCTGCCAGTGGTGAGTGTTATATCTTAACATTGCAAGATGCCAGAATTGAAAAATTATAAAAACAATTTCCGACAAGCATCCTCTAACTTCAAGGTTCAAACTCTCAATAACTAAACCTCCAGCTGAAGACAACTTGTTGCTGCCTCTGACAGCCAAGGATGGACTAGGTGATATGGACTTAACAGAATCCTCCACGGAAGAGTGTGAGGAAAGAGGCTTTTTACAGGTTTCAACCCACTTTTTGCCCCATTTTTACTACTAGACACAAGTGTAGTGCGTCTGAAATGCCCTGGGGCCTGCTAATTAGGACTCAGTGCAAGTGCTCTGACCCTTAACAATGTACATAGTTGATTAGTTTATACCCATTTGACATAGCATCTCTTACTTGTAAGTCCTTAGTATATGATCCCGGTACACCTAGGGCCTGTAAGATGAAGTGTCACTCATGGACTGACGCACTAGTTGTGCCACCATAGGTATGACAACGTAAAATATGTATCCTAGACTGCCACTGCAGCCTGGTAGAGCAGTTTAAAACTGCTAACTCGACTGACATTTTAAACAACAGCAAAGCCCAAACTCAATTTTTTAGCCTGCTGTATCGGTGTGAGTCACCCCTACAGCAGGCCTATCAAGTCCTAAGGGAGGGAGCAGCATATTTAAAAGTAAAACATGTGTTTAACATGTTCTGACAGTGAAAAACCTGCAATTGATGGTTTTACTGTGGGACAGACTGGTAGCCCCATTGATGAGCACAGTTACACGCTGACAACTCAGCTGTCCTAACTTCTGAATGGGACTACCAAAGTTGGTACTTCAAGTTATCAAACATCATGTTACATTAAGTCCGACTTGATGCCTAAGTTGGAATTAATGTATTTTTTTGCCAAATGAAACTTTTACAAAGTTGCCACTCTGTTGCACAGTTTTTCAGTGGCCTTTTGCTGAGGCTGGCTATAAGACAGCCTTCTGCCTTCCTGGGCAGAAGTGCCAACAGCTCCCTGGACAGGTAATAATACAGTCCTGGTATTTGAGGAAGTCACACTGTGTATTGGCCCACAAGGCGGGCTTCAAAAGGGAAGCCGCCATTGAAGGGTAAATGGTGAACACACTAGAAAGGGGCTGCTCTTTTGTTTGGATAGACAGGTTGTGTTGGGGACAGAGAAGGGGTAAACAGTGGCCAAACTGGTTTTGCCATTGGCATTTAGCTTACAGGTAGTCACACCCCTAAGGTGTGCTAACGAGCGCCACTCACCAAGAGAAGGTTCCTGACTTCTTGGGAGTGGGCATAATAGAGCGCTGTAGGTAGCTTGATGCCACACTTCACAGGAAGTTGTCATGAGGTAGGAGGGATCATAGCAGCCTATTGGCTAGTGAACATGACCTCCAGCCAGCGAATGAAAGGTCTGTGCCTGCTTTGTCTTGCTCATAGAGAAGTCATCCCAAAAGCCCCACCAGCAGCAGAGACTCCAAGAGTCTGTTGAGTGACTTCTTGTGCGCAACACAGGGCCGCAAAAGGTGAAGAAGACTGCTGGGGCGAGTTGTAGTCCAGATCACCAGATCATCATCCCTTTCTGCTGTGCAGCCCAAAAGACCAGGACCCACTGCTTGAAAGTTGTATCCGAGACTGCTGGACCTGGCAGAGTCATCAGAGTACAGGTTGGGTCCCCAGAAGGAGAGTTATCACCAAAAGAAGGAAACTGCGGGATCTGCTCTATCGGACAACTGGTAGCCTAGTGGTAACTGGCCTTCTGATGAGCCCGAGAGGACTTAAGGAATGTCGACCCCTGTAGCTAGAATCACCTCACCAGGACCATAGACCGAGGAGTGGCCGACTGCACTGCATCTTCAGCATCCTTGAGCACCTTCAGCATCCTGTGTCCCTTGCAACAGGACCATTCAATAGAAGTCAATAAGAAGGGGCACTGACACTGGAAATGGATTGAAGACTGCTTTCCTTGAGGAGGTAACTGTTTTTTTGGACCTTGCTGGTCCCCTTGACTGGCTCCCTGCCTGAGTTGGTCAGCCAAAGTAACTCTAAGTAACTGCATTCCAACTTGACAAAGTTTTTCTTGAAAATGTTTCAAAGTGTCAAATTAGTTGAATTTTCCAGTGCTTGCTTGTAGTTAAATAAAAAGTCCAGATTTGTCATTTTTTTTAAGATCTATATCGCCAGAAATCTCCGTGGATCTTTTTTGCTTGGGTCTCCATAGTTTAATTAAAATATAATATACGTTTATAAATTGGTGTTAGATTTCTTGAGTGTTAAGTTTGTTTCCTCAATTGTTTTGGTGATTTTTAAATGCTTTACACTTGCTCCTTGGTGTAACCCTGACTACTCAGAGCCACAGCTACCAAAGGCTGAGCTAAGGTTTAACAAATGAAACCTTACTGGTCCTCAAGGGGTTGGTAGTGTATTACAACCACAATATATAAAACGTCCCATTTCCTCACAAGAAGCCACTGGCAATTGCATGAGTAATGGAAATCATGGATGACGTATCTAACCTTGAACTACCAAGAGAATCATTGCCCTGTCCATTTTTATTTTCTGAAGAACTTTCAGAATTAATGGACTTGAGGGAAAAACATGAGCTCTTTCGGTCACCTGAATGACTTCGCTTTCACTGTTCATGCCTTGAGGGATGGCATAACTGTGCAGAAGTCAGGGATGGCACAGTCAGGTAATAGAACATTCGCTTCCAAGGCATACAGGTCTATTTGAGACAGTGAAAACTTCCTCACCAACTTCTGGAATACTGGAGTCATCAACGACATTGAATCCATTGCGGGAAGATAGTTTTCAACTGATCTACCTATACGTTCTGTTTCCCTGGAAGATGAATTGCTCTTAGAGATAATACATTCTTCTCTGTATAGTGAAACATTTTCTGTGGTATTAGATTCAAAGATTAGATTCAACAACTCCTCTGATGATTCAGATAAGATACACACAGAACTGCATAGCTTGTATATGCTGCTGCCCTAGTCGAGAAGTGTAATGCGACATATGCTATTTTCATTGCCATGTCTATTCATTTATCAACAACATCTGAAAGTACCGCATGTTCCAAGATTATTGACCCCCCAGGTGAACAAGTTTCATTTTGCCAGCAAATAGAGCAGACGGACTTCTGTAAATACATGTTGCTAAGCAACCTTGGCCAGTAAATGCCCAGGATCAGTGGAACAAGATTACCGTGCCCGCTGTTTCATGCAACAGCGGGTTGAATAGCAACAATTGACCAACAGGAATGCAGCTCCCATAAACCACACTACCCTGTGCTCTGCAAGCTTTGACACCTAGGATCTGCTTCATGAGTCAATAAAACCTAAATTTCAGGCTGGTGCCGAGCTTTTAACATCTACGCTCTCCTTAAATACATGAAAATTTATATCTGAAACTCTAAATTTCAGAATGGGATCCTTTACGCAGACCCTGTTTATGACATTTGAAACTTTTATGGTACCCAATACATTTCTACTTATCTCATGCTCAGTGAATAAACCTTGAAGCACAAGGGAAAAAGCAGGGAGCGATATCAGTAGGAATACTGTTTATACCAGTGGATGGGTGATTGAACGCCATATTGGAGGCATGAGAAACCAATCACTTTGGGACAAAATCACTTACTTTTCATGCAGTGCAGGGCAGCAAGCAAAGTTATTGTGTTGCATGGAAAGGAGACAGGAGAAATGTGCCATATTTACCAAGATGTAGCACATTTGTGCTGTCCCCTAGTGCTGGCACACTGTGTGCTACCTAGCGCTAATGTAGGCACCCTTGCACCATAGTATTAGGTTATCTGTGTTACAGGTAGGATTGTTTTTGTTTCCAAAGGGACACCTTCCTGCTCAAAAACAGTCCTTAAAGGCATTGTCCTCCTTCTATGTGTCCTGCAAATTGCAGCATGAATTGAAAGAAGAAATGAGGCGAAATAAAGATAGTTCTACTCATTACACCTGCTTCAAGGAGGTGTAGCGTTTATAAAGTGTTCATAAATCTGGGAATGCACCAAAATCCATGGCTGGAAGCATGAGTACCCAATACTTCACACATGGAAGGCCTTCCTAAAGCAAAGTAAGACATTGCAGCGCTATGCTCTACTTCCATTACTTTGAATTTACTTGAATTTACTAAACCATGAAAAATGGCTTTGCCAAAGGATTGGGCATCAGGTGTGCACTATAAGGTGATACAACTCTGACGCAAAACCTTAGTAAATCTTCCCCTTTATTTCACCTTTGTGGTACTCCTGGTAGAAGTCAATGCTCATGGTGTAATGATTTTGATGGAGAAATCAACAAAGAGGTTCATGTATCGTTTCAGCCTCCACTTTTAAACTTTTTCAAGAAAAACGTTGTCAAGTTGGAATGCAGTTACTTAGAGTTACTTTGGCTGACCAACTCCGGCAAGGAACCAGTCAAGGGGACCAGCAAGGTCCAAAAAAACAGTTACCAATGGCAGGTGCAAATATCTGCAACCCTTAGAAACAAGCTGAGTTCAGAAAGTGAGTTCTATGAAGCAAGTAATTCCAAAACCAATGCGTGTAGCTTTTTAGTATGAAAGTGCTTGGTTGAAGAGTTTATGTGTCTGTGTGTATGGGTCTGTGAATGTGATAATGTGTCAGTGGTGCACCCAGTCACTTCTGTATCCATCCCTCCATTCACTCACTTCTTATTCTTGAGTCATCCACTCACTAAGTTACACTTCCAAAAACACCTAACAATGCAGTTTCACTGAAAAAGCCAGACCTTTTTTCACTATTGGACTGAGAGTGACTCATGCAGCTTCCCAGGGAGGGGACGTCAATTTTTTAATAGACGCAAACCTGGACATATTTTTTCCACCCCTGTCTGGATCTAGTGCAGCAGGGGCGTCGGAGGCTCTGAGATCCTGGGCCCAAAGCTGAAACCTCAAAGACACATGGAAAATACTGTCACCTCGGCTTGGAATTTTCATTTTATTTGGACATGCATACTATTCACACTGGGCTTGACATGATCCTTCACTCTGCGCACTTTACAAGGTAGGCTGTTTCATTTAGAAGAACTGCGCCAAAAGCTTTCTGACCTCACCCCACTGATGATACTATTGCAATGGCGTAAAATAGTCTCCAGCATTCTAGCGCAGAGGCAGCAGACAGCGCCTTTGGCAGTCACTCCTTTTAGGGGCAGTTTTAGGGACCAAACTGCATATCACTGTGAACACAGTGAGGGCTCTACTGGTACCGCGTTGACTGAAAGTAAAGTTTTAAACTTCGGTATGTTTTAAGACTTCCTGTGGATTTAAATTCAGACCACATTGCGATCGAGCTGACGGCCTAATAAATATCTTACAAAGAATGGCACGAGGGGTGCTGTCAAAGGTAAAAACTTGTATCATTACTCCTGTTTGAATTCGGGGAGCACAAGACCAGACAAAACAATGAAGGAGATAAAACAGGTGCCTTTTGGTGCGATGAGGTTCTGGGAGACAGCGTTGCTGAACACTATCATTTTATTACAGGCAGCTTTATTCCACCTCCTGAGGTTCTGATCAGAATGCCCCCACCGACTATGTCTATAGTGCAAAATTAATAAAATGATAGCAGAACTGGTGGGGTCGTTGGGCAGCCCACGGCACTTACTGGAGCCTAGATTTTGGTGATAAACCTGGTTACAGGCAAGAACACAGGCAGTGATGATCTCCTTTTAAATTTTTACACCAATTATGTAGTAATATTAGCCCCCAAATTGATGGCCATGTGTTTGGAGGCACGTGAGACTGATGACCTTTCTCAAGAAAGCGATACTGTTAGTGATCCCAAAAGAAAGCACTAGGGCTCCTTTGACTCTATCTTCCTTTTAACGATTATCTCTGCTCAGTTTGGACTGAAATACACTGGGTAAAGTATTGGCAAAGAGACTCTTCTTGTTCCTAAGTACTCTGATACAGTCATATCAAATGAGTGTTGCCCTACTCAGAAACTTAACCTCAAATAATCAGTGCCTTTTCAATGTCAACAGTATATGTCTTTGAGGCGCCTCATTACTGACAGTAGTGTCAATCGTTGTGGAGAAGGAATTCAATACTCTGGGATGTGAGAGCCTGTTTGTGGTATTGGAAGTGGTGGGTTTTGGCGCTGAGATAAATTATTATATGCTGTGCCATTAGCTAGGGTTAAATTAGTGAAAACTGTGTCAGTATCTTGGTCCATATTCCGGGGTGCGAGGCAACTCTATGCATTCCCCCCACCTCCCCCCTCCTAATCGCACTGGTAATAGAGCCACTGAAAACATAGCTCTGCCACGAGGGAAACGTGAGGGAAATAATGGTGGGATACCACTTGGATGCAGTCTCTCTTGATGCAGAGAATGGTAGCTGTATCTGAGCAATGCAAAAACTGATTTAGATCCGTTACTTGATATATTGAAGATATTAGGGCAAATGGCTGTTCTTATTATCAACAGACAAAAGTTGTGTTTTTCTGCCTACACAGCCTTATGAAGGGAATCAAGCTCTCCCCGCGATGGCTTTGTCCTAAAAGTGTGACACTTTTTGCTGCCAAGAAGTACAGGTGTACCAATGAGATATTGAACATCTTAAAAATGGGAACCTGATGAAAACAGTAGCACCTTTCTAAGCTGTGTTAACCCTCATGAAATGCCTGCCTCTGATTGTGGTAAGTGGAGTAGCTCTAACCAAAATTATAGTCCTGCCACAATTTCTGTGCCACTTCACCACCCTCCTGATTGCCATAACAGGTGTTTGAAGAAAGTATTCTCCTGCTATCAGACCTGTCTTGGTGGGGCCAAAGACAGAGAATGTCCCTTCCCCAACTCCAGTTGCCGACATACTATGAAGGTAGGAAATACTAGCTTTTGAATTCTATCTGTACTACTTCAATGGATAGCCAGGTGAATTGTCAATACAGTGGCTGCACAGACATATTACCTACTGCATGCCAAGTACGTCAAGAGAACACTGTTTTGTTTATTCGAGACAACACAGAAATGTGCTGCTGGGAAAGGAGACACTTTTGTCCTATGATGTTGAAAGGAACGCTGAGAAAGGTGCCATACACCCCTGCGATGTCATTGTGGGATGTACATGCATCTGCAAATCTAGTCAAGTGCAGACACTAAAGTTTTGGCAAGAACCTGTGTCACTGCGCTGACATCTGTGGGGCGAAGGAGACATACATTCTTTTCAAAGCCTGCATGCTAAATTTGGGATCCTGACAAGTCAATTTTTAGAATTTTTGGGCGGCTGTCTAGGATGTAAATGTTGGGGGAACAACCACAGGCACATGCAGTGCTATCACTGTTGCTTCAATAAGAAATGGACAGGATTGGGTTGTGGATGTACTTTACACTAAGACACATGACCGAGACGAGCACATGCACTCTAAATACAACTTTAGCTGAGAGTCTAGGAGGGGATGCGGGAGATGCACTGTTGCAAAAATGATAAAATATCTTGAGCAGATGTTGAGAATCTCCAGGTTCAAGGTGATTCAGTGCAGTATTTTCCACCACACTAACCTAACATCTAGGTGTGTCCTTGGGATGTGTGCCACTGATGTGGGCCAGAGTTGCCATGCTGAAGGGGCCACATTTATGCATATAATATGATTTTGTCCTTCCCTGAGATCTTACTGGCATATTGTTCTGAAAATAGTTGGTACCTTGTCAAGTAAGCAAGTACTTTGAGAGCCTGGGACCTGCTTTACTGGTTCTCATGATAAGAACGAAACTTAACAAAATGGAATGTAGGGTCATTGGCTTAGGTCTGGTGTTGGCTAAGCCACAAACTGGCATGATATGGAAGTCTGTTACTGCCCCACTAGGTACAACAGTGGAAGGCAGAACTTTCTGGATGTGTTGACGCTGCATGTACACTCTGCAGCACAGAGGAGGAGGGGAGGCAAGTGTGCACAGGTTTTTGAACTCGGTCTCATCTAAACTGACAAAGAAAAATTATAATCTACTCCCTTGGACCTCGAAGAACATAGAGATCCTGCTAAATATGGTTACAATATTTGATCTCTATCCCTGAGCAGAGTAAGTGACCAGTTTGTATATCCCAATGAACTGTGTGCTTAAGTTTATGATGATATGGGTGATCTATTGATCCATTGCTAATTACTACAGGTGTTAATAGTGTTATGATACAAAAGGATAGAGCTGAGAGGTAATCGCCCCCCTCCACACGCCGTTTCAAAACAAGAAATATTACACACAAAAGGTGTGGAGGGACAGGTGTAATTCATATGGCCACTATCATTTTGATTGTGACCCAGACATAATAGCCCCTTTGACACTGTTGTGTAGATTAGGAAGAAGGGAATTCCTCCTTATGGAAGAGGTGGCCTTACACACTTGATTGTGTCATGCTTCATCATTGACCACTTCTACCCACCCTTGTAGGACAGTGCCACCGAGGTGGACACAACCTCTTGGTTAAACTACACCAGAGGGAGTTCTTAGATAAACATTAATGGATAGTACTATGATCCACATCAGTTAAAATACCTACTGTACTACTGGTAAAGTTTACCTTTAGTAATGGTGTCCGATGGTATGGTTAAAAGCATATACAGATGAATTAACTGAGTATAATGACTCAGACTGTCATTCAAAAACCAACATGTTTCAGCCCTCACTCCGAGCCTGTCCTGGTCTGGGGCATTGTTCAGGGCTATGGATTCCTAATCAATCAGAAGTGAACAGACACCTATTCTTCTCTTGAACACACACTCAAGTCCTACCTGCGTGGGAAGTAGTCATCTAAATACGCTAGATTTAGAGGTACAGGCTTCTGGACTGGGGCTGGGACGATGTCCCTTATTGTTACACATTCATCAAAGGAAGCATTGTTTTGGTGCACCTAGTCATCACTGCTCCCACCGCTTGTACCACATCTGATGTATGTCTCCACAAGGCCCTTGTCCACCTATCAACAAACTTACACTGAGCGCCCAGGCATAAAGAAGGCAGTATGTCAGTTTATATGACTTGAAAACAGTACATCTTTGATGCTTGATTCTTGAATTGTAATACACCTAATTTGAGGAACTAGAATACAAATATTTACAAAAATAGGATTGACAGTGAAGTCTGGTGTTTTACTCTAAATCTTTAGTTTGGATGGAAGTCTTACATTTGAGAAAAGAGTGAAAAATGCATATTAGATAAACCATATGGAATTAGATAGAATATCAAGGCCCTTAACCTCTTTGATTCCTGCTTCACTCGAATTTTCCCAGTGCACTATCCAACCTTCTATTCTGATCTTGTTATTGCACAGCAGCCAGTGTGTGGTGTCATGTAGTTTTACCTTTGATACACGCTCCCATGTCTCCGCCATATGTCCTAGTATTTTAAACATTGCATGTTTAAGTAAATTACATGTGTCATCAGGCCCAATATTTCTTTTCTCTAGCCACAGTGAGGACTGGGATTAGCCATCTAGTGCCTTTGGATATTACAAATGCGGACTGGTAAGCATATTATTTGGTTTGTCTCAAACATCCTTCATCTGTGTTTAGTCTTAGTTTAGTAATCGCTATCCAGGGTCTTTTAGTATTCCGTATGATCCTGAATTATAAGGTTATTTTCTCCAAGTCGATTATTCCCACGTTGTTACAAATTATGGGAACTCTTTCTGTGTTATGTCTTTAATTTATCTTAATGGGAAGGTCAGCATTAAGTTTAACCAAATACTCCATGTTGCTCCTAAGTTTTGTTGAGTGTGTAACCTGTGATCACTGAGTAGTCATGGATAGTTTTAAGTGTGACTTTACCTAATCTTTCAATATAAGGAGCAAATAAAATGATGTGTCTGCATATGCTGCCAAGACTCATTTACTCACAAGACACAAACTAGCGATTCTAGAGATAAAATGCATAATAAAGGCAGCAAGCACTCCTTGTACGCTCCGTGCTTTAGTTTAAAGTATTCCGCAGTTAATCTTTTGGATCTTATAGATGTTTCTGGTGTTTGGTATGCAGACATGGCATGGTCTATCTCTAGAGTAAATCCTTGATTCACAACGAAACTGTATTCTTCAAAATGTAGCGCAAAAAGAGCCGAACACGATTGGCACAACAAGTATTCACCTGAGTCAAGACAACTGAAAACAGGAGATCCAGTTGGCTGAACAAAAGTATTACTCGCTATGGCTCATTCCATCCTAGAACAACTAGAGAACTGTTAAAGGGCTTGCAGGTCTAGTTCTCTATCTCACAACACCTCTGTGACTCACTAGCGAATTTCCATTCCTTGCAAAAGTGTTAGAAAATCTAGTGATTAAGACATTTAACTATTGTATTAAACCCAAAGAACATATTCACCTGCTGCACGCTGGCTTTAGAGCATTGTAAAGAGCTGGTTGTTACATCAGTCCTGGACAGCCTTAGATGCAATGTTGACAGGGGAGACATGGGTGTCTTAATTTTATTGGACCTGCCAAAAGTGATCAATATATTTGATTATGTTATCCTGCTTTCCAGAATAAAATTCCTGGTTGTGATGTTGGTATGAATATTTTATTCGTTTCTAACATCCTTACCTTTCGCTCTCAAACTGTCTTCCTCCTAGCTTTCTGATCTGATTCTAAGTCAGCATCCCGTTGGGGTACCACACGGATCAAATCATTTAATCTACTTTTTAACATCTTTTAAGTCCCCATAGCACACTTTTTACACACTATGGATACGTAATTCTACATGTAAACTGGCTAATCTTTAAACTCCAGCAGTCAAGTCTAATCATTCTTGTTAGAAATGGGGGCTTTGGTTGGCAGTCAGGTTACCCCCTGTCCAAGCAAGGACCCTCACTCTAGTCAGGGTAAAAGAGAATCACCCTCAGCTAACCCCTGCTTACCCCCTTGATAGCTTGGCACCAGCAGTAGGCTTAACTTCAGAGTGCTAGGTGTAAAGTATTTGTAGCAACACACACGGTAATTCAATGAAAACACTACAAAATGACACAACACAGGTTTAGAAAAATAGAAAATATTTATCTAAACAAAACAAGATAAAAATGACAAAAATCCACAATACACAAGTCAAGTTATCACTAAAAATGCAAAAAGAGTCTTCATGTAATTCATTTTAAACACACACTAACACTGTTAGCGTGAAAATGTACCCTGGGTGCGTCAAAAATAACCCCGCACTGGCGAGTGTGCGTCAAAAAGGACTTGCGTAATTTCTTCTTTAGTCGGGTCGGTGTGCGTCATTTCTTCTCTCCGCAGGAGAGCGATGTGTCAATCCAGTGAGCACACTTGGGTCCGGGCAGGCCTTGCGTTGTTTTTACACGCCCAACGGTGTTTGCGTCGGAATTCCAGCCGCATGATGATCCAAAAACCATGCAGCACGGGTTGTGATCTCACCAGCCTCCGTCAGCGATGCTGTGCGTCATTTCTCCAGCCCCGTGCGTCGATCTTCGGGTTGCATTGCAGGCGAGTGTATATTTTCAGCCGCAAAGCCGGCAGCGTGCTGATTTTTCAGATCGGAGTCGAGTTGATTTTTTCCCCACACGGCGTTCTGTGCGTGCATTTCTTACTCTTGGACTGCCAGCTTCTCCTTTCATGGTCCCAGGAACTGGATGGGCACCACTTGGCAGAGTAGAAGTCTCTCCAGAGACTCCAGGTGCTGGCAGAGAGAAGTCTTTGCTGTCCCTGAGACTTCAAAAAACAGGAGGCAAGCTCTAAATCAAGCCTTTGGAGATCTTCACAAGAAGGACGGCAACACAAAGTCCAGTCTTTGTCCTCTAGCACAGGCAGAAGCAGCAACTGCAGGATAGCTCCACAAAGCACAGTCAGAGGCAGGGCAGCTCTTCTTCCTCAGCTCTTCAGCTCTTCTTCAGGCAGAGGTTCCTCTTGGTTTCCAGAAGTGTTCTAAAGTATGTGGTTTTGGGTGCCCTTCTTATACCCATTTTCTCCTTTGAAGTAGGCCTACTTCAAAGCACAGTCTCTCTTGATTGTGAAATCCTACCCTGCCCAGGCCATGCCCCAGACACAAACCAGGGGGTTGGAGACTGCATTGTGTGAGGGCAGGCACAGCCCTTTCAGGTGTAAGTGACCATTCCTCCCCTCGCTCTTAGCACAGATGACTCATTAGGAAATGCAGAATACACCCCAGCTCCCTTTGTGTCACTGTCTAGTGAGAGGTGTAACCAGCCCAACTGTCAAACTGACCCAGACAGGGAATCCACAAACAGGCAGAGTCACTGAAATGGTTTAAGCAAGAAAATGCTCACTTTCTAAAAGTGACATTTTCAAACACACAATCTCAAAATCAACTTTACTAAAAGATGTATTTTTAAATTGTGAGCTTAGAGACCCCAAACTCCACATGTCCATCTGCTCCCAAAGGGAATCTACACTTTAATCATATTTAAAGGTAATCCCCGTGTTAACCTATGAGAGGGACAGGCCTTACAACAGTGACAAACTAATTTAGCAATATTTCACTGTCAGGACATATAAAACACATTACTATATGTCCTACCTTAACCATACACTGCACCCTGCCCTTGGGGCTACCTAGGGCCTACCTTAGGTGTCAAAGCCCAGCTCACCTGAGTTCTTGTTCAGTTCTGATGGAGGTTGAAGACAATCCGACCCCACCCTGAAACTGCTTGTTCCAGCACACTAGTTTTTAAAACAGTGCACTAAGAACAGAAGCTCAAGGGAAGGGGGAAAGTGGATAAAAAAAAAAAAAAAGAGACAACACCGTTCTTGCGTTTCCACTGTTGAAGTGCTGCACAAATCTGCGGCCCTTTCTGACTTCTGTAGAAACTGGTGCCTAATGAAACATAAACAAAGAACAGATAAGTGCAACCTATTCCTAAATGGGTTCCTGACTATCTCTTTATTTATTAGAAATTCTCTTCTAAAAGTACCTCTTGGATCCTGGTCTCTAGTTTCCAGGTTTGGAATGTGTTACTGCTCTGGGATGTGTTTTCTATTACTGTAAAACTTTTTTCCCATATTTCCAGAATCTTTTATAAAACAAATACTGTACTTTTACATCAAAATACAGCATGTAATTTGTGCAAGTCCTTGATTTACTGTTGGCCTTGCTGTTAATGGTTGCCACTGTTCGATTCTTAAAAGTTCCATGAGAAAAAACAATGTTTGCTTCACAAAGTTCTGCAAAATATTCTTGTAACAAAGAGTTTGAATCACAATGTTCGTGGAAGGTATTTCGTTTCAAATTGTCTATACACGAATCCAGAAATTGTTGTCAAAGTTCTTTCAGGTAATAAAAGGTTTTGCACTTACTTGTTGCTGGCAAGAGATACTGATCAGTCTAACCTTGTCTTCTTTCTCTTTTGCAGGTTACTCATAAGAGAGAGGCTGAAGCAAGGAGGAACCGGAAACCGGAAGAAGGAAGAGCCAGAAGCTGAGCCCATTGAAGTCAATGAAAGTCTGTGAAGAGCAGGAGTGCCAGCGCCGAGGGATCTGTTCTCAGGTAAGCGGGAGGTAGATGAGCACAAGCACTGGGTGAGGCTCGGGGGATGCCTTTTATAGACAGGGCTGGGTGTGGTTTGAAGGGCTGGGTGTGGTCCTCACACGCTGCACATGTTCTTGGAAGGTGTGCAGAGCTGGGTGTGGTTTGAAGAGCTGGGTGTGGTCCTCACATGCTGCACATGTTCTTGAAAGGTGTGCAGAGTTTCAGTTATTATGCAAATGAGTTGGATTAACACATGGCCTAGGGAGGAGTGTTTTAAAGAAGCCTTGGTAAAAGCAAGGCCCAATGTGTAAACAAAACAGCACATTAAACAACATACACAGAAGCCTGGGGGGGGGAAGGTGAGATAACAAGAAAGGCTTTCAATAGTAAGTTTAAAAGGGAGCTATTACAGAACCCACTAGTGCAGTGAGAGGGGACATGCTCTTTGCTGTGTACAAACCCTAACATTAGGGGGGTGCCTTACATGTATGAAAAGGGAAGGTTTAGTCCTGGCAAGTGGGTACACTTGCCAAGTCGAATTTACAGTTTAAAACTGCACACACAGACACTGAAGTGGCAGGTCTGAGACATGATTACAGAGCTACTTATGTGGGTGGCACAACCACTGCTGCAGGCCCACTAGTAGCATTTGATTTATAGGCCCTGGGCACCTCTAGTGCACTTTACTATGGAGTTACTAGTAAATCAAATATGCCAATCATGGATAACCCAATTACATACACATTTTGTAAAGGAGCACTTGCCCTTTAGCATTGGTTAGCAGTGGCAAAGTGCCCAGTGTAACAAAACCAGCAAAAACAGAGTCCAGCACACATTAACAACCTGGGAAACAGAGGCAAAAAGTTAAGGGAGACTACGACAAAGATGAAAAGTCTAACAATTCTGCAATGACTTCAGCATGCATCCTCTTTGATCTGGCACCACTCTCACTACAGTCTACCATTGGATGGTCAAAAAACATCTTGAAACTCAGCCCCGCAAAAACGGAACTACCCATTGCATGAAATGATGTGCATAAATTGTGATGGGCCTTTGTTCTGAAGCTTCAAAGCTAGTATGCAGCCTTTGTATTCATTGAAAAGTGGATCTCACTCTAGAACATAAGGTCTCCAGGGTGGCCAACATGTGTTTCTGGCAACTGTTGAGAATAATATTGCCCTACATTGACAATAGCTGTCACATTCATGTAGTCCTGGCATTGGTCCAATCTTGCCTGGACTGCAGAAATGTTTGCTGTTTGGGAGCTCCAGACAAAGGGCCTGATTTAGAGTTTGGCGAAGGGGCTTACTACATCACAAACATGACGGACATCCTGTTCGCCGTACTACGATTCCAAAATAGCCTATGGAGATCGCAGTACGAAGGACGGGATATCCGTCAATTTTGTGATGGAGTAGCCTGATCGCCAAACTCTAAATCAGGCCCAAATTCTTCAAGTGTCTGCAGCTGGCGACTGTCTGGTTAGCAACACTTCCCAGGTTAGGAACATAGCTCCCATATTCTTAAACGTTTGCATGAGTTGCCAATTCTGAAAGAGATTTGTTAGACCTGTCAGCTTTAGAGTGTTCTTTCCCCAATGCTTTGCCTTACTCCCACTATTTTGCTGAACTTGTATTTGTTGGCCTTAGGACTATGCACACTTTACCACTGCTAACCAGCTAAAGTGCTATCTCCTATACAGATGTTGAAATTGGCGTATACCTAATTGACACATTTAATTTACCTATTAGTCCCTTGTAAAGTGGTGCTACATGTACCCAGGGCCTGTAAATGATTTGCTACTACTGGGTCCATAGCACTGATTGTGCAACCCACTTAAGTAGCCCTTTAAGCATGTCTCAGACCTGCTATTGCAGCCTGTGTGCAATTTTAAACGGGCATTTAGTCCTGGTAAAATAAGCATTTTGCCAGACCTAAACCTTTCTTTTTAATAAATGTAAGTCGCCCCTAGGGTAGGCGCTAGACTGCCATGGGGCTGGGTGCATTGTATTTAAAAAGTTGGACATGTATTTTTAAGCTGTACTTGTCCTGGTAATGACAAACTCTCAAATTCATTTTTCACTACTTCTCCCGTAGGATAACACTGGGTTACCTTATTAAATTTTATATTCGATAACATTTGATTGAGAGCAGGCAAGAAAGTCATGTTTGGTGTCTGACGTATGGTAATTTAAACCTTTCTTTAGTGTAAAGTATGATTTTAAGTCACAATTCTGAAAGTACCCCTTTTTAGAAGAATGCCATTTTCTTGATCTATCCATTTGGTGTCTGCAGCCTGTTCCTGGATTGCATGTCTAGATACAATCGGTAGTTGGCCGTTGGCTTAGACAGCATCACAATAGATGGTCTGGGGGTTGGCAAGATTGGCCATCTCCGAGAGGATTGGGGAGGCAGAACTATCACCTATGCCATTGCACCTCAACGGTACAACTGCAGATAACTCACAAATGATTTCACACTAGTCTTTTGGGACCCCAGATGATTTGGGCCAGGACACAGAGGAAGGAAGGAAATTCCAGGCACCTTTGTAGGAGGAAAACTCTAGAAGCTTCTACCACTTCAAGTTGGACACCATGTATAAACAGTGAACCCTCAGACCCAACTCTTCAGATTACTCCTGGAACTGTGGACTCTACAGAAGAAGGATTGCCATTGCACAGCTGTGTGAAGTTGATGTCCATACTGCGCAGGCCGACGCAAGGACTTCGCATCTTGATGCACCAGGACACAAGGCACTTATAAAAGTGGATTGGATTCAGTCCTATATCTAGCCTGCGCTCTATCGTGGTCACACTGTATTTGTGACTTGGACCTGGTCTCCCGTGACCAGATAACTTCAATTGATGCTTCTTGCTTTAAAGCTCTACTTTTCTTTAAAACCTTTGAAGTTACATATCTCAGGTTCACCTGAGTGATTGTTTGTCGTTTTGGTGTCAAATAATTTAATAAAATATACTTTATTTTTATAAATTGGTGTGGGATTTTCCTTGTGTTTTCACCTTATTACTTTTTGACGTGCTGCATACATACTTTATACATTGCCTTTAAGTTAGGTGGATTTAATGTTTACTTGTGCTTCATCCTGACAAGAAGTGTGATTGTTTCTTTTGTAGGGTATCAGCCCCCCTTAAGGAATTACCCATTTTCTCACAGGATTCTATTTGCGGCAGTGATTATCTCACACTCTGTAGTCCATAGCTCTGCTTCTCATTTTTATCTTCTGAATTCAGCATTTACTTACCAGGCCCGTTGGTTCATCTTTCCCTATATTGCTAGTTTTCCCAAAACCCGACCAAAATGTCTGGAAACAAGCATTTTCTGTGGTTGCATCCAGGGAGTGGAACAACCTCAACAGTGAGCTTCCCTTTTTTCAAACCTGCTCTCATTTTATAGACTTTTAAAAACCTAGGGCGAAATGTATCTAGCCTTTGCCTTGTCCTTATGTTGCACAAGGTGATGCAAGGACAACGCAAAGAATTCATTAATATTTAAAATGGCACGAAAGAGGCAATCTGCAATGCCTGGAGTGGCTTTTGTAGGAAATGTAATACAGCTGCTTGTGCTGCGTTATTTTACATTTAAAGTTGGGAGGCATTCCATGGGTGGAGCATTGGTGTTACCATCCATCCGCCCATAGATTTTGGCACATTTCCAGATTTACTGAAGTTAGTAAACCTGGGAAAGCATCAAAATGCTACACCTTCCTAGTGAGGTGTAACAAGATGAAATATCTGTGCAGCACAGATAGAGGAAAATTCCTTAAGGATTGTTTTTGTTCTGAAAGGTGCCCCTTCATGCGCATAAACAATCCTGCCTGTAACAAATGCACCCTTACACTATGCTAGTGCAAGGGTGGCTGTGCTGGCGCTAAGCTGCGCACAGTGCACCAACCCAAGGAGAGAAAAGAAATGCTCCAATATCCTTGTAAACATGAGCATTTCAGCTCTCTTCCTTTCACCGAATGCAGTACAGCAACTTTGCTTGCTGCCCTTCTTTGCATGAAAGTTTAATAAGGTGCCCTTAGGTTTTTAAAGTGTTAGATTAATTGCTGTGCCCCAGTTTTTTATTGTTTCTCCCTTTCTCTGTTATCTCAGCTCCAATAAACTTTGGTTAATATGTGCTTAATAAAAACAAATACACTACTGTACAGTGTACTGGTACCATTTTTAACCCTGAATACCCACATGTATGTCCTTGCTCTACTTTGGGTTAGGTAGCCGTAAGATCACCAGTCTTACTAGCTCTGCATAATACATTTGCTTTACCTGATAGGCCTAAATACCCAAAAACACAAAAAGGGTATGGAGTTCACTTGAAATGAGGAGCTGTCCCCAAGGGAGATTATCCAGGGGCTCCTAGACCTCAATGGGTGTATGAATGAAGTGTGAGTGCTGTGGAGTGGTGATGGGTAGGGGGTGGGGGTATTTCCTTTACGGACTAGGTGGTCTCACACACTGTATAGTGTCATGCTTCATCATTTGACCACCTAGCCCCACCCAGGTAGGACAATGCCACCTGGGCGGACTCAACCTCACCGTTAAAGGAACGGGAGGGAGTGCGTAAATTATTATTATCTGGAATAAGTGGGATCCAGCTAAGCTAGGGAAAGATATAAAAACACCTAAGCAGTTACCGGTGTGCAATCTACACTTTTAATAATGGTGTCTGCTGGTGTATTACAAACAAGGATGGGACACCAGAATGAGAACAAGGGCTCACTGGGTCACTTATCTAAAAATGGCCGACATGTTTCTGCCCTCTACAATGAGCCAAGGAAGGTCTGGGGGCATTCTTCATGGCCTAGGATCCTTAAACGTCATGCACTGCAGTGACAACACGCGGTCCAGTGAGGGGACGGACTAGGCGCATAGCGAGCACCACCTTTGACGTAAGTGTGACTATAAGGGGACACTCCCCCTCCTGGAATCTGGGGCAAGTAGCCTTTAGATGTGGGGCCTACGCTAGGTAGTTTCTCGCCGCAGGTAGGCCTCATCATTTCTTATACTTCTGTACCCACTCTCTTATTGAGTGTTGAATGTTTGTCTCTGCAGTGCATGACGTTTAGGGATCCTAGGCCCTGAAGAATTCCCCCAGACCTTCCTTGGCTCATTGTAGAGGGCAGAAACATGTCGGCCATTTTAAGATAGGTGACCCAGTGAGTCCTTGTTCTCACTCTGGTGTCCCACCCTTGTTTTTAATACACCAGCAGACACCATTATTAAAAGTGTAGATTGCACACCGATAACTGCTTAGGTGTTTTTATATCTTTCCCTAGCTTAGCTGGATCCCGCTTATTCCAGATAATAATAATTTGCGCACTCCCTCCCGTTTCTTTAACGGTGAGGTTGAGTCCACCCAGGTGGCATTGTCCTACCTGGGTGGGGCTAGGTGGTCAAATGATGAAGCATGCCACTATATAGTGTGTGAGACCACCTAGTCCGTAAAGGAAATACCCCACCTCCCCCCTCCCCCTACCCATCACCACTCCACAGCACTCACACTTCATTCATACACCCCTTGAGGTCTAGGAGCCCCTGGATAATCTCCAGCTCCTCATTTCAAGTGAACCCCATACCCTTTTTGTGTATTTTGGCTTTATATGCTATATGTAGGGAGTTAGTATAGGTTGATTCCTTTTAATTGTTTAGTTCCAATCTCCCTAAACTCTCTATTTGTGTTACGATAGGCCTAAATACCCTACATTTCTGAAAAGCAACTTGTAATAATCAGGTTCGATGCATTTCAGTTTCAAATATGTATCCTGGCTACTTAAAGTTAATGCGAAATTCCTTATTTTCCCGATTTCAGTGTTTTAACATTTTGATGTTCATGTTAAATGTTTTATTTGTATAAGTTGAAATTTTTATGCAAGTGTTACATTGCGTATGGTGTCAGGCCCAGTTTGAGAGCCACAGAGCAGATAGGACCTACTTGGTCCCACCTGCAGGGATTCAGGTCATTTGCCATTGGTTTCCTAGAATCCTAACTACTCGTGCTCTTCAAACTGGTCTAGGTATCAACTTTTCTGCACCCGACTCTCAGGGTAGTGAGGTCGAGCTTCTCAGGGAGTTAGAATGGGGGCTCAAGCTCAGAAGTGAACAATTAATTGACAAACATAATAATTTCAACATCCAGCTCAGTTAATCTCACAGAAGAACTAAATACTACACAATTCAGTACAGCATAAGGGGCTGTAATTTTGGTAAGGATTCTCCCTTGTGGCACTACACCTGCTGACTCCCCATCGTGCTATCTCCTGCCCTCATGAACCTTGAGAAGCTTGCCTCCCGAGCAATTAATGAAGAAGCATGAGTCAGTCCCAAGTGTTGATTCTAGCACCCCACAAGTCGAATGTGCGCAGTAAATGCATGCGTATTGTATGTTCTAACCTCTGGTAGTGTTGTGGGTGGGAAGCCCTTGTGCTCGAATAGTGTAAATCTGGCAGGTAGATATTTCACCCAGCTGGCAGAGGTCTGCGGTAGTTGGAGGTGGACCTTGAAAGCCGCAGAAAAGGCTGGGTGTAACTCAAGTCTCTTCCGACATGGCAGCCTGGGTGCAGTTCAGCATTAGTTGGCGGCCCCGGTGCTTCCACACAAGGGTGGGTTGAGCGGCTTCGCCCCATCCATCTGGAGTGATGGATGCGGACGGTTTGTGCTGGTGGCTGACCCTGAAGCAAATATGGGCCTAGACCAATATGATCATTAGGGATGTTTTAGCCCTGACCAAGCTGACCCGTTTACAAAAGCAACTGCAGCCCTGACCAGGTAACACAATAATCATGGCAGTTGCAGCCACGTCTAGGCTGCCCAATCACCAAGGCGGTTATAGACACAACCTATTTGTTATGTTCACATATGATTTTTTCAGGTTCTGCTAGGAACCTTCTGAGCGATTGAATGTCTCTCTGCAGCTAAGGTGTTCCATACATGCCAACAGACCCGATTCAGATAGGAGACTCCTGATTTTTAGAGCCAAATTGACTTTATATTAACTATCTCCCATCTAAAATTACTTCTATTTCAATGTTAATCAATGGGGAAAATAAATTCCACCTATTTTTTTTCTACTCTCTCCCTCTTCCTGTTTTGAAATGTTGGCATGCATGCACTATCCCTGCAACCTGCTTCCACAATCTCTGCCAGGTATCATCTGATATTGTTACTCCAAGGTCATGCTCCCAGCGTGACTGATATGCCTGAGTATGTGGCTGTAAAAGGCTGCAGAGGGCTGTGTGGGTAATACCCTTCCTTGGATAAACCTGGGTAAACAGCTGCTCAGGAGGTGTTTTGCCTGCTTCCCTTTTCTTTAACCAGTTCTATGTTTCCAATCGGATCGCTGGAAGAGTTGTTTCCATGCATGCCTGTCCAGTGTAGCCCATTACGATGCCACCCTGTATCAGGGGTACCCCCCCCTCTCCAATCTTTAAAGGTGGTGTCCATCATGCCCGGCGGGAATCCGGGTTCAGTGTGATGGGGGAAGGCAGGAAGGGGTACACTATAGTGGAATGATTCCGATTTTTTTCTCAGTGGCTTAAAAGGGTAGCTGTGGTATAAATGGGCTTATGTGGGGCTGGAAGCTGATCCCGGGGTCTCATCCACATGATGCAGTTTGTGGGAATGATGGAACATCCCTGCTCAAACAGCACACGGTGTTTTTTTCTTTTATTAAAGATATATTTATTGATTTTTGAAAAGCGAACTGTATGTAATGGGGTGAGTAAAGGGGGAAGCATACCACACAGAGAGTAAAGCATTGTAGGTAGCTATGATCAGGCGTATACATTGGAACTCACTGCAGAAAAGACAGCCGCAGTAGCTCACATCATGAAAACCAAAAGCGTAGGGCATGCAGAAAGGGGTCCCCACAGCCACATGGCCGATCTCGGAGGGAAGGCACTCACGAATGATAGAGCGTTCCGTCCTAATAAATTACCTGTATTTGGACGCTCTTGGGTCGATGAATCTTTTGACCAAGTGGGGCTCTCTTCACCCGAGATTAGTCAATTTAATCAAATCAATAATCAATAACGAACATAAGCAATGCCCTGATCAACATAACACTTCACAATTAATCCAGAAAACATTTCGGCGAACCATGACCTTCCGGCCATGAATAACCACACCAGTTCATTCAAAGTTAATGAATTTATTTCCCTATATTAACAAAGCTAGCACGATATAAATGTGTCTCAACACCAAATGATATATGTAAATGAACATTAATAGCTGTCCATAACGGCGAAAAAGATGCAATCTATGCAGCATTTGAATAACAATACATTCGATAATAGCAACGCAAACCACTAACACTATAATCTGTAATGGGCTAATTGCATACATTAGTCAGCATAACAAGGTCTCAAATTGCATCGTGCATTAAATGAATCCTCATCTAACCTCAAATTAGCATCTGCATGCGGGACTTCATGCAAAAACAATTTAGCAACATTAATTTTGAAAACTCCTAACTAGGGCTCTTATCAAAAATCAGCAGTTGGTTACCTAAAAAGAAACACAATGCAATTGTACATTTTCCTTTCATATTTACCAAATTCAATCAGCATTCAAGGAAGTCTTCGTCTCACAGGTACCGGTTTCGATCAGCATGGGACGGGGCAAATGGGCAGGGTGGACGGGGCAATTGCCTCACAGCGGCAAGATAAAAGGACAAAACTACTACTTCATGCAAAGGGCAAATCAAAGTTAAAGTCTCTAGGGCGAGAATTACTTAAAGTCTCTAGAAGATAGCAAAATGACGAGGTCGGCAAGATGGGCCATAATGTCTGCAATGTCTGCAATGTCTAATGTCCTCAATGGGTGCAATGGGTAATGGCTAATGTCCGATGGGTAATGTCCGCTTTCTTCTTGTGCACCAGGTTTAAATAAACAACAGTTCAAATCCAGTAGGGTCTTCCATTGGAGGGTTCATAGGTTGGCTTCAAATTGTCCAATCAAAAACAACAATTCACAAGCTTCTACCTAGGCATACATTATCCTTGGAGTAGGGAACGTAAGTTGCAACATATTTTACCAATTAACTCACTTTCAGAGCTTCCATTGTCTGCACCTGCAGATTGACCTTGGAGCAAAGAAGAAGATGCCAGGCTGGCACGAAACCTTAAAGATAAGCATGTGAACCGATCTTCACTGGAAAAGTACAGCTTCAAGCAAGAATAGACATTTATTAGCACATTAGAAAAACACGAGCATCTAAACCGTGAGACAAGGCAACTAGGCCGAAGCCTCCACTAAAGTTATGCTAAGTTAAAACATTTCAAACAAGCAAATCATAGCACACGTTTACGGTTATGTCAGATTAGTACAATTCTAATACATCACGTTATATAAAGCACGCTTATAAACGTTGGCGAACTACTCTGAGGGCACATTTGTCCCCGTACAATCTTTATTAGTTCGGTTAAAGTCACACTTGATTATTGCAGCACTACGTTTATGCGCTAATAAATGTAAAACCTTCATTTCTGCGTCATCAATCCCTCCTCTGATGACTACTTGTCATCACACAAAACTATTCCCACAAATTTTATTCCATTAAAATTCTGTCAGTTCCCTTTGCCTTTTAGTTCCCCTTGTTCTTGCCTTGTATTCTTCTGCCATTCTTTTCATCATTTTCTCTTCCTTCCTTCTCTTAATTCTTGCCATGATCATTAGTATTCCCCTCTTTATTCCCCAAATCCCAAAAATGCAAATTAGTACTATTAGTATTCCCTGTATTATTTTTAGTAATATTCCATTCCAAATGCTACCAAGCCAATTTCCCACTGAAGCAACTCCCTTTCCAACCTTCTCCCAAACTCCTGGTTCTTTCAATTCCTTCAAGTCTGCACTCTCTTTTGTTAGATTTGCAAGCATTGTTTTAATCTTTACACTGTTGTCTGGTATATAGGTGCAACAGTGACGCGCACCAAGCATTTTGCAAACGCCGCCATCCTTTGCTAAAAGAATGTCTAGGGCAAGCCTGTTTTGAAGAGTCATAGCTCTTTCCGCTGCAAGTTCAGCATCCATCAGGATTATAGCACCTGAAAACTTTGTCAACATGTTATCCACTATAGTAGACAACTTTCTTATTTTGATGGAATTCAACACAACTCCCAATGAAGGAATCATGGCTCCAAATATATCTCCTACCACAGCAGCTGCGGTCTCTCTTTTCTGGATACGATGAGATCCAGACGTCTTTGGAATCACCGATAGGTCATCCAGTTGATAAACCTTTGGGAACACTATACCCAAATAACATCTCCCCCACCATCCCTTTGGAAGACGATAATAGGCATTATGCCCACAAATGTAATATACACCAGGTATGACAGGGTCAAGTCCGTTCAGCATGAATGTCCATTTGGCCTTAAAGATAAACGTATGTTTACATTCACTCGCTCCCACAAAAATGTTATCATAATAAGATTCACCACGGTAAATACAAAATTTCCCTACATGCCAAGCGTCTAAAGCTATTTTTCCTTGTGTTTTTATTGCGGCAAAAGCATAATCATCTACTGAAGTCCTCTTACTTAGCTCTTTTTCTAATTTCGCATTCATTTGTGCCCTTCTATCATCTGTGCGATCTAAAAAGCTTATTTCTACTGCGGAGAGCGAGCAGGTAAGGTTTTCCCTATGAGCGTGAGCTGTTTCAAAAGGTTGCATTGGCTCGAAAAATTCCCTCATTATTTTAGCATCCCAATCTTTAGCAATCTGGCTTAGTTGCGTTATTATAGGAACATATGCAAAGGTAACATCATAATTTGAATAAAAATACTGTATGTTAGTTTGACCATAAAATCTAGAAGTTACTAAACTACATGTAATCCCATATGTAAGAGGCATGTGGTGATAAGTCACCCCTTCCGTTACCGATGTCGGTATCTGTGTACACACATAACAATCTTTCGCATCCATAGTCTCCACATATTCTGTTAGTAGGCGATAGAAAACATTATACGAAAGTTCCTTCTTATCATGCAAGTATCTCTCATCTAATTCTAGTCTTTTCAATGCGGTTAGTTCAGTGACAGTAACAGGAGCAGAAGTAGAAGCATCAATTTTCTCATTCTCACCCTTACCACGCGTTGCAAGCACTATTGCCATTATTATTAGTACACATGCAGTTATCAAGCCTATACACGCATATTTACAATATTTCACTCTACTGTTTTGTGTAGCGTACCTAGTCATGATCTGTATAGAATCAGAGAGCTAGAAGCACTTATAAAAGAAACGATTTAGCAATTAGTTACAAAGCTTAACGAGCGCAATGTTCACACAGTTTTCTTCAGAAGCCCAGTCACTTATCGGTTAGCAGCATTTGTCTCAATTCGGCAATAACTCAGTCTTTTATCAGTTAGCAACGTTGTCTCAAATCGGGTTTAAGAGTCAATCAGGTTATCAAAGTCTTATCAAGTTAGCAAATGTCTCATCCGGTTTAGCAATGTCTCAGCTGGTTGTATCACGTTAGATTATAGCAAGCAATGTCATTTATCAGTTTTTCAGTCAATAGTGTCCATAAAACTTTTCTTTTCTATTGGTATCTCTTCTTCTTCGTTCTCGAGGCTAAGAGATACAAATTCATCGGTCCAATCGTCATTGACTACATATGCCCATTCTGGACCGGAATATCTCCTGTTTGGTATCCTTTTCCTTTTCAATTTTGCATCTCTCTTTGATTCTGCCTCACTGGTACTTTCCTCTTTGGCCAAGTCTTTTTCTTCACTTGATGTTGGTACCACGACAGACACTTCCTTTCTTTTCTCTTTCACTCTTGGCCCTTCACCGTCATTCAACTTTTCTCTAGTCTTTAGTTTTACTGGTGATATACTTGGTCTTCTCTTTGCACTGTGTCCACTTAATGGACCTGCGATCTCTTCTGAAGAAGTTTGAACAGTTTCGTTCTGTTCTGCCTTGTCCCCTCCTTCTGGGGAGTCAATCAGGTTTTCCTTTTCTTTTTCTGTACCGTCTGCTTCTGGGAAAGCCCTCCTCTGATCAGGCTCTCCTGCTTCTTCACCTCTTTCGAGCCCTTTGTCACCGTTACTTTCTTCAGGCTCTTTGTCACTTTCAGCTGCTTCAGGCTCTTTGTTACCTTCAGCTGCTTCAGGCTCTTTGTTACCTTCAGCTGCTTCGTCGCTGTCTGAGGTTTCTCCTTGGTCTTCCCCAAGTGAATCGGTTGCTTCGTCCTCAGAGAATATCTCTCTCTCCTCTATTTCTGCCTGTTCTCTTCTAGTTCTGTTTTGCTCTGTCTCAGCGCTCAGCAGTTTGTTATCAGGTACTGGCAGTTTCAGCGCTTCAACTTCCTCATCTGTGGGACACAACACTTTCTTTGTATGACTGGCGTGGATCCAGTTGGGAACTCCCGCACACTTCACAGCGGTAGTGGTCGTCAGGATCACTTGGAAAGGGCCTTTCCAACGGGGTTCCAGACACGACTTCCTCACGTGCTTCTTTATCACGACCCAGTCACCTGCTTTCAGTGTGTGTCCTGGACCTTGGATCGGTGGCAAGGTGGTTGCTTCCACCTGGTGAGAGAAAGAGCGAACCACGTCAGCCAGACCTTTGCAGTAGTCTAACACCATATCATCTGTAATATTCAAAAGCGCGTTTGCGGGAACTGCAGGAAGTCTCATGGCCCTGCCCATGAGAATTTCGTGCGGGGACAATCCAGTCTTTCTGTCAGGGGTGTTTCTCATTGACATTAACACCAAAGGCAATGCGTCAGGCCATTTCAAATTTGTCGATGCACATATTTTCGCCATTCTTGATTTCAATGTACCATTCATTTGTTCCACCAGTCCTGAGGCTTCAGGGCGATAGCTACAATGCAGTTTTTGCTCAATGTTCAGCGCTGCGCAAAGTAACTTTATCACCTCGTTATTGAAGTGACTTCCTCTATCTGATTCTAAAGAGATCGGGAATCCGAAACGTGGTATCAACTCCCTCAACAATAATTTTGCAACTGTAAGGCTGTCATTTCTACGTGTAGGGTATGCTTCAATCCAGTGACTAAAAATGCACACAATCACCAACACATACTTCAGACCTCCATGCACAGGCATCTCAATAAAGTCCATCTGCATTCTGCTGAACGGGCCACTCGCCCTGCCAATGTGGCTCATGTTCACAACCGTTCCCTTTCCTGGCTTCATCTGCTGACAAATGACACAACGATGGCAAACTGCTTCTGCAACTTGACGGAATCTGGGGTTAAACCAATCAGTTTTGAACAATCTTATCATGGCATCTCTCCCTAGGTGAGCCTGCCCATGATAGAACCGAGCTAGCTGCGATAAGAGACTATTTGGTAAAACAAATTTTCCTTCATTTGAAACCCATAACTCATCTGGTCTCCTTGTACATTGTGACTTAATCCAGGAAGCTCTTTCATCCTCCATGACGCTATTCTGTAATGCTTTTAGTTCATCCATTGTATCCACGACCTTCAAGGCAAATGCTTCAGCTGGTTCGAGCTCTGGCTCACTTATCAAATTCCATTCATCCCTGAGCAATATACAGTTCAAGGCACAAAATCTTGCGACTTGATCCGCATATGCATTTCCCAGGGAAACATAGTCCTGTCCTTTTGTATGAGCACTAAACTTTACCACTGCAATTTCGGCTGGCATCTGAATGGCGTGTAACAATTCCCTTATTCTCTCCCCGTTTTTCACTGGGGACCCTGAAGAGGTCAGGAAACCTCTCTGTGACCATAGTTGCCCAAAGTCGTGCACAATTCCAAACCCGTACTGACTGTCAGTGTAAATGGTAACCTTCATCAATGTAGACAATTGGCATGCTCTTGTAAGGGCTACAAGCTCTGCTACTTGTGCGGAATAGACTCCTTGAAGCCAGGACGCTTCCAAGACTCCTGTTACAGTACATACAGCATATCCTGCTTTCAATATTCCCAATGCATCTCTTAGACATGAACCATCAACAAAAATAATATGGTCATTTTCATCAAGCTTAGTATCCTTAATATCAGGTCGGGGTTTTGTGCAAAATTCAGTCACCTGAAGGCAGTCGTGCTCGACGTCTTCAGCGTTCTCAATTTCAGCATTTTCACCGGGAAGCAAGGTTGCTGGATTCAACGTAGTGCACTTTTTCAGCTGCACATTCGGTGAGCCCAGAATTATTGTTTCATACCTTGTGAGTCTTGCTCCAGTCATGTGTTGCGTTCGGGAGCGGGTCAAAAGTATCTCAACTGAGTGAGGGACCATGACTGTTAATGGGTGTCCCATCACTATTCCTTCACTCTGAGTGAGGCTGATACCAACTGCTGCTACGGCGCGCAAACACCCTGGCAGTGCTGCTGCGACCGGATCCAAAGTAGCTGAAAAATACGCTACTGGTCTGTTTATGCCACCATGGGCTTGGGTCAAGACAGACAAAGAACATGCATCACGTTCATGACAAAACAATGTGAAAGGCTTTGTGTAATCAGGCATACCTAAAGCTGGAGCCCTGCACATGCATTCTTTCAATTCAATAAAAGCATCCATCTCATCTCCTTTCAGCTCAATTTCATCCAAGGCATCCTTCTGGGTCAATTTCAGTAAAGGCTTTGCTAGAGTTGAGAAGTTGGGAATCCACTGGCGACAGTAGCTCACCATCCCCAAAAACTTCCTCACCTCCCTCCTTGTCTTTGGTGGACTCATTTGAAGTACACTTGTTATTCTTTCCTTCATTATTCTCCGTGACCCTTTCTCTATTTGATGACCCAAGTATTTCACTTTCTTCTGACAGAACTGCAACTTTGAAGGAGACACCTTGTGTCCATTCCTTCCCAAATGGTTCAGTAGAGCAGTGGTGTCGGCTGTGCAGCCACTTTCTGTCTTAGATGCAATCAGTAAGTCATCAATGTACTGTACTAGGGTTGACTCGAATGGCAATTCTAACGCGTCCAAGTCTTTCTTTAGAATCTGATTGAAAATTGACGGTGACTCAGAAAACCCTTGAGGAATTCGACACCAACTGTAAACTCTGTCTAAGAATTTGAAACAAAAGAGAAATTGGTTGTCCTCATGAAGAGGCACCGAAAAGAATGCTTGTGACAAGTCGATGACTGAGAACCACTCGGCATCGCAAGGGACTTGAAACATTATCACAGCTGGATTCGGTACTACAGGGCAGCATTTAATTATGATGTCATTTATTTTCCTCAAGTCCTGCACGATTCGGACCTTTCCACTCGGCTTTATTAGTCCCATGATTGGTGAATTACATGGACTGCTTAACACTTCTTTCAATACTCCCTGTTTTACAAACTCGTCAATGAGTTGGGCGACTTTCATGAGGGTGTCTTGTGCCATGTGGTATTGTGGGGTCTGGGGAAAGGTTACATTGGGTTTTACGGTCACTTTCACTGGTTCCACTCCTTTCACCAATCCCACCTCTTTTCCTGTCATATCCCACACTTCCTTTCCGACTGTTTCCCGTAATTCAGCTGGAATATCTTCTTCAGTTATCATCGGAAAAAGGTTAATCAGAGGATATTCTTCATCGACAGTTTCCATCTCATCCCCTTCTACACTGTCCTCTTCTTCCCCATCACTGCTCGTCTGAATTCTAATTCCATCGTTCGAACACATAATCGAACATCCCAATTTGCACAATAGGTCTCTCCCTAACAGTGCTATCGGGCTTGAGTCACATACCACAAAATGATGTGTCCCTTGATAGTTAGCAATTCTGACTTGCACTGGATCTGTGATTGGGTTCGTCAGGTGCCTGTTTGCTACTCCCACTACTTGAACTGTTCTCCCTGAGAGTGGCAAATTTGGTACTTCAATGCTCCTAACAGTTGAACGTGTGGCTCCTGTGTCAACCAAGAATGAAACACGATGACCCATAACTCTTCCCTCCACATATGGACCCTTTTGATCAACTTCCAAGGATGCTGCAAGCACACAATTTCCCTCCTCTTCTGAACTTTCACTCTCCCATACATTGTTTATTCCATTCTCACTGTGTAATGGGAACTGTTGTACTGTGCCATTTGTATTCATCACCTGACCCGAGACCTGTGGAGGAACCATCACTTGCTGCTGACTCACTGGTGCCAAAGGTATTTGCATTTGCTGATTAGGTACCATGGGAAACTGCTGTTGCATTGGCTGCATTTGCGTCATCTGCATACGGGGCATCTGCATCTGCTGCGGCTGCATGGGCTGTAATCCCTGCAGCTGATTTATGGTCTGAAAATCTGGGTTTGGACCTCTCATTTTCGGTCCCCTCATTGTCTGGAATGCATTGACATCATTGTTTTGCTGACCAACACCTGCACCTTCCTGCACCACCATCGGGCACTCGCGTTTCCAATGTCCGACGATTCCGCACACGTGACACGGCATCACCCTTTTCATTGCCTGCACACCATTCGGAATCGCAACAGTGTTCAAATCCGGACCATTACTCCCAAAGCCTCCTCTGCCTCTGCCTCTCGCCTGTGGCTGAAACACCATGTTTCCCTGCGGCTGCGGCTGCGGTATCTGCTGTTGGAACCCTTGCAACCCTTGCAAACCTGTCTGAGCTGCTTTAAGTTGCATCATCATCACTTTCTCTTTCAACCTTTTCTGTTTCACTTCAATTTCGTCGCTACAGTATTTCGCATGATTCAACACCTCATCAATAGGTTTCGACTGCCAACAAATCAAATGCGTCTTTATCATCTGACTTATCTCTGGTCTCAGGCCTTCCACAAATCTAAACACAAAATGAAGCATGTCCTTTGCCTCTATTGTTTCCGTGCCACTGTAGTTCTTGAACGCCTTCAACAACCTCTCATAGTAACCATGAATCGACTCTTTAGCCTCTTGGGCAGTTCGATCAATCTTCTGCCAATCCACATTTTTCGCGGCAACCTTCGTCTTCAAATGCTCAATCACCTTATAGTACAAGCTCATTACCATAGGTGATGGTGCACCCGTATCCCTGTCTCTCTCTGGTTCACTTGTCGGCCAACCTACAGCCCTTTTGCAGTCTTCCCACAAATCTGCCGGAACCACAATCTCAAAGAGGGTGTTCAGGTCTTCCCAAAGACATTTTGCAAGCTTCCCAAACCTATCAGTCTGTTGATACCATTCAATCGGTTCGCTCTCAGTTTGGGAAAATCATCCGTAAAAGACTGAATGTCGCTTCTGTGCCACGGTACATGTATTAATTTTCCCCCTGCTGTCTCCCTCATTGGTAACATGGTTATTGCATCACTACTCTGTGGTCTTTTCTCCTTATGCTCTGGGACACTGTCTTTCTTCTTTTCCTTTTTCTTTGCCCATCTACTTTCCCATTTGTCTAAGCACCCCCACACTTGTGCACTCTGCAGCAATTCTCTAAGGTGCGTTTTCATGCCTGCTGACCTCATGTGTTCAAAGTCTGTGGTCCCGAAATCCAATCTATAGCTCCTGCTCAAGTGTTTTGTCTTGTCTATCTCAACCCCGTTTTTGTCAGCTATTTCTTGCAACCTTCTATGTACCTTGTTCACTTCTCTCGTAATCCTGGGACATAGATACCTCAGCTCTTCTTCCGAGTAGGACTCTAACCTATTCAAACCCATAGTCCCTTCCACCAATTCTTCTGCTTCCATGTTCAACCTGACCCTATTCAGATAGTCTTCTCCCTTCCCACTGGCTGAGCTTTGTGTGGAATTCAGACTGTTGAACCACTGTGTCAGCTGTTGCGCATTCAACCCCATCAGTGTAGCATTCACATCGACTGCCATTGATGGTTGCGGCAACTTTTCAGTGTTCGATGATAGCGGTATCATCAGTGGGGGACTCGACCTCACCACTGTTGACTGAGCACATATGGGACTAAACTCCATCAAGGACCCAGATCCAGTTGGCAGAGCCGCTATCGGAGTTGTCTCTGGAGTGTTTTCTATGCACCTCCTTTCCGTCCCACTCTGCACCACTGATCCTCGACCGCTCATACCTAAGTTAGGCTGAGTGTACAAAGGTACCGGTGGACCTACAGTAATGGGTAGGGATATCGCATCTGGGTTCTGTCCATTCCCCAGGTTCTGAGGCATGTTCATTCCCACACTATGGGTCATCATTGCCGGCATGCCCGTCTGACTCCCCGTCATCTGAGCATGTGCGGTTCCCCCCTGCATCTGCTTTTGAGGCATCAAAAGCTGGGTTGATTCAGCTTGTGCCAATGTTGGGTTGCGACCATTCTGTACTCCCATTACGGTTGGATCTAGAATCATTCCCGTACTGTTGTCACTGCTGTAGTACCTTGGGACCTGCAGCTGATAATTTTCTGCTGGTTTCAATATAGGCACATCTGGATATATTCTCCTAACCTGCGGTATCTGCGGGGTGAACAGTAAACTCGGGTCCTTAGATCCCGATGGCATTTCTGAATTCGGAGTTTCATTATTCTGTACCGGTGCCGGAGGGGCAGAACTGGTATTTGGACCTTGTTCACTCTCTGCATAAGGTGGTGGACGGTCGTTCAGCAATTGCATGATGAACTCCTCATCCTCTGACTCGTCTTCTCTCCTTAACTTTTCCTCGTCCTCTCTATCTTTGGAACACCTCCTGTTTGTCTTACAGGTAGCTTTCTTACCTGTCGCCTTTTCTTCCTTAGCAATTGCGGGAAACAATTTTATCCCCTGCAATATATCTGACCTCCACACCTTCTGTGCATTATCCCACCTAGCGTCCGCTAGTGTCTTTTCTACCTTTCTTATCCTGGTCTCGAACTTCTTTTGCTGTTGCTGTCTAGCCATTAGTTCCCAAATCGCTAGAGCCTCAAACTGTGCTGGCCTTGGAGGTACCTTCATGTCGTACATCGCAAATCTCAAATTCTCTAGGATCCTTATATTGAATGTCCCATGGATCGGGAACGCTACGCTCCCATGTCTCTCTGTCAGCTTGTGCCATTGCTTTAGCCAAAGGCACGGAGCTACCCCCCTTTCCTCCATTACAATGTAAGCTGGTGTACCTTCGGGTGGCGTCTCCTCTCCTACGCTCGCTTTAATGTAAGACTCCCCCTTCATCGCACTCTTTAATGCTTTAAAAAATTTCATTTTCTCGTCTTTTATTTCACAAAATTTGTAATCAATAAGTGACTTTAATTCCCGGAATACTCTTCGCTTGCCTTTCCCCTTCCAATCGAGCCCCACGGACTGCGTCCAATCCGTGCGCGACCCTTCTCTGCAACCAACCTATCCCAGCGCGGCTCCTAGTGACGTCACACTCACACACACTGCGGCTGACAAAGCATCGCGGCTTGTCCTCCTTCACTCAGCTCCTCTCGTAACAACTTCTAGCATGTATCGCGAGCAACCAAATAATAATAAAACAGATCTGTCGGTTTACTACAGGAAGGGTAACACAATCGCTTCAGGACCTTAGGGATTTTTCACTAGCCTCGGCAGTTATTCCATCTTTCTCGGTCCCCACTTTCGCAAGCAAATCTGACCCGCAGACTCTGCTCTCAACTTGTCAATGATCTATTCTAGTGCACTTAGAATTTGTCAAAGCCCGAAGTCGAAGTTTTCTTTCACTCCCTTAACACACGTACCGACTCGTTGACCACGCCCGGTCAACCTATTAAACCGACCAGACCACAACATAAAACAAGTGTCTCATACACTTTTCAACATACTCCGGAGTCTCTTGACCTCGCAGGGCCCGTCTCAACAACAACAACCACGTGGACCTTTTTCTGCACAAAGCGCCACATGCACATGAAGTTCGACGACTTCCCTACTCTCACACTCGGAGTCGCACCTCCGCTATTCTCTAAAATCCTCGCAACCTTTTCAAACAATCTGCGGCAATAAGCTGTGCAAGCGCAAAGTCCTAACTTCACTCATACCGTCACTAGTACCGCCAACGCCGATTTCACACCTCCATTCTCTCCATTCACAAGCTCCGAGATCCCGGGAAAGTCGCGGGGGACTTAGGGCATCATCATTCTCTCAATCTGTTTTACCCAAGAAAAATCTAATTCAACACCATATACTTCTCGAGTGGGGGTCTCAAAGAGCGTAACCTTCAATTCAACACCATATACCTCTCGAGTGGGGTCCCAAAGGGCGAAACCGTTACCTCTCGAGTGGGGTCCCAAAGGGCGTAACCGTTACCTCTCGAGTGGGGTCCCAAAGGGCGCAACCGTTACCTCTCGAGTGGGGTCCCAAAGGGCGAAACCGTCCTCTCGAGTGGGGTCCCAAAGGGCGAAACCGTCCTCTGCTACCATCTACTGATAGAGCGTTCCGTCCTAATAAATTACCTGTATTTGGACGCTCTTGGGTCGATTAATCTTTTGACCAAGTGGGGCTCTCTTCACCCGAGATTAGTCAATTTAATCAAATCAATAATCAATAACGAACATAAGCAATGCCCTGATCAACATAACACTTCACAATTAATCCAGAAAACATTTCGGCGAACCATGACTTTCCGGCCATGAATAACCACACCAGTTCATTCAAAGTTAATGAATTTATTTCCCTATATTAACAAAGCTAGCACAATATAAATGTGTCTCAACACCAAATGATATATGTAAATGAACATTAATAGCTGTCCATAACGGCGAAAAAGATGCAATCTATGCAGCATTTGAATAACAATACATTCGATAATAGCAATGCAAACCACTAACACTATAATCTGTAATGGGCTAATTGCATACATTAGTCAGCATAACAAGGTCTCAAATTGCATCGTGCATTAAATGAATCCTCATCTAACCTCAAATTAGCATCTGCATGCAAAAACAATTTAGCAACATTAATTTGGAAAACTCCTAACTAGGGCTCTTATAAAAAATCAGCAGTTGGTTACCTAAAAAGAAACACAATGCAATTGTACATTTTCCTTTCATATTTACCAAATTCAATCAGCATTCAAGGAAGTCTTCGTCTCACAGGTACCGGTTTCGATCAGCATGGGACGGGGCAAAGGGGCAGGGTGGACGGGGCAATTGCCTCACAGCGGCAAGATAAAAGGACAAAACTACTACTTCATGCAAAGGGCAAATCAAAGTTAAAGTCTCTAGGGCGAGAATTACTTAAAGTCTCTAGAAGATAGCAAAATGACGAGGTCGGCAAGATGGGCCATAATGTCTGCAATGTCTGCAATGTCTAATGTCCTCAATGGGTGCAATGGGTAATGGCTAATGTCCGATGGGTAATGTCCGCTTTCTTCTTGTGCACCAGGTTTAAATAAACAACAGTTCAAATCCAGTAGGGTCTTCCATTGGAGGGTTCATAGGTTGGCTTCAAATTGTCCAATCAAAAACAACAATTCACAAGCTTCTACCTAGGCATACATTATCCTTGGAGTCGGAACGTAAGTTGCAACATATTTTACCAATTAACTCACTTTCAGAGCTTCCATTGTCTGCACCTGCAGATTGACCTTGGAGCAAAGAAGAAGATGCCAGGCTGGCACGAAACCTTAAAGATAAGCATGTGAACCGATCTTCACTGGAAAAGTACAGCTTCAAGCAAGAATACACGTTTATTAGCACATTATAAAAACACGAGCATCGAAACCGTGAGACAAGGCAACTAGGCCGAAGCCTCCACTAAAGTTATGCTAAGTTAAAACATTTCAAACAAGCAAATCATAGCACACGTTTACGGTTATGTCAGATTAGTACAATTCTAATACATCACGTTATATAAAGCACGCTTATAAACGTTGGCGAACTACTCTGAGGGCACATTTGTCCCCGTACAATCTTTATTAGTTCGGTTAAAGTCACCCTTGATTATTGCAGCACTACGTTTATGCGCTAATAAATGTAAAACCTTCATTTCTGCGTCATCACGAACGAGAGGCATCTCCCAGAGTTGGTGATGCTACAGCTGCATCCCGCAGATACAGAGCAAGTGGGGCCCAGATGTCTTTAGGCCGGGAGCTCATCCGCATAAGGTCCCAGTCATTAGACAATTGTTCTTGACAATACACGGTGTCTTGCAACCAGTCAGCTAACATTAGTGCAGGCCAACTTTCCCAGTGGATAGCCCCCCGTCTTTTAGCCAGTAGGTGAAGCGTCTCAGTGAGGTGTGTAGACTTGGGGTGAACTCCCTCCATATACCCCAGGATAGCCACCAGTGGCGTCCTCTGTGGAATATAGCCGGTGATCTGGGCTGTCTTGGTGCATACGCTGGGACAGAAACATGCCAGCTCGGGCAGTCACAAGTGAGATGTAAAAATGGTGGCCTGTGAAACAACACAAGCGCAAGAATTGTGCATCCTCCGCAAGTCCCATTCCGAGCAGCTGAACGGGTGTGCAGTACAATCTGTGGAGGAATTTGAAGTGGATAAGGCACAGACTATAGATTGGAGACAGGGCCTTAGATTGTGTGCAGCAGTAGCGACACAGTGCTGCAGTGATGGGGGTAGATATCAGCTTCCCAGGCAGCACGGGCCTCAGGGTCACATACGGGCGCATTCTCCTGCATCCTATCGTAGAGACGAGTGATTTGCTTGCGGGGGAGGGGCCTAATTATCAGTTATTGTAGATTAGAGCATGAAGCATTGGGGGTGCTGCTAGGATTGAGTTGTGTAGAGCCCGCCATGTAGCGCGCATCTGTTGATGTAGCAGGAGCTGAAGTACAGTGGCCTGGAGATGTGTGTCAGTGCCATGAGGGAAGAGAAAATTCTCGACTCAGTACAGATCACCAAATGTGAGAAGTCCTAACTGGTGAGCATGCCGATAGGTATCCTCATCAGTCAGCATGGGGAGAAGAAGATTTTGGGCTAGGCGTGCTAGGAGCATGTCGGCTGGGGATATGGGCTCATCTGCACAGTTCATCCCAGGCCCAAGTGGCACATGCAATTGTATTGATCTCAGCCTGCGGAGGCCTGTAAGTCTGGTATAATGCCGTACTCGGGAGACATGAGGCCGCCTGATCAGCCTCCACTGCATTGTGTGATTGAAATGGAGTAGGGTGAATCCAGAAATGGATGAACTGGGCTTGTGCGCAATAAGCGTAAAGACCCCATGTCGGGGGCTTTAAGGCTGTCTTGATGAAAGGGCAACATGAGGGTTTCCCATGCCACCCTCGACTGTTTATCCGCCCAGGTCAATTCGAATAGAGCCTTTAAAAAAAATGTGTAGTGAGCATGAGTGGGATGCTTATGAATAGGTATAGGAATTTTTGGTGAGTACAACCTTTATGATAATGGTGATCCTACCTGCCATGGATAAGGGCAATCAAATCAAGGCAGGTATACAGTCCTCAAGTCGTGTCATGGCTCGTCCATAGTTCGCTGGCCACAGCTCGTTGATATCCCTACTAAGCCAGACGCATAGATATTGGATCGATTCCATTGCCTGTTGGAGTGGGTATTCAGGTTCAAACGAACATGTGACTGCAGTGAGGGGAAAGAGGGTGGACTTCAGCCAGTTGATGAAGATTCCAGGGAAGCTGCCAAAATGAATCATCTCTTAGATTATAGGAGAGAGAGTGGACTGGGGGTCCCGAACATACACGGCGATATCCTCATACACAGACACCAGAATTCCCCTGGCAGTGAAATAGAGTCCCCTGTCAGCATGATGCTAGCATAGCCATGGAGCCAAAGACTCTACAGCTTTCAGAAATTAAATAGGAGATAGAGGGCAGCCTTTCTGGGAGCCTCTAATGACTGGAAACAAGGTGGAGATGTCTCCATTGATGCACAGTCGTAGGTGAGGAATATAACAATCTGATCAAGCTCAGGAAGCACCTACTGAAACGAGCCGAGGGAGAAGGTGAAGGGGGTATGGCTATTCCAGCTTGTCAAACGCCTTCGTGGCATCCAAAAGCACTGCAAGTGCCTCAAGCTGAGGATCTAAGTTATGCATGAGTGTGAACAGCATGCAGATGTTTTGCTCGGTCAACCATTCTGATACAAATTCAGATTGACCCAGCTGGACAATAGTGGGTAAGGGAGACAGAAGGGGTTTGCTATTAATTTGGCAAATATCTTATTGTCGACGTGTATCATTGACACCAGTCGGCTTGCCAGGTTACAGGTTAGTTACTATAACCGCTTCACGCTTTGAGGGCAGGAGGGGGCCTGAAGATAAAGAGTTGTCATGCACTGCTAATAGATGGAGAGCAAGGAGCGAGGCATATTCCTTGTAGAAGGATGTGGTGAGTTCATCTAGTCCCGGCGCCGATCACCAGGCATGGTTCGACTGACCTGCATTATTTCCTTTGCTGTGAAGGGGACATCTAAATACAAGCAGTGTGCATTTTCGAGCCACAAGAGTTAGATTTATCCAGGTAAGAGTCCAGATCCGCTCAGTCTGGGGTCATAGTGGCAGTGCACAAACATCTGCACTACCTCATCTGATCTGGTGTTGAGCATCTGCTGATCATCCGGTAGTTATGGGATGTATAATATGGCCCAGGGTTACGAAGGAGACCTCCCAGCGTCCTGCCTGATCTATTTCCCTTGCCACAGCATTGCGCCACTGCCTCCTTATTGAAATGGTGTGTCTCCCGGGTCAGCTCCTCCACATATTCGGACCGCTTTACCCTGCATGCAGCGAGGGTCGACAGATTATTCATGGTGTAGATGTCCAGTGCTAATGCACAAATGTCTGCTTCTAAGTTGATGAGTTGAGTACGGATTACCCTGAGGATGCCAGATTGTTTTGGCATGCAGATCCCCCAGATAATGACCTTGAACGCCTCCCAAAGCATGGAGAGGGAGTCAAATAACCCCTAATTGTGAGCAAAGAAATCTAGGATGGCCTTGTGAAGTTCATCCAGAAACACCGCATCACGTCCTGCATTCGGGGCTAGCTTCCAGTGGAAGGGCAGGGAGGGGCGTTGGGGATAGTGAGTACCAGCAGGACAGGAGCATGGCACCAGAGGGTATGGGAGAAATGGATGACTTTTGTAGTCCAAGCAAGGGCGTTCGGCATGAGGAGCTAGTAGTCTATGCGAGACCATGTGTTATGCTTGGAGGCGATGTAGGTACCCACAGTGCTGTGAGGATGCCGCAGTCATAGAGACTGTTGTTTCTAATGATGGTGTGCAGTTGAGCAGCTATGCCCAGGTGGGTTATTTGAGTATCACTGGAGAGATCAATAGTGTGGTCTAAGATGACATTGAAAGAGAGCACCCAGGGTTTAGTGTAGGGGAGACAGTGCCGATCTAAGGCTGATTGGAGTTGGACGGCATGATTGTAGTGTTCTATATTGGAAAGACCAAGACTCCCATCTGCCATGCGCCTGCAGAGAGTCTGCCTTGAATATCAAGGAGTGGAGTTTTGCCACACAAACTAGAGCACATTTTCTGGGTCTGAAACAGGGTCCCGTGGATATCCACAGTAGCAGAGTGTGGGCGACAGAAACTAGTAGGGGAAGGTAATTCATCTTAATTATATTTGTGCGGCCAAGCCAAGAGATCTTAAACCTCCCTCATCGGTATAAATCTTTGCAGAGTGCTTCGATCACTGAGAGGATTTAACTAGCATAAAGGGTGCAGGTAGAATTCGTGAGCGTCATCCACAGGTAAAGCAGGGAGGAGGCATCCCACAAGAGGCCAGATGCGGTCAGTAAGTGCTGAGACTCTCTGGCAGGGTCCGCCACTCCCATGCCTGTGGACTTTGCGTAGTTAATACAAAATATCGAGGCCACTTTGAATGGTTGCAGCCCAAGCAAGAGGAATGAAAGGGACGTGGCAGAGCTTGTAAGGAAGCACAAAATATCAACAAAAAGTGCTAGCGTATATTGTTCACCTTCTACCTCCCTCCCCCAAAGTCCTGGGTCAGATTCACAAGCTGTAAATTATGGACTCCATGGTGAGCGCCAAAATAAGTGGCGACGAGGGGAACCCTTTGTTGGTGCCCCGATGCCATGGGATTGGAGCAGAAAGGATGCTACTGTCCCTGTGGTGAGACCTCAGGGCTATATAGTTTATCAGAAGATCTTCGAAAGGACTGCCCGAAGGAACTGCCAGTCCAGCCATTCTAAAACCTTCTCTGCATCATGCAGGAGAAGAATAGTTGTAGTACGGGTGTGCTCTGCCATGTGTACAACACTTACTGCCAGTCTGGCATTATCCCTACCCTTTCGGTTCCTTATGAATCCCGAATGGCAGCTGGATAAAAGCAACAGCCAAACTGCGAGTAATCAAGATACCAAAACCGAGGTGACAATTTCTACATCAAAGTTGAGCTGTTAGGACGAGCCTAGGGTGGGGTCCTTACCCGGTTTCAACAGTACAGTAACCATTGATTCGAGCAAGGTTGGGTGCCGCACATTTAGGGTCAGATTTAATGAAAAGTGCGTTGCAGCTAGTGCAGCGCCACTTTCCATGGGCCCCTTAGCGCCCCCTACCACCATCATGTGTGTGCCTTATTTAAAATGAAGCACACCATGGCGCTGGGTAGGGGCAATAGTGTCATTTCTTTTGACGCTATTGATGTACTCTGCAGGAGTAGCACCAGAATGTTGGCGCTACTCCTGCAGAGTACACAGAGGCCCATTATAAATAATGGTATGCCTCGTTTTATGCCTGCTCTGACCTGGCTGCATCTGCTTCCTTAGTATGGAGCCGTTTTAAAGGTGCCTTCCGTTTCTTGGGCAATTCAGCCCCTGGTATTCAAAGATACTAAATTGAGCGGTTGCATTGTGTAATGTGGGGGACCAAAGTCTCAACAGCTCCAACATCGATTTGTATATGTAAGTGAGGGGCCTAGTTCAGGGTTGTATAGCTAGCCAACCCCCCCACAGAGATATCACTCTCTCGTCTTGCTCATGAAAGCAAAATGGATACAACCTGGAAGAAGCATAAAAATGTCGAAAAATAGCAAGAATAAAAGAAAACAGGAAGATATAACTGGTATAATGAACAAGAAAAATAACAGCACATAGTGACGAATAGAAGTCATCAGCCTAGAAAAGGGGGAGGGGGTTCGGGGTGCTCCTGAGATGGTTTGGATGCCCCCACCCTCCTTAAATCAAAATTAAAGGGTATCACCATGCATCAGTAGGGAGCCAGACAGCTACCGCCACCACGCCAACCAACATGTGTAGCCCATCAGTTCCAATCACTTGGGAGCAGATAGGTACAGTTCAAAGTCATTTTGGTCCGAGTCACTCCAGAGCGGCAAAAGGACCTCAGTTGTGTTATCAGTCACTATCCATGGTGGGCAAGTCCATTAGTTGATCACACCATCGTTTGGTTCACCTGGCCGAAGTCCAGGTCATTTTCTGTGGTGAATTTTGCGATCCGGTCGCATTTGGGGATCTCAAAACCTCAGATGGGTCCCCACTGTCCACAGCAGGAGGGGTCATATGCAGCAAAGTTCGGGCATTGTCTGACATCTGTGCAGCTACCTGTTTATTGTCGATGGTGAATATCAGCCGTAAAGGGGAGCCCTAATAGTGGGGGACTTTCTTCTCCCCAGGGAGCACAGCATGTTGCCAAAGGAGTGTAGTTTGGCCAAAGTATGGATAGAGAGATCTTGAAACAGGAAGATCGTATCCCTTTGAAACATTAGAGTCTAGGTTCCTGGCTACTTTCATGATTGCTTCTTTGACCTGGTAGAAATGTACCCTGGTGAGACATCTGGAGTAAGATGGTTCCGCTGCTGATAAGAGAAGACGTGAGTGCGGTCGAAGGTGAAATCCTGGTCTGTAGCATTGTAGAGGAGTTGGCAGAACTGGGCTCATACATAGCTTTCAAATTCAGAATTCGGAATAGTAGCACTCACACCCCGAATCTGAATATAATTGCTTCAAGAGCGGTTTTCATAGTCCTCAAAGGCATCCGAAAATGCATGCTGGTGAGAGTCTAGTACCTTAACCCTTTCAGCCAACTTGTTGAGCTCCTGATCTTGCTGCACCACCTCCTTCTCCACTAAATCCAAGCGGGTCTCCACCTCCTTCACTGACTGTGTGAGGGCCTTGGTAAAGGTGGTGTGGATGGCCAAGATATCTTTCCTCATCTCTTGGAGGAGTCTCTGAATGACCCCCTTCATGGCAGGAGACGTGAGATCTGTCACAGCAGCCCTATTTCCCATCCAGCATCTCTCCTGTGTCCTCCTTTGGACATCCATGTTTTGCAGGCTTTGTGTCATTCAGCAGCTGCTTGATGTGAAAGCCCTTTGGTACTTACCAAGGAAAGATGTCATTGGCAACCCACCCTCAGGAATCTTGGCACGCAGACGGCAAATGGGCCCTTCTGTTCCTCTGAAAAACAAGCTCTCTGGCAGCCAAATGGGAACAAGAAGCAAGTCGGAGCAGTCATCAACTATGTCGGCCACCGGAGGTTTCAGTTCCCCATGCAGCAGACGGAATAATCCCACACCCCAGATGTGTCACATCGCTTAGGCCCTGCAGCCATAGACAAGAGTTGGGCCATCAGTCAAGCACGTTCCCTCTGGCATGGTGCACTGCTGCAGAGGCTCATGCTGTCCCGTGGATGGCCTTCCTATCAGCACTGGCGGACAGCATTCAGCAGGACAGATGCGATTGCTGCAAAGGCTCATTTTAAAGCCTTACTCTGCTCCCTCTACAGATGACTGGATTTTAGAGTGAGTGTTGGAACAGAAAAGTTCTTTGCATGGTAAGAGACATGTACCCCTGCCCTGAGTGATTTTGTTGTCACAAGCAAACATGGATCTTGGTGTGCGCAATTACATCAGCCTGTCTCACAGATTGTGGTCTTGTTGGACTGGGTGGAGTGTCCAAAGCACTACCCTCAAAGTGGGGGACGGCTACCACCTTAGAAAGGAGTTAAGTAGCACAAGAGTGGTGGTGGCACCATATCATGCAGAGATCAATAGTAGAGAACAGGACCTTTTTACCCTCTGTCACTGCAGAGAGGTCTACAGGCTCACTCACCTTTTTTTAAGTTCTGCTGCTGTGTGCTGAACTCACCCTTGGCCTACATCAGGTAGATGTGGAGTGATGTGCAGCACAGGAGTAGTGACACTGCAGTAGTTCTATGTGTGCCTGGGAATGGGACAGTATAAGGACGGAGCAGTACTGCTCTGGAAATATGTGGTTAATACATATGCTGGGTGTATGTATGCCTGAGAGAAATACTTTACATGACAGATGTAGTGCTTTGAGTATGAGGCTAAGGACTAGATGTGCTGGGTATGTACGTGCATGCGGTGAGTACAATACATGAAGGGTGAAAATTTGTGCAGGGTGGACATAGTGAATGTGTATGCGGGAAGTGCGTTTGTTTTAATAAAAAACCCTGGTTTAAGATAGTAAAGCCTCAGTGTTGAACTGTGCATGCAGCCTGAGTGTGTGCAGGTTGCATATGTACATGTGAGGGTACAATGCATAGAGACATTAATGAGGAACAGAAAGTCTGCTATGAATGTAAACTGAGTGAGTATGCAGGCAATGGTACATTGTATGGAGGACCCTGCGTTTCATTTTGGGAAGACCATGCCTGCCTGGTGAAGACATGAGGAGGAGAGGAATCCTACAGACCAATTTGTGGGTTACTACATCCCTGTGAGGAGAGTGGGGAAACACTTGGGGAAGGAAGGGTCTCCCTTTACATCTCAAAAGACATCTCTTTGATTCAGTGATAGACCACAAGGATGGGCGTGGACACATCTTGAGAAGTGAGATAGGGTTGATAAGAGAATCCTAAAGATTAGGACTGGGGGTCTGGGATAAATGTTTGCTGCACATATCACTGTGGCTAACATTCAGGAGTAAACTCTGGTACTCCCATGAATTATGTTGTAGGCAGTCAGCTTCTGAGTTGTGTCTGCTGTGACAGATTGTTTTCCGGAAGGAAGATGAAAAAAGTGCCCACAACAAAAGAAGCAGAATCCCAACATAAAACACCAAAACCCCAGACACTAAATTACATTTGATGTCCGTGAAAGGACTATAAAGGGGTAGGTTGAGTCCCCAAAATTTGTCATCTACCAAGCAGCCAGATGGGCTGTCTATGGAGGGGAGTTCTGCAAGACTTCTGCCTGTGACCAGCACTGGGGACCAAGGCCTACTAGTCTCCCCCTGGTGAGAGGACATCATCCAGAGAATCAAATACCACCTTTCCTGGGGCCTTGATCACCATTGATTGCCTGCTTGCCAAGGCAGGTGTGCCCGCCGATGAAGAGGAGAGTTTTGGAGGGAGCCAGGTCCAGTTAGAAGCTGTTCCGAGCGGGAACCCTGAGCGTGGTGTGTGGAGCATGGCTGCGCACCAATTGAGTTGCTGTCCATGTGCAATCTGGGGACCTCACCGTATGCCAGAAGACGGTCGCTGTGAGCTCAGCCTTGTAAAGTGGGCCATGCAGGAAGAACCAGGCCTGCACCACCGTGGTGACCCTATATGCCAGAAGGGCCCACCAATGAAATAAATTTGATGGGAGCATGAGACTTTTCTAGGGTGGTCTGCACCAATAACGAGCTACACAGCAACCGTTATATGCCTGTATCGCTGTGGCCAACTGTTAGGGGCATGGCCCAGACAAGAGGATTACTGCTGTGAGCAGTGGGGTTACCCTGCCAACTCCACCTGACTGTTCCCCACAGATAGTGGATGCCACAGAGGACATGTACCCTTGCCGGAGCTCCAGTCAGAGAACTCCACTCCCTCTTTGCTAGGAGAAGCACAACTTACTTTTTGTATCTGCGGAGTTGGAGCAGCTCAAAAATAATGTGCTGTTCCTGCAAGTGAAGGAGTATTTAATTAAGTGAATCATCTCTGAGGATCTGAATAAGCTTGAGCCTCTTCCTGGCTGAAGAAGAGTTGGTGTGTAACTTTGAAAAGGTTTAGCCGTGAGTGGCTTGCCTAGCTAGTGTCCAAGTCCTGTGGCTGCATTCCATTCTGAAGGTGAAGACTTTAAGTGAGACAGATCCCTCTGTGTCTGTGTCTGAGACTGGTAATAATTAAATATTGACTATGAAACAGGTCTCTACTGAACCCTATATGGCTGTCATTCACTTTACGAGCAAAAACAGTGAAGTATTTCGTAAAAAATACTGCTTTTTCTAAGATGTTGTTCCTTTAGTGTTATTGATGCAACATTTTGCTCTTGTTCAGTGCATACTATGAACGTAGTTTCATCCAGGTGTCCTGGTGAGTAAAAAATGTCCCACCTACCTTAACAGAACTTTCAATTCTATTAAGGACACAGAGGCTAGGATTATGCTTTTAGTGTTTTACTTTGCTTATTCAAATTTCAACAGCAGCCATTTTAGCATTAGCTCATTGTAAAACTAACATTCCCAATAAGCTTTGGGCATAAAAACCAACAACAATATACAATCAAAGCCAGGCAGTCCTGACATACTCCACTGTCGATATCCATGCTGCCTCTTTTCTTCTTGGGAATAACTCTACCATGTGCTGCTCACGAAGCCTGTTTAGAACCATCATTAACTAAAACAAGGATAACAAGAGATTATTGAAACTAATTCTACCAAGAGAAACTATAAATCAGCAGTACAACTTATAATAAGCCTTATATCAAGCATAAATGACCATAGCTCAGAAATGTGCAATTGTATAGCATGTTTAGAATGAAGTTATTACTTAATGATACTGGGTGGGATAATCCTCACCTCTGTGTCCTTAATAGATTTGAAACTTCCTGTTATGGTAGCTAGCACATTTTTCATTCCATGTCAGGACCAAAGGCTCAAATTATGCTAGTTTAAAGCTTGCTTACCGCCCTCTGGGCTATATCCACAAACAGTTTGAAATAGAACTGTTTCAAAAGTGGAGTCTGAGGACTAAGTCAGACTAGTATATTGGGACTAGTTTGTCCCTTTGATCTTGGAGTAGCACTTGGTTTGTTTTTCTGTTTCCTCGCAGGGGGAGTTTCCTATGTTTATACCTTAGAGTGCTATCTATAAACATGTTTTGTCCTTTTTGCGTTTTAATCTCTATGATTGAGCTGGTGTGATTGCAAGCTTTTTATTTGTTCTTTGTTTCCTAGGTGGTATAGGACTTTTTGTATTATACACTTTAATTCAATAATTAAATGAATGAAAATATAAATTGTAAAAAAAATTTTTTTTTAAATGATTTTGATATTAGATATACATATATACATTTTGAAACTGTTGGCTTGATGAATCATCCTTTCTATAGTTGGGGATTCTGTTTCTCTGGAACCAATTTTTGAAGGTGGGTTCTTTTCTGTTTGTGGAGTCTGAGGACCAGTCCGCAGCATTCATAATGTCCTTGAAATGGGCACCCAGGTGAAATGCATTTGGAGGCCATAGCCCCTATCACTGAGCATGCATCTAACATTTTCACATTTATACCTGCTTCCTGCATGACCCAAGGGACCCAGGAATTGGCAATAATAATAAGTGGATTACATGCCCCGCCGGGCGTGGTATCTGGTCAGCTGTACGCGAACAGCATAGACATCCCCCGGGGCTAACATGGCTCCTGCTGTGATACAGACCCAAGAGTGCTAAAACACAGTGCCAATTACCACCTCTCTGGCGTGCTGAATCAGATCACTGGACAGACCCCATCGCTCGGGCGTAAGTCTCCAGGCTCAGGGAAGGCAATAGCTCAGCTACTGCGGTGCGGGTGGTCTGTTTCAAATAAAACTGACAGACATGGAGCGCGGAGCTGAAGGCTGGAGTAGGCCGCTCTCTGGGCTAGTATAGAGTGCCATTTGGTGGTTGGAGGCCCTCATCGCGTACACAGTCCCCTGGCCTGTCTCAGTGAAAACACCGCTGCATAAGGAGCACAAGAGCGTTTACGCTTCTGATCAAAATGGCAATCCTGAAAAGGTAACAGCGTTAGGCAAAAATAAGATGCTCCTTTTGACAAATAAAAAATTGTTACATAATCAACAATCAAAAAAAACAAAGCCATAAGAGGCAGAGAAGGGAGCAACACCTAACTGTGGCACTGAGCAGAGAAGAAAATAGGCAGCATGGATATCTACAACAGACTATGGCCCATATCTATGAAAAATGATGCAGAACTGCGCTAACGCAGTTTTGCATCATTTTTCTTAACGCCAGCTAACGCCATTCCTCAGAGCCATTTGAGTGCCATATTTATGAAATGATGCAAAATGGTGCTAAGGAATGGCTAGCATCTAGAGAAAAGACATTAGCCGGTCAGGGATGGTGTTAGGGAAAATGGCAATAGTGGGTCTGAAATGATGGTAGGCTGGTTAGCGGCTAAAAAAATATGCAGCTAACCAGCCTAGAATCATTGTATGACGCCTAAGTAGCCAAAAAAAATACTCTTGTCTGAGTGTAGACAGAAGTCATTACTCCCACCCCAATGCCCACCACATGGGACTAGTGTTCCCTGGGCAAGGCCAACATACCCTATGTCAGGCACACAGCCCCATGTAAGGACCCCCCCCCCAATGGTACATAATAAAAAAAAAATGTATACTTACCTAAACTTACCTGGGATGGGGTCCCCCTCCTGTAGAGTCCCTGTGGTGTGGGTGGTGGTGTTCCTGGCGTTTGGGGTGGGCATCTTTGTGCCCATTCCATGGTGTTCCACTGTGGAAATGGGCCTACCTGCACCCCAACGCCTGGTCTGACCAAGCATTAACCCCTTGGGTGCGGGTCACGACCAGTGGCCAACACCAGGGAGGGGGTTAATAAATCCTCGGGTGCGTCGCACCTGAGGATTTTTTTTTTTTTTTAACCCCAGGAGACACGGAAGCTTTTCCGTGTCTCCAACCCACCAGCCATCCCCCACCCGCCCCTTTGTGAAGTCAGCACACCGCGAGGCGCGCTGACGTCACTTTGTTGATTTCCCCATTTGCAGCCGCTTCCTGCTCCAATGGGGAAAACGGCCCCAAACGGCCTTCCCCGCGTTCGGAAAGGCCTCGTGAGAAAGTGGAGACTCTCCCCTTTTTTACGAGGCCTTCCTGAAAGTGTTTCCTGGCCCCCTCGGAAAACGGGCCCCCCCCCCCCTTCCGGGGGCATATTTAAAAAAAAAAAGGTAGGTGTCCCCTGGGGGCAAAATTTTATTTAAAAAAAAATAATAATAAAAAGAAATGGACAGGGGTCCCCCTGTGGGGGGAATATTTTTTTTTTGTTGTTGTAGAGTTTCCCTGGGGGCCATACATGGATAGATCTATCTCTATCTACATAGATATATCTATAGATAGATCTATATATATATATATATATATATCTATATATAGATATATATATATATATAGATCTGTCTATAGATATATCTATGTAGATAGAAGTATGTGCATTGCTTTGAAGACGCAAGCTGCAACTGCAAGACAACTGGTGGCAAATATATATATATATATATATATATGTATATATATATATATAGCACTTTTATATGTGGGTCTGGTTTTCCTGGGGGCCGATCGCAGCCCCCAAGGAAACCGCACATGTATTGACAAAAGTGATTTATATATATATATATATATAGATCTATCTCTATCTACATAGATATATCTATATATATAGATCTGTCTATAGATATATCTATGTAGATAGAGATAGATCTATATATATATATATATATATATAAATCACTTTTGTCAATACATGTGCGGTTTCCTTGGGGGCTGCGATCGGCCCCCAGGAAAACCAGACCCACATATAAAAGTGCTATATATATATATATACATATATATATATATATATATATATTTGCCACCAGTTGTCTTGCAGTTGCAGCTTGCGTCTTCAAAGCAATGCACATACTTCAACTGACGCATTTCAACTGTAGCTTTTAGGCAGCAATAAAAAAGTCAAGTAAGTATTGTGATTATGTTTCTGCTATAAAAAGATCAGACTTTTGTCTAGTGGCAGTTTTAGTGCCACAAAGAAGCGCAGAAGGTTTACATGCCTACTGCAAAGAGCAAATCTGTATTTTATGTAAATAGCTGAGTACATTAGTAAAGTCAGCCATTACCTGCGCTATAATACAAATGAAATGTATGTGCGGGGTGGAGGGCGGCTATGGAGAGATGAAGGGCACTTTTGCTGGGTGGTAGTGAGGGAATCCGAGGACGAGGGAGTGGGAGCACCAATAATGATTGTTGGACTGGGCGCAGGAGGTGCTAAAGACTGTGACGAATGGTATGTGACAAGGTGTTTTTTTAGTGTCTTGAAAGAACGTGCTGATTGAGGGAAGAAGCGCAGGTAAGGTGGCCTCTACTGTTGCACGTATCTCACACACACCATCGATTTTGTGACTGTCTACGTAGGCTAGTGTTTTAGAGCAACAGTTTAGCCAATAGCAGAGATGGCATCTTGATGGATGACTGCTGCCGTCACTCGGGTTATAGAGGACAGCTCTGACATAGGATCAGAGACTGAGACATCAGATACTGACACAGCATCTGAGGGATAGGACAATGGCGCAGACTCTGGGGGTGATTTTTCAGTCAGAGGAGTCCCATTCAATAACTCCTATTCCAGTAAATTATGAGGGAGGTGATGTGGAGAGTCCTGCTGTCCCTTCGCAAGCACAGTCTGTGCAACGGGGTAATAGTGGGTTAGCCCAACCCAGAGAGAAGGTGACTGTGGAGAGAGAGTACTCTCTTGGGAGCTCCCCGATTTAGTTCAGCCCCAAATTCCAATGCCCAAATCGTATTGTGGAGACATCAAAATTATCTATCACAAAACAAACTGGTTTTGTAAGGCAGGCATCTGTGTTTTTGGTCCTGGGTTCGGCGGCCATATAGAGAACCATACTAAGCCCAAACATTTCTGTAAACTAGACATCTGGGGAAGTCCACAGAGGTGTGACTTGTGTGGATTCCCCAAAGTTTTCTTACCCAGAATACCCTGCAAATCTGAAATGTTGAATAAAAACTCGCATTTCTGTCACACAAACTACAGGAATATGCTGGGATCCACAGAATTCCTACCACCCAGTGATTCCTCACCTGCCCTGATAAAAACACTACCCCACTTGAGTGCCTATACCTAGTGCCTGCATCAGGAATGGATCACCCCAGGGTCAACCGCTGCCTCATGTAAGGACCAACATTGACTGTTGTGTGATCTATTCCTGTCGCGGGCACCAGGCCTACTCACATAAGTGAGGTACCATTTTTATCAGGAGACTTGGGGGAACGCTGGGTGGAAGGAAATTTGTGGCTCCTCTCAGATTCCAGAACTTTCTGTCACCGAAATATGAGGAAAAAGTGTTTTTTAAGCCACATTTTGAGGTTTGCAAAGGATTCTGGGTAACAGAACCTGGTCAGAGCCCCACAAGTCACCCTATCTTGGATTCCCCTAGGTGTCTAATTTTCAAGGTTTATGAGGTTTCCCTAGGTGCCAGCTGAGCTAGAGGCCAAAATCTACAGGTAGGCACTCTGCAAAAAACACCTCTGTTTTCTGTAAAAAAATGGGATGTGTCCACCTTGTGTTTTGGGGCATTTCCTGTCACGGGCGCTAGGCCTACCCACACAAGTGAGGTATCAATTTTATCGGGAGACTTGGGGGAATGCTGGGTGGAAGGACATTTTTGGCTCCTCTCAGATTCCAGAACGTTCTGTCACCGAAATGTGAGGAGAATGTGTTTCTTTAGCCACATTTTGAGGTTTGCAAAGGATTCTGGGTGACAGAACCTGGTCAGAGCCCCACAAGTCACCCTATCTTGGATTCCCCTAGGTGTCTAATTTTCAAAAATGACAAGGTTTGCTAGGTTTGCTAGGTTTCCCTAGGTGCCGGCTGACCTAGAGGCCAAAATCTACAGCTAGGCACTTTGCAAAAAACACGTCAGATTTCAATGTAAAAATGTGATGTGTCCATGTCGCGTTTCCTGTCACGAGCGTTAGGCCTACCCATGCAAGTGAGGTACCATTTTTATCGGGAGACTTGGGGGAACACAGAATAGCAAAACAAGTGTTATTGCCCCTTGTCTTTCTCTACATTCTTTCCTTCCAAATGTAAGACAGTGTGTAAAAAAGACATCTATTTGAGAAATGGCCTCTAATTCACATGCTAGTATGGGCACCCCGGAATTCAGAGATGTGCAAATAACAAGTGCTTCTCAACACCTTATCTTAGGCCCATTTTGGAAATACAAATGTTTTCTTGATACCTATTTTTCACTCTTTATATTTCAGCAAATGAATTGCTGTATACCCGGTATAGAATGAAAACCCATTGCAAGGTGCACCACATTTATTGGCTCTGGGTACCTAGGGATCTTGATGAACCTACAAGCCCTATATATACTCACAACCGGAAGAGTCCAGCACACGTAACGGTATATTGCTTTTAAAAATCTGACATTGGGGGGCGTGGCCAAGATGGCGGCTGGAGCGGACGCTTGAACTCAGAACTCCGCTCACGGCCCACCGAAAATCTGCCAAAATCCTGACCCCTGCGATGAGCTACAGCAACACCAGCAACTCACAGAGGCCCCTGTACACGTAGGGGCTCTCCAATTCATCAACAAAGGAGCAGGGGCGAGCGGGATCGACTCACTCGAGACCGACGCTGGATGGGCCCGAGCCGTGGACCCTGAGGAGGAGGTGAGCGCGGACTGCCTGCTAGGCGCGACCCTTCCGGGTCTCCGGCCGGCCCTGTCCCGCGGGGAAGGGGAGATGGGCTGAGCCATCGACCCGTGTGTGCCCTACCTGGGGTCCCCGAGGCCAGGGGCGGCTCGAGCGGTGGCCGCTCGGATTCGTGTGGGCCGAGGGGGCCTGAACCGCGCGGGCCGAATGGGCAGTGGATGCGCTCTGCTCCTCGGCCCCCCGGCCCCCTGGCCGGCCTTGATCCTGGGGTGCACAAGCGAGGTTGCGCCTGCCTGCCGTGGGAGCCCCGGCCAGGGCTTCCAGAGGAGACTGAAGGGCGGGTGGCGGCTTCGGCCACTCGGGCTGGATCGGGGGCGGCGGCTTGCCCCTGCAACTTAAATGTGCTTGGCTGGCAGAATGAGCTGGAGCGGGGGAGAGGCGGCACTGGACGGGCAGAAGCCTTGAGGAAGGCCACCCCGACGGTGATCTCAACGGACCCAGGGGCACCCACCAGGAAACAGCAAAGAGGAACTCAAGGGGTGAAAGGAAAGAAGAAAAAAAAAGAAAACGAAGAACGAAAAACACAAATAAACAAAATTGATGGAAATGACCAATAATTACAACATACCACAAAGCAAGGAGTAGATACTCACCACTGTAAAGTGATTGAAACTCGAGACTAAAGTAACAAGGCCCTTCCAATTCCCCTAGGGCTCCATATATGGAAAGACACAAGAGAAGCAAAGAGACCACATGATTTAACTGGACTGTCTGTAGTTGCTCACCCCTCGTCAATGCGCGGCACAGGGGCCCTGAGGCCCACATCTGACACCCCAAACACCTGCAGAAGGAACAAGCTGTGAGGTAAATGGACACAAAGCTGGCTAAAAGACGGGAAGCACAATAAGACTTCTCAATCACCCTCATAAGTGAAACTGAGTAAGTCACTAATCCAACAGACATAACAACTAAATGATACACATTTTAGTATTGGCCCTTTAGTACCCTGACCACAATGGTTGAGTGCTCTTCGACCATTTCCCACCGGCGAACAGGCTCACACCATACACCGCAACAAATCAAGAATCTCGCCAGAAATCTCACCAAATCGGGCTAAGCTCGCTGGAGCTCTCAAACGAAGCACAACAAAGCGGTACACTTAGCCTTCCAGGTAGCCTGTACCTACGAAATCACTCAAACGTAAGTGATCCTTAAATCTCCTGCACGCTACACGCCCCTTTGGAAGTCCTAACCAAAACCAGCATTAAAGAACAGACCAGCAGGGCCAACTGCCGCAGGACACAATGGTTAAGCCGAAACAGCCCAAACCAGGAACCACACATACGGTGGTATCCCCCCTGCCACTGGTGAACCCGACACGCAGACTACAACACTTCGTCAGGTGAACGAAACACTACGCACCCACTCTCTGCAATTCAACAAACTCCTACAAGCAATAATGGACACCAAGTCCTCACTTGAAGGTAAAATTGACTTGGCGGTCATGGAGGTCACACTACTCCGTGCTGATCATCGCAAGCTAACGGACAGGGTCGACAACACTGAATTAGCACTAAAAACGGCCCAACCGGAGATCGCAAATATGAAAACTAAAATTCAACAAATGGAAATGGAAATGACCCAACTACAACGCAGGGCCGAGGAAGCAGAGGGCCGCTCCAGACGCAACAACATCAGATTTCTAGGAATACCAGAACGTACAGAAGCGCCCAATGCTGAGGAATTTCTAGAGAATTGGCTGAAAAAAATAATGAAAATGCAAGACTCCGCCAGGGCACCAGTGGTGGAAAGAGCACACAGAATTCCTGGTAGACCTCCGCGACCGGGCGCACCACCTCGCCCTCTAATAGCGCAATTCTTAAATTACAGAGATAGAGACTTAGTCCTTCAACATTTCAGAATCTCAGACACAGTCAGCCTGGAGAACAGCAACGTCACTGCTTATCCAGACTACACAATGGAAGTACAGCGTAAAAGAGCACCATATGTCAAAATTAAACAATTACTGCATGAGCACAAAATCACTTACTCACTTATGTTCCCAGTGCGTCTTCGGATAAGTGTGAACGAAAAAACTCTAATGTTCCCCACTCCTGAAGCTGCATGGACATGGATACACGCCAAGGGCCTATTTGAATCACCCAAAGATGACACAGCAAAAGAGTATTGGATCACCCCTAGCTCCAAGAGGAAGAAAAAGAAAAATACCACAGCGTGTCCAACAAAGTCACAGGTGGCAGCCGACCAGGCAAAAATTGTAAGAGACACCAGCACATTTGCACGATCGCTATCAGACACTAAAAGCGAAGTAGACATAAACGACAGCGGCTCACTGCGCAGTGGCTCCAGCTCCTCCCTCTCTCACCTAATGGGTGGCCCGACCTCACTCCACGCCTGGCAGACGAGATCTGAAGAATCGCAGAAATTATCCTGGATGGGTTTGTTGTCCGGGAGCATAAGAGTTGAACTCCCCCCCTTCCATACGCTGGAATGGTCACACACGGGCATCCCACAACGAGACCAGACCCGACGCAAGCACTACAGATAGCGAAAACCTAGAGCCAGACAAAACGATTATACTTATAGACATCGCAGTGGGGAAGGAAAAAATAAAACATTGCAGTGGTGGGCCAATAAGGTGCCCAGCCTCCATGATCCACGTCCCCCACCACCTGAACGGTACCCGAATGGAACTGAACTGTATAGACTCAAGTTTAGGCACCAGTTGTGCCGCACCGTTTAAAGTTGGGCATTGCCCTGTATATCCTTTTTCGTTGATTTTTTCACTTTTCTCTTCCTATATCGGGGTCTTTCCCACTTCTCTAAGGTCGGCATCACACTACGCGGGGATCGGGAGGTGGAGGGAAGAGATAGGAACGAATGCTCGGGGGGGAGCCATGGTGAGGGTGGGAGGATCGGACTATTGGCTTCTCAGGCGAATCTGACAAGAAGAGACAATACCACAAAATACAAAGCACAAAGAACCTATATATAACATATTAACCTGGAATGTGAAGGGAATGGCGGGAATGTCCAAACGCAATAGAATACACGCACACTTGAAACGCCGCCATATTACAAGAAACACATATCACACCAGAAGATATTAAACAAATAGAGAAGAAATGGGCAGGACAAATACATGGGTCAGGGACGTCGTCTTTTGCAAGAGGAGTACTGATTTGGATAGCCCCAGGGGTCCCATACACAGTAGAACGCAGCACAACGGATAAAGACGGCAGGTTTATACAGTTAAAAGGCTCACTGGACGGTGAAACACTGATAATTAATGGGTTATCCGTCCCGAATGTCAAACAGGGCGAATTCCTACGAAACACGATCTCACACCTATCAAACGACTTAACTACACCCAGTATTTAGGGAGGGGACATGAACTGCGTTCTACAAATAGATATGGACAGATCACAACCCCCATTAGTGGCCGCCCCAGTGAGGAAAAACTCAGAGATGCTACAGTCTTGGATAAAAGACCAACGCCTAATAGACGTATGGAGACATCTGCACCCGCTAGAGAGAGAATACTCGTACCACTCCCCGTACATTTATTACACACCCGAATAGACTTAATACTTAGTTCACATGACCTGACACACAGATTCACGAGCGCGGAATATACCGCAACGGTAATCTCAGACCATTGCCCACTCATCGCACATATCACATGGGGCAGGTCACGCGCTTGCATCCCAACCTGGCATCTTCAACCACGATTACTGCAGGATCCTCCATTTAGGAAAGAAATAGCTACACACATCGCCTCATATTTCGCCCTAAATAATGGGACCACGAGTTCCAGAGCAAATGAATGGGACACACATAAGGCGGTTATAAGGGGCACATGTATCTCAATGGCAGTGGGAATAAGACAGACTCTGACGCTGGAGCTCCGCCAGTTGGAGCAAGATGTCCGCACCGCAGAGTGCAAACAAGCAGTGGGCATAATTGCAGAGACAGAGCTCAATAGACTACGAACAGAATGGAGCCAGGCAGATCGGCGCCTGAGACAATACGACTACCGTCATTATCTAGCTCGTACACACTCAGAAGGCGACAGATCAGGTAAACTTCTAGCATGGCTGCTAAAGAATGAACAACGGAATTCCCCCATAGCAGCCATCCGCCTCGATACAGGATTAATAGTAAACTCCCAAACAGAAATAAATAACGCCTTCAAAGAGTATTACAGCACACTATACAGAGCTCCACCCCCTTTCAGCAGAACAGTTAAACGAGTTCTTCAGTGGGATAAAATTAAATAGCTTAACTCCTACACAGGTGGCGGACCTCGATAAGCCGATCGACCTAGCAGAGATACAGCAAGCTCTACAACAACTATCACATGGTAAAGCCCCAGGCAGCGATGGCATCCCCATAGAGTACTATAATACATTCTCGGTACAAACATTAACCCCATACCTAGGAATGCTTACTGAGGCATTAAAACATGGTCAATTACCGGATACTCTAAGAGAGGCGCTGATAGCGGTGCTACCTAAGTCAGGTCGAGATCCATTAGACGTTCGCTCATGTAGGCCATTATCGCTGCTGAACACAGACTGTAAGTTGCTTGGCAAAATCCTTGCAAACCTCCTGCTTCCATGGCTGCCGGACCTGGTTCATCAAGACCAATCTGGATTCATTCCCGGCCGCAACACTTTCACTAACATACGGAATCTACTACGATTATTGGCAAACTCCCCAGAGGGCGAATATAATCAAGTAGCAGTATCACTAGATATTGAAAAAGCATTTGATACGCTGGGGTGGCCCTTCCTGATAGAAACGCTAAACCGTATGGGATTCGGTAGCACATATATCAGTTGGGTCAGGGTCTTGTACTCTAAACCTACAGCCAGAGTCAAGACAGGCGAGATAATATCCGAGAAGTTCAACATTGAAAGAGGCACCAGACAGGGTTGCCCGCTATCCCCACTAATATTCTCTCTAGCCATTGAACCTTTAGCCGCCCAGCTACGAACACTTGCCCCGGTGTGGGGCATTATGGATGGACACATACATCCCATAGTGTCACTATACGCGGACGACGCACTAATATTCTTACGAAATCACTTAGCATCCTTAACTGGCCTACTGGAACTACTACACCAATTTGGATTGGTGTCCGGATTAAAAGTGAATTGGTCAAAGTCCTGCCTATTTCCAATGCGTCCGGTGCCGGAAATACACCGTTTGACCTCCAGCCCGGGAGACCTGAAGTGGTGTTACACCACCTTTAGATACTTGGGAATAAATGTATATCACGATCCACAGGACCTCAAGGATGGAAACCTGGGACAAGTAATTCGGTCCGTTAGAGGCTCACTATCTTTCTGGTGCTTGCTTCCACTCTCTCCCATGGGCAGAGTGGCCATAGCAAAGATGATAATACTTCCGCTCCTGCTGTATTTCTTCATGGGGCTCCCATTAGTACTTCCCACTTCTTTTTTTAAACCATTGAACAGTATACTAACTGACTTAAAATGGGGCAAATGCCGCCGGCGCGTGGCGCTAATGAAAATACTACAACCACTCACATCGGGAGGGTTAGGGGCACCAAGATTCGAACTATACTATGCTTCCGCCCAGTTGCAATGGGTGTTTAAATGGCTTGGAAATCCTACGATTGAAGAAACACAGACAGTACTCAGAGACCTAGGGCATACCAGCATACTAAATTATTTGATGAACCAAACTAATTCAAAGCATACACAAAACATTTTACTGAATATAGCTTTTTGGGTTTGGGGACGCTTCGCACTAGATGGGGTCAAAAACCACAGTATTCCACCAAGATCCCACTATTGGCCATTCCGAAAATTGGAAATATAGCAGCAGAGGTAGGCCTGAGTACATGGCCCAGAAAGGGCATACAAACAGTAGGTGATATCTATGGCGAAGGACGCCTTCTAACATATGAGACACTAGCTAATGCTTATGGTCTGGGACAAGGAAACTTCATAGCATTCGCTGCATTACGACACTTAGTAAGTTCATGATGGAACTGCGGGCAACATGAACCAAAAACGTCCCCTATACTACATGATTTACTAGATAATGTAGCAATCCCAATAAATGTATCGAAGATATATAGAATCCTAGCAACACATACTGAACACAGGCAGGAACAAGCAAAAAATAGATGGGATCAAGTACTTCCAAATCAAATCAAAATCAAATCATAAATATTTATAAAGCGCGCTACTCACCCGTGCGGGTCTCAAGGCGCTAGGGGGAAGGGGTTACTGCTGCTCGAAGAGCCATGTCTTGAGTAGTCTCCGGAAAGCGTTCCAGAACCGATCCCAACGCAAACATGGAACCAAGCTATGAAAATGATGTATGAAGTGTCACGTAAACCCCGATTTCGCTATACCCAGTTCAATTATGTGCATCAAGCATTTTGTCACCGCACCGATTGGCGCGTATGTTTCCACAAACACCACAAAGGTGCCCTAGATGTGGCATCACAGAAGCCACCTTTTTTCACATGATGTGAAAGTGCCCGCCAATTATGCGCACATGGAATGATATAATAATTCTGTTAACTGAATGGACCGACACTCCAATGTCTCCCAGCCCGGAACTATGCTTACTAGGTATAGGGGTAAGACCTAAAAAACGAAAGCAGACGCACAGATGCATAGCGCACATGATCGTAGGATTGCCCCTGCTCACCCAGATCTGAAAACACGCTGAGAGCATATATCATCCTACTCCAAGCACCATCGGAGGGTCTGCTTGCGCGAGGTACGTGCTGCACCCCTGCTTTCCCCATTACCCCCTCCTCCCCCGCGCGCGGATGCTCAACCAGATCTATCTTAACTTCATTCTTTTCTTCTCTCTCTCTAATCTCAGTCCTCCTTTAATATGTTTATGTCATGAATCACATTGTATTTCCTGAGTGCACAACGTTTCCAAATTGCCTCGCCTAAATAAAAGATCGATAATTGCATTGTCAAAAACGCAAATACAGGTGGGATTAACATTGAAACATGAAAACAAATGTGCAATCATGTAAGCTTGGAAACAACTGTAATTTTCTATTTTCTTTCATTATTTGAAAATTGCAATAAAACACATAAAAAAAAATAATAATCTGACATTGCAGGAAAAAGTTACAGAGTAAAACGTGGAGAAAAATGCCTGTTTTTTTCAGCTCACTTTCAATATTTTTTTATTCCAGCTTTTATTTTCTGTAGGAAAACCTTGTAGGATCTACACAAATGACCCCTTGCTGAATTTAGAATTTTGTCTACCTTTCAGAAATGTTTAGCTTTCCTGGATCCAGCATTGGTTTCACACCCATTCCTGTCACTAACTGGAAGGAGGCTGGAAGCACCAAAACTAGTAAAAATGGGGTATGTCCCAGTAAAATGCCA